>NC_089681.1:95565848-95938348 GCF_031753505.1 Anomalospiza imberbis
TGAGTCACACTCTGTCTCTCAGCAGCCAAATCAATTTGTCCCCAGCGGAAATCACTCATATTTTGTTACTGACTCACAGCAGTTTATTGCTTGTTTTTATTTTATATTACTTAAGAGAGGTGGATTTCTGCTACCTTGATGAGTAAGTCTTGTATCCTCATGCAACAAAATCTGGCAGCTGTTCAACAACAGTCACTAGAAAATGTCACCACATTCTTGGGAGACAGCTGAACCTCAACCCAAGTGCATCCATTGCCACCAGATATCACAATCAAACAGGGCCAAAACCACCAAAAGGACACTCAACATCTCTCTCCTCCACAGTGGTCTGTGGACAGTGTGGCTCAGACACAGACAGCTCTTTTTATTTCACTATCTCACTTTCTGTTTCACTTGCTGTTTGTAAAGACCCACTGCAGTGTCCAAAATGCAAAATGTTCCCAACAATGCAGTGGAAAAAACCTGCAAAGAAGGACAAGGGTGCATGCAAAAGGCCCAGGTGGGGGAATACGTGGCAGCACAGCTGACCTGGCAGCAGCAGACAGCTAGCAGAGATGAAAGGAGAAGTGTGATTTGAGTGGGCTTTCCCTCACTGCCCACCCAGACACCTGAGGCTGCAAGGAAAACCCTCTGGTGGGTGGAAATCAAACCTCTGCTACTCAGGTATGATTCTGCTGAAGCATTTTGTGTGCCCATCCACACCAGTGTTACAACTCCACTACTGTCAAAAGAGCATAAGAACCAGCACACCTCAGTGGTGCTGTCTCTAGTTTACCTTTGCTCTGCTGGAGGACTTTGTGAGCCAGAGATCTGCATCCTGGCTTCTAGTAGACTTTGGTGAACTTTCTTCCATTAAGTTTCCTAGTAACCTTCTGAACCTGTGTTCTGGCCTTCAGAGTTTACTATAGAAATGGTTCCGCAGTGTACATATGTGAGGGTGGAAAAAGTTTTTTTTTCTGTTTTAAATTTGTTTCTTGTAAATTTAATTCATGTTTCAATGAGGTGACTGTTCCCTGTTCACTATGTCTTCTGACATCTATCCCAGAGAGGCAAGATCTGATCATACAGATAAAGTAATTGACACTTTTCTCTTGGCTCTCACATTTGTAACAATATATTTATTATATAGTTAAGGAGAATCAGCTAGTTTCAGTCTTGAATGCTCAAGTTTTGACTTATAAACCTGCTACTATTACAAGAGGATTGTGCATGCTTCACAGAACAGCAATATTCAGTGCAAGCAGTATTTTGGCCCAGGTTTGAGTTTCATTCCTAAAGCAAATGCTGGTCTTTGAATCCCCAGCTTCTTGGATACACATCCTTTCATGTCTGCAGTACCATTCCAGGAGTAGCTGGGTTTTGAATAAGAACAACATTCTTCAAAGAAAGGTTGCAATGGCTTTACGCTAATTTTTAAAACCTGAGTACTAAGACCTGTTTTATAACCAGGACAGAGGAGATCCAAATGGTTACCCAGCTTGTTGCAGGCCCTACATACAGCTTAGCAGCAAATCTGGGATAGCATGTGAGATGTTTAATCTTCAGTGCCTAGAGTAGCACAACACTTCCCTTAAAGCACTGAGTTGATCCCTATCAGAACAAAGAGCTGAGTAGTATGATTTACAGTGCCTTTGTCATCAGATTTTTTTCACTGTTTTTCTGCTGGCTTTGCGGGGGGAGGCCACTGTCGCTTTCATAGCTAACACCTACAGTTCCCCACAATGCCTTCTCTCAGCTGATTATTTTCCATTGTCATGTTCAGCTTTTCCACTAATAAAAATGTCAAAAAATAATAATGCTGAGAAATGCAGGTAACACGTGACCTCTCCACCTGTCAAGGCTTCTGAAAGAGGAACCTTTCCTTTGCTAAACAGCAGATGCCACAGTAGCAGGATGTGGTGAGCTGTTACCCCATGTTTTAGTTTAATAAGGAGATTTTTTCCTCTTATATTTAAATTTGCTTTGAAATGCCCTTGCAATGGAAATTTCTGCTTTACTAATTAGCAAAATCAGTGTCGTACTGATGCACCAGTTTGGGCTTCTGCATGGAACAGGACAAACAGATATATCTGTACAAATGTGGGCTCCATATATAGATGTGAACTTCATAGGAAATGTAGTATTTTTAACATTTGGTGGCTGTACATGGATTCCATCAACTGGCAAGACTTTAAATTTCTGCAGATTTCTGCTTTCCCTGCATCTGACTACTATTGTGGATAACAAGGCGGCCTTCTGTTTTAATAAAATGCCTGTTCTTCTGAGACAAAGTTCTGCTTTCCAGCTCAGACACTGATCCTGCTCAGAGCAAAGAAGTTGCAAGGTCAGTGGTACAGGGAGTTGAGAGAGGGTACATGCACAGGGTTTTCCCCACTGGGGAGCTTTTTGGGGATACAAATAAGAGAGTTTGGAAGACTTCATACTCCTAAAGGTGAATGTCTCCCAAGAGTCTGAAAAAAATGGTAAGTGAGCTGAGAGCCATGGTCAAACTCACAATTGCAAAGAGCTGAGTCTACAGTTTTGTAGGTGAATTGTAACAGTTTGAAAACATCCCATTCCTTTTCACATTGCAAGCAGTAACATTAAATCTCCACTTTCTGGCTAGGTGAAGTTGCTGTCTTGTCACACACGTGGAATTCAAAGACCAGTGTTCCCATGACTTCAATCCATGCCAGCAGGAGCCCAGAAAGGTTTGCACAAGGAGATTGAGTAACAGAACTCAAGGTTGTATTACTGTTGTGCCCCTTTATGATGCACTCTTCCACAAGGGAGCTTCGTGGCTCTTCACTTCATTCTTTTTTACACAGAGAGGTGAGGTAAGAGTTTAGGCAAAAGGACACTCAGAGGTTTTGCACTGAGCTGATACCTTGTGATTCACATGCCCATGTTGCCCTCTAAATAGCAATGGCATCAACTTAGCTTCTTCAGGATGGTTTTTGGTTTCCTTATCAATAGAAAGTGCCACATGGCATGTCCCAAGACATCCAGGCATGCAGGGTCACATGAAGTTTCTATCCACAGCTGATTAGCCAACCTTTGCTCATTACTTCATGTCCTCCTATGTCTGCTGGGGACCACTGCCTCTAACATGGAGCAAAACAGAAGACAAGAGGCTGAGATGTCATAAAAGCTCTCTTAATGAAAATGAACAAACACAGCCTGCTCTGACTGGTCCACATGGCATGGAAAATGCAAGTAATACCAGCTGCACCTTTCAAGCTACGTGTGTGGAAAACCTGTGGTTAATCACAATCCAATTCTGCCATGTCCGGACAATAATGCCTCATCTTTCAGATGGGTGTAACTGCCCAAGCAGTACGATGCCATGACTGGAGACCTTATTTGGATGGTGTTTGACACTGGTCAGACTGCACAGCTTCTGTGTCACAGCCTCCAGAGGGTCTGTGGAAGGTCTGAGCAACCTCCAGAAACAAGTAGCAGTCCTGAAAGAAAAACTGCCTTGGTTTGGCTCTTTGTTTTTGCCTCCTGGCAGAACTCATTAGCTCAGGTCAAGCCTTACATAGGTACAATTACAGCAACACCCAGGTCAGGGATCTCTCCACACAGCTCATTACACAGTGTGGATGTACCCACAAGTGCTCTGAATTTCTGCTGTCACTATTCAGCACATGAAGAGAGCTGGGGACACATAGCTCTGGAGTGACTATGAGTTTGATGCTGACACCACGCTACCTGCAGTAATGCTTTGTAGTATGATGTTCACTTTGCTGCCTATAATTATTGCCCTCGGATTTTTTCCACCAGCAGTGATGCCATATCTTGCTCCATCAGGCTTCTGTGCTCTTATATATGCCCTTCTTTTAGATGAAATGCCACATTTTAGAATCACTGAAGAGGAATTCAAAGTTGCAAATGAATGCAGAGGAAGCTGAAATACAGGAGGAAAGGTTTTTTTCTTATCTTCATGTAGAGATTTTATTTTAAGAGAAAAATGGCTAAATATAGATGCACATACAGTGACTAAAAAAATAAGCTCCTAGTATAAACCATCTCATGATTAAAATTCTACAGTTTTTATCAGGGTACCTACTTCCATCACTACTTTTTGACATATGAAAGCTGCAACAAACACCATGGAATTGGTACTCAAATCCCAGAAAAAAAATTGTTTTTTCTTACATAAAGTCTTTTTTCAAAGCCAGTAAGCATTGTCCTGTGAGCGAGGCAAAACATCAGAAAAGAGTGATATAAATTCCTGAGGTGCTAGACTGTAATGCAAAACTATAGATCACATGAAAGCTTACTGAATTAAAAACCAAACAAAACAAGTCTTGTGAAGCAGTGGAAAATATAACTTCACATGTTCCACAAAGAAGTAAGATCTTGTGTTACCTCAGGTGTCCTGGATGTGTTTAAACCTTAAACTTATTTTTATCTGTTTAATCATAATAAGCCACTACCGCAGGGCATGCTATTTTTGGAGACAGAGAATAGGACAGTGGAGCAAGTGAGTGACAACAAGTAGCAGGTTTGAATAAAACATGATCCTCCCATAAGAACGTCAGCTTGGCATGATGGAAGGCATTGTTGTGCATGACAGCCATTACCACGGAGTCATTTTCCTACCTGCTTTACCCTCTGCCTTATTTAGTTAACCAACTCCAAGTCTTGCAGGGAGGCTGCACTGTGGAGAGCTAATGGGAAAGGTTCCTTGTAGTGTGATGACAGCACTGTTCAGCTGCAATTTAACTGGGGCTCTTGAATAGGTGCCCAGACTAAATGAGTCCCATCCTATCGCACCAAAATTTCTGGGTTTCAACTTTTTCATCCCTCCCATATGCAGCCCTGGAAATGCCCTGCATCTCTTGCTCTGCAAATACTTAGGGATGAATTCCCTGGCTGATGGAAATTAGCTTAAGGATCAGCAGAGCTGCAGTGATTTCCAACACACTGGAGTCTAAACTTCAGCTTGTTTTTACTCTTAGTCTGAGGATGGCTGGACTCAATCTGATTTGCCCTTTTTACCAAAGAATCAGAGACTCAAGAGGAATTTCAGGTAGCCCTCACTGAGGCCAGTCTTGCCTGGGGAGATGGCGATTTGGGCTGTGCAGAGGCTGCAGGATCTGCCCCAGTATGATGCAAACCTCATCTAAAACACACATATGCACACATGTGAGGGTAAGGCTGGGCAATGAACAAATAAACCACATTTTAACCAAAATGATATGTTTATGTTCCTAAGAGCATCTGTAAGGGAAACAAAACAGACATATTTTACATTTTACACAAAATTTCCACATGACAGATAAGCTACACAAATGTTACCTAAGGCAGCCAAAACCTGAGGTCAGCGCTGCTGGAAGCTTTGTGGGTACCACTCCAGAGGCAGTAAGGAAGACCACACACCCCTTTGCCATAGACAACAGGAATTTGCCCGTCACGAGCAATGCAGTAATGCAAATTGATCTTGGTGAAGAGTTCTCCTTTTCAATCTGGTGCCCAGCACTGAAACAGTACTGTCAGATTCCGGCATTCAGAACTCATGATTCGTGCCCTGAAGCATGACAAGACTAGATTCACAATCAAAATAAGTTTTAAGCAATTCTGCATTTGCCTATTTTTCTAGCCTCCAGACATCTCTGACATTGTTAAATCCTGAATGTCACTGAAATGAAACTTCCTTTTTTTGTCTTTTTACTCTCATTTTCCTGATCCCATCTCCCAGGGTTTGCTGTACCTCACAACTAGCTGTCATCTAAAGTATAGATAACACTTGCGACATGAGGGTTTCAAAGTATCCTATGGTTAGAAAAGCAAGGTTAAAGCCTACCTGATGGCCGGAAGGGCTGGCAGATTCCAAGGTTCACCAGCTGTAAATGGGAGAGGGGGAGTGGGACTGGACTGTGTCACAAAGCTCTGGGCCCGATGATGAAGGTTGTGACTTGGAGACTTCATGCCCTGCCAAAGGAGCATCCCATGTGCAGGCATCCAGCTTTTCTGTGGGCAGCTGACACTAACCCTTCAGACCTTTACATGGCCATCAGGCCAGACCTTTCTACATAACACAAGAAAGGGCTTTTCTCAGCATGCTGGAAAAGTGATAGATTAGCTTTAGAAAAGAAAAAAATTAATTCTGGGGATACAGGAGGGAAAATAGGGAGCAAGAAAAGGTCCATAATCTCTATGGCTTACTGATTTCAGAGTTTAAAAAAAGCCTAATAAAACTGAATTTCTCTATCGATTATACAATTATTAATATTTTTAAAAACTTTTCCAGCATTGCACATAATGAGCAATTCATCAAAGCATATTAGGTGTCACAGAAGTTGCATTCAATATAAAGGGGTCATTAAGTTTCTTGTAATTGCACATTACTGAAGCTTTCATCAGTTCTAAATCAAATCAATGGGATGTGCATGTATGTTCTTTATGTCTTAATAGTGTGGCCCATAGTGATCCTCAGGAATCCTCCAAAATGAGAAACCTTGCACTGCTGTTTATTAAAAAAACAGCTTGTGTGAAGCTGGGCATATCCCGTAAAGCAAAGAAACAATAAATGGAAGCAAGAAGAAGCACCCTAGGTCACACAGCAGTATTTGCTGAGTGGCCTTTTCTTTCCATGGATAGAGAACGGCCAGGAGACTTCACTCTTCTTCTGCTCTACCAGCCTTAAAATCTGATGAACTTGAGCAGGAGTAACATGGTCTCAAGAATGGAAGCTTCCTGGAGATAGGTTAAAACAGGGTCTATATGATTTTTTTTCTGAGCAATAAGTGTTTGGTTGTCTTTTATTTTCTTTTTTTTTTTTTCTCTTTAATGTACGCAGCTTGCCCTATTATCATTACCATCATCACCACTTTGTTCCTTTATAACCCTTTTCATCAGTGAAGTGCATGCCAAATAGAAAAGATCAGTGCAATTATTCACATCACCCTGCAAAGTGGGCACCTAGGCAAGGACAACAGAAGGATGCCACTGTGTAGACCATACACAATGTGCCTATGGCACAGTGGGTGGCCACTGCTGGAACACATCTATGCCTTGCCTGTGTGAAGGCTGAACCTTGTTTGGTAACCCCTAATCCACAGGGGTTTTGCTCAGATAAAATGTGAAGATGGCAGATAAAATGTGAAGTGACATGAAGTGACTCAGTGAGTGGCCACATGCTGCTGAATGGAAGAGAAAGGCTGGGTCGGGATAATACAATTTTTATGTGTTTGATAAGAGACAAGAAATCAACCTATGAGCCTGCTGGGGACTAGACTGGGAAAGGTCACGCTAGCTGGGGGAAATCCTTAGGTGGTGGAACACAGCTGCTAATCTTCAGCAGTGGGCAAGAACCTGGGCTGGCTCTGGGAATCTGAACTGGTGGCTGCGAAGAGATGGCAAAAAAATGGATGCAATAAAAAGCTGTCACGCAATAAATTTGCTTTTGGCATGATGACCTGGTCACCATCATAATGTGAGCTGTAAGTAATGCCACAGGATTTCATTTCAACCACAGCAGCACCTGTTGCTGGAGAACACTGCAGTTCAAAGAGAAGTGCATGTGCTCTTCCTCATGGCTCCTTGGACAAGAGCACTGGCAGTGCTTAATGACACTCATGCATTGGCTTTGTACCACCTTAACTAGGGACAGACCTTTTCATAACAAAACCCCCATCCAGTTTGGCTGTGAAGTTCTGATCCAAAGGCTGATTTCAGTGGATTCACATTGGAGACATACCAGTGCAACTTGGGCCATGATGTGGAAATTCCTAGGGTGTTGGTGGATGCTGTCTCCAGTGTGAAGACGTGGCTGTGAAAACTGCACCCAGACTGTTCCTGGATTCCAGTACTCCTTGGATGCTAAAACCACCTACAGCAAGCATCTCAGATTATAGCAGCTGGAAGAATACTCTTATTTGTACGTGGTCCCAGTGTGACAGAGCTGCAAACATGACAAAATGTCTTTTCCTCTTTTCTCCTCTCCCACATGCTGTGCCTAGCTGCAGAATGGCTCTAGCTCTGGCTGGACTGACAGAGCAATGTCAACAGTAAAATCACCACATGCAGTTGCAAGAATTCAGTAAGAATCACAGCTGGGCTCCCAGGGAAGACAAAACCTTCCTCCTTGCAGCTCAGTGCTTGACACAAGAACCCTGCTGATGCTCAGTGCTCCCCACTAGAGAGGAAATTTTTTCTGCCCCAAGAACGAAGCACTGTAAATCTGCAGCCAGCACTAGAGAACTAGGGAAAAGGCACTTGAGAGCAGGTGTACAACACTCATCTCTCAAACACACTTAAGGACCTGAAATGTTACTCAAAATGGTTGCATTACACTTTTCAAACAACCACTTGCAATGTGCAACAGGCTTCTTTTCTGCCTCTTTTTGAGCACCTGGACTTCAAAACCCTTGCTTCTCAATAGCTGAGCAATGACAGGGTGCTTCCATGGCCCAGGCTGCACTCTCCCAGCACATCCAAACTCCAGCAGGAGCTGGCCTGCACTTTTGAGAGGTGCTCCAGGCAACAAAATGAGTGGAAGAACTTTAACAGTAATTCAAGAGGAGCTTTAAAAATTTAATAATGCTTCAATGAAGAAACTGGCTGCTTTCATGAGATTCAGTCAGGTCAAATCAGCTAATTCAGAGCAGGAGGTAAATGCATGGAGACTTACACAGCAGCTTTGGAAAATCCATACAACTACACATTGCTTGAAGGGGCAGGCAGGTCCCTGCTCCCTGGGGAGCTCATCCAGGACATGCAGACCACAGGACCTAGCTGTGGGCATACAGATGTGCAACATCTGGCTCTCTCTTCAGAAGCATCCTTGCAAGAAGAGCAACCCAGCAAGGGTCAGCTCTTGTTGAAGACCCTGTGAACCAAGCACTTTTTAGTCTAGAGATTTGGGGACATCAAGGACATTCCACTAAAGAGATAAAAGAAAAAAGTGCAACAAAGGTTTTGATGAAAGGCTGCACAAATTGATTGTTGTTTGCTCCACACAACAGCCCTTCTGGTGCACCACACCTTTTGTAAAATATAGTTCCATTAAACAAATTATTATCTCCAGTAGCTTCCGTCTACACACATTTCTGAAATACTTTAATTCCAAACTGTTTTGAGGGGAAACATTAAAAAGAATGGAAACCTGGCAATTAATCAGATGGAAACCTTTGTTTCCATTATACAGAACAGGAAAAAAAAAGAAGAGAGAATTATAAAAAGAATACCCAACACTAACTGCTAAGTAGGAAAATGAAAGATAAGCAGAGGCCAGGGACTTGGACCATTGGTGTGCTGCATGCATTTACCTGCGCTCCGATGTGGTTCTAAAGGGTGGGTCAGATCTATGTTTGCTGTTCTTGTTCAAACCCACGTAAATACCTAGTTTGAAACTGGTTTTTGACAGATGAAAATTCTATTTCCTTAAAAACTCACAAAATAAAAACCTTGAAAATTTTTTTTCAAAGCATGGACAAAAGGCTCTCCTGGTCAAGACACAGAGCAAATATTTACAGATGCTGGGGAGACACCATTTCCTCCCTTTAGGCTTCAACCTGGTGTCTGCCACATGATTTTATCCATTCAATGAATTTTTTTTTCCAGACATCTGCCAAGAGGAAATGACTTCACTGTATTGGGAGTCTGGGAATCCCAGAAAACAATCTTAAATCCATAAAATAATTGAAGTGCAGTTTTACTGAACTGTTCAGTTTGAGTCTGATTTTTACTACTATGTCAACAAGAGTTTAATTTGTTTTAATGTTTAGGTTCTTAAATCTGAGTGATATACGGTAGTTTACAGCTTGCTGGCAACAGCTACTGTGGAAAAAAAATTGGAAAGTGCATATAAAGGTGGTTCTAACTTTGACATTGTGAAAGCAGGGAGCAGTGCCAAGAGCAGCAAACAGCATGGCTTTCCCAGTCCTGGCTGGCTTTAGGGACTGCTTGCTATTGACATCAGTCGCTATGGGATACATTTCCCTGCTCTAACAAATTTCATCTGGAGCCTGTAATTAAAAAAGAAATGTCTCAAAGCGTATTTTTTTTCCCTAAAACATTCACAGATGTTAACTAGATTGCTAATAGTGTGAAATGTCTGTGGGTGGACATCTTCCTCCTTATCTGCTGTGTCAAAGGGGACAATTTATTTATTAAAACCAGTCCTAAAGGTAGTAATTTTTCTGCATGCATCTTTGTGTATGGAGTGGTGGTGTCTTCTTCCCTAAAATGCTTGCCGAATGAATGATTTGGAGGTGCTTTTCTTTATAATTTTTTTCTTTTCTTTCCTCTCAGAAGTTATCTCCACAGTCAGCCTGATTTAAAAGGTATTCAGAGTGGCTAAAAACATCTTTGCAGAGCAGATTAAGAAGTGTCCTCTCTGAGCTGTAAAATTATAATAAAAATAAAAGTGGTTGTAATAATAATAATAATAATAATAATAATAATAGTAGTAGTAGTAGTAGTAGTAGTAGTGATGTAGGTTTCCTGCTCCAGTGACTTTCCACCAGTGTCTTTGGCTGGCGCCCCTTGGTAAGTGCTGCTAAAAGCATTTGCAGGAGCTGCTGGAGGGCCAGGGAAGCTGATCTGCTTCAGGCACACACCAGACATGAAAGGGGAAGAACATGAAAAAAGGATGAGAAACACATGTCCCTGGGGAAGCAAGAAGGGGTTTTCTTGGCTCTTGCAGAGGGTGGCAGCCCCAGCTCTGCCATGGAATGCTGCTCCCATCCAAGCACTCCCTATCCCACATGGCCTTGTAGAGCATCCCCTCGGCACCCCACATGAAGTGATGGCTGAAACTCTCCTTCCTAACACTCGCTGCCCAGACGCAGTTGTCTGCTTGGGCCTTTCTCTCTGCCAACTTCCCCCCCTCTTGCTTTTCATTTTTTTTTTTTCAACCAGCTTTGACTGGAGCCAGAGCCTGGGGTAAATCAGAGGAATTTCTAGATTTTTCTGAGTGCTGTGAGCTCTTGCTGTTTTCTGATACCTACTTCCTGCCATATCTAAAATAACAGCAGCTGCAGGGGCCTGATAGAGAAGAGCTCCAGGGGAGAAATTCTCACAAAAGGGGTGGGAACGAAAAAAAAAAAAAGAGAAGAAAAAAAAGACTTATTAGGGAGACGATAACACAGAGAGCCAGCATCAGATTAATTGTTGAGTTGATATCACCATGGGCTGTGGATGTTGTCAGAAGCAAACAAATCCTGTAAAATGGCCATGGGAATGATAAGTCTCCATGTTTGCTGGGATAACAGAGGTAGCTTTACAGCACTTGTTCTATTGTATGGAGTAACATGCCTTGATTAGCTAATGTCTCTTAGGGCCAGATAAGTGAGGATGAATGTCCTGCCTTAGAAGCTTTCATGCTTTCTCTTTGGTGTGGCTATCTACGGAGAGCTGCAACAGAAATCTTTGTACACATACAGAAGGCCCCGTCTTTAGAGAAAAACATCAGAGAAAATGGAAAATTGTTGAAATTACATTGTTTTTCATGGAGAACACATAGTGCAGTGTAGTTACTGTCTCATTACAGATGACATGAATGAGTACAGCCACTCAAGAGACTTCTAAAAAGGGACCTTATATATTTGTATGAGAATTACTCAAGGACAAGAATGTCTCTGTCCTACTGGCATAATGGATGACAGAAACAGACATACAAAATATATTTACGCACCATTCAGTGTGCAAGAACACATTGAGATCTCCTTGAGATCCCTTGCAACTAACGAAAACATTGCTTTAAATATTAGCACATCCAAAGAACTAAAATGAGTGTGCTTGAAGCACTGCCAATCAGTGAAATACAGGCAGCATTTCAGGTTATTGTATGTGCCATTAAACTTAACATATTAATGTAATTCTACAGTTACTCTGGGAACTATAACTTGTGTCTGTATCAAGTTTTGGGTCCTGAAATTTTCACCCAATATTAGAGATTTTCATGCATTATTTATTTTCAACACAGGAGTTTTTAAAAGAGTATTAAGTGAAGGTTATTGTGATTGTGAATTGGAGCCTGATCCAAAGAGCACAGGAGACAACTGAAGAATTCCTACTTGCTTCAATGAGCTTTGCATAAAGTTCTTATTAAACAGACAGACATCTGCAAAGGTAGTCTACAAGTATGCAATGTACTGGTCTGATGGCTTGGCAGGAAAAAAATACCAGTCACTGTATTGTAAACACTCGATTTTGTTCATTATTCCCAAAAGATCAGTTGAAATGTTTTAATGTTGATATGCAAAAGAGGCAGGTAGATGTGTTCTCTTCTTTTGCCTGAATTTTGAAGCATGCAAAACTTCCCTGAGGTCAGCAGACTTCTGATATCCACCACTCAAACAGGACAATCACATTTCTGTATTTACTTCAGTGTGTTGTTTTAGAGCATATGCATTTGGGTACAGTGTGATCCTAGAGCCCTACCCACTTTCTAGGGAATAGTGGAAAACCATGCACAGGGTTTTAGTAGCAGTATGGAGTTTTTCTTTTCTAGATTTTAAGCCATTTCTCTAGAACTAAAAATCTTTGCTTCACTTGAGTACACAGCACAGCTGCAAATTTTCAGTTGTTAAAAGAAGATCATGTTAAGGTACTTGGTTCTTCCCATCCTCAAAAGAAGCTCCTTAAGATATGAACCATATTTGGTTCATAATCAGGTAATTAAACAAACTGGCCAAGTTTAGACAGACTAGACAATATTCTGGCAAAAAATCATGAAACTGAAACTAGCTAAACCGTTTTTTAAAAGTTACTCTTGACAATACAAAGAGAGTGAATTTGTATTCCTGTAGAAGTAGTTAGAAAATATGAGGCATTGTCTAATCCTGTTTAAGCACTGTTATGGCTGTGCTGCATTACGTATGCTTACAGAGCAGCATTTACAGTAAACTGGGTAAGGAATTTGGGAGTAGGATTAACAAGCTTTCCTTTCACACTAGACTAGATCAGATCACAGTAGGAGATCAATCTGCAAAAATTCCCAAATTTTGTTCAAGAAAAGCGAGTATAGTGAAGATCAGAGACAGTCTAAAGAGCAGCATGCCAATTATTTACTGACATGAGACTGGAAAGAACATCACATGGAGCACATCTTGGACTTTAGACACATAGGAAAGAATGGTTCATTTTATGCCACTAATCATAGCCAAGGATTAAGATATTTTGGAAAAGCCCTATTATTTCTCATTCTGCAAACCCAGATTTCATTACCGGTAAATCATGAAGTTTATGAAGTCCATTCATACAAATTAATTTCCTTTCCTGATTTCCATTGGCATGTGAGACACAGCTACATAACAGAAATAAAAGTTTGCACAGGAAAAGAGAAAGATACACAGAAACATCTGTTAGTACTTAAAAGCAAGGTAATCTCAAGTAAGGATATAGCTAGAAGAATCGTCCCTGCAGCTAGTACATTCATTCTTAAATAAATTGGTTTTGGGTCTAAACAGGTAGAAATCAGTGCAGCTGTACTACAATTAGATGGATCTATGCTGAGTTACTCTATCAAAAATACTCAGTGGCAAGTTCTCCCATTCATAAGATTTTCATTTTGCAGCAATGTAAAATCTAGACGTCTTTTCCATATTATGAGAAAGATTCCCACCTACACATCTCAGAGAAGAATTCTTACAATCCTTTTAATGTCACAAGATGTGGGGTTTTCCCCCTTCAGTGGTGCTTCCTCCCAGTGAAAGTTTTTCATATGAAATGTAAATCCGTCTTCAGACAACTTTCTGAACACAGATATTTTTCCAAAAATAGGCACAGGGAGGTGGTGGCCACATCCTTCAGGGGATCATGCACAACAGAAAGCACGATACAGCCTCATCTGGCGTCACAAGCATCTACCAGCTCCTCCCTGAAGCAGGGTCTTAACTGACATCAGAGAAATTGTGTTGGTTGCTGCAGAAATTTAGATTTTATTATCAGAGAAACCATAAAAATAGCCCTGAAACATCAGGTATACATCTGGCTGACCTCTGGCTGGCTGACCAAATGTTTTTAGGGTCACAGCTCACACCATGAGATGTAGACAGCCTTGTATCTTATCCTCTTCCTCACTAAAATAAATGACAGTAGGTTTGCTGCAAATTTCAAAAGCAGATTTTTTTCCTTGAATATTCAACAAACAAAGAAAAGGTCCATCCATTTGTAGATTTCTTGGCAGGAAATCTGGCATCTCTATTGAAGTCTGCTCACTTTTCATACACTCCTCTGTGCTGAGTGCTTGAATCCAAAATATTCCTTATAATAATAAAGCCTACCCTACAGTTAGCTAAGGGTACTGTTATGCAAGGACAGGCCATGATTCCAGCAAAGTAGTTCATGGCAGCAGAAGGTGCTCTGTTTTAAGACAGTGATGTTCCCCATGACAAAATTCAGTGGAAGGGAAGGGATTAGAGAGGAGCTTTCTCTTTTACTTTAGCAGATGATTTTTTTGTTTTTTTTCAGAAGTATCCAAGAGATTTTGGTATGGAAACACTTAAAATTTTGTGATGAGACACTATTCAGCCCAGGTGCTTTTCCTAAGATAATATTAAATATAGCTTTGGAAATTTCACCAGATGTTCCAATTTTTTCTAGTTCAAAATTTCTTTTGCTATTATTCTGTCTTTATGTAAATAACTGACTCTGACTGATTCTTTAGTACAGTGATAATCTGTTGTGAATCTTCTGTTAATTTACTTGAGAGTCTGTTATCTTCCCTGATTTAACACATCCTGTTTTAGAACATCCATCGAAGTTGAGGGAAAAAATTTCATGGCACTTGGATGATATCCTAAATGTAACATGAATGCCATCTTTTGAAAGTTGCAAAGTAAGGGGATTTCCTGTTTTATTCTTCAATTGAATATCCTGAAAGTGAGCTTTTACAAATCCTTAAATGTCTTGTCAAGGTCTGATCACTTCTACTCCTTCTAGCACTACTTTTTCTGTGTAGTTTCCAAGTGGGGAAAAATAAATAGATAATATATTCTTTTTTTTCTCATTTTTACTGAAGGCCCTGCTACACTCTAAGTCTTAAAACTGATATGAAAATTTCTTACTAAGTTCAGGTGATGGGACTATATTTATTCAAAGACTACTTCCCACATGTCCCAAATTGAAAGGCAAGATGTATTCCATTTCACAGGAGTCTCCTGCCTTCCTTGCTCCTGCCTTCCTTAGCAGACACTTGTCTTTCCAAACCTAGACACCACCCCCTTCATTTTTACCATATTTTTGAGTTTTTTTGGTCTCCCTATGGGAGCTTTCTCCACCCAGTGGCAGCTCTGAAGCCCTTTCCTCGCCCCTTTGAAAACCTGTTTATAGAACACGGAAATTAGCCATGGGGTTATTTGACGGTCCTGCCCTAGGGGAGCTGCTCACCAAACCTTTCCACTTGCAGTCAATGCAGCCATTTCACTGCAGATCAATACAGACAGAAAGGCTCCTCTGCCCTCTGTCCTTGGATCTATAAAAGTTTAAGGAGCACAATGCTCATTTCATCATCTCCTCTCATTTTTCTCTGTAGTTAAATTATGTTGGAGCTAGGTGAGGTATTCTTTAGACACACTTTTTCATGGCAGTCAAATCCTGGGCTCTTACTACTCATTTGTACCATTTTACTTTTAGACAAACTCCTCTCTCTCACACCCACACTCATCCTTTCCCCTCTTCTTCCAGAATTCATCTATGTTTGTTTGTTTGTTTTTTTTTTTTTTTTAATGTGGGTGTTATATTTAACCCTCCTCTCATTTCTCTTTTTCTCAGACCTTCTTTCACTCTAATTACACCATCAGGTAGTTTCACAGCCATACTCGAAGTCTGAAACTTTAAAATGCTTGCTGATGGTGCTACAGCTTCATGAGACAGCTGCTATTTTATTTTCCTTACTAAGTTTCCCAAATGGAGTAAATGCATATACACATATGCACTTGCCTGTACTTGTCAAGAAAGGGCCCCATTCCCCCATCCCTTCCAATGTGCTGAATCCTTTGCAGCCCCAGCTTTGACTGGGGGTCTTGGAGTCTTGCAACACAGATCTGTCTCTGCCAGCAAGCTCACACCAATTAAGCTAAGGGCTGCAGCTATCTCTGGAATTGTGTACTAGCTACTAAAATAGCACCAAGAAGCTACTTTCACACTAGCATGTCCTTCTGGCAAACCACTTCAGCATTGCTGGTTCCTCTTTAAGGCTTTAGTTTACCATTGAAATGGCATGAAATATCTGGGATATCAGATTGCATAAAGTTAAGTCTGAACCCTCTAATCCCAAAGGCCATGGTCACCTTTATCTCTACTACTCTATGTGCTGGATAGGGCAGAAATCAGTAGTTTGTCTGGTAACAATGGAGATTTGTCGGTTCCTACCAAGTGGTGACAGCTCATCCAAATGTAAGTCTGTGGTTTAAAGAGATGGTAGTGTGCTTTTCTGGCCTGTAAAGATCCAGCAGAGGTTTCCAGAAACAGTGGGAGAATTCCTGGAAAGTTTTCGGAAGCAGCCATTGCCCCTGGTTTTGTCTGCTGATGCAAAAAGCAGAGTCTTCTGTCTGTGGATGATGGCACTTTCTGCCCTAAAATCAGCTTTGCTTCTTTTTCTTTTGTAATGAGGTCTTTCCTCATCCTAACATACTCCCTGTGGGGAAGAAAAAACTAAGAAAAAAATGCCTGAGAACTCTTTCAAAGTTACCTAGGAGCTCAGGGTCTGGAATAGAACAGCCATCTCCATTTCTCGTGGCCCTTCTAGAGAGATCTTGTGCAGTGCAGCGTCTGGCTGAAGTACAACTTGGCAAAACTTGGACTCATTACAACACTCTGCAAAACCGGAATTTGTGTGGCATCAATTCTAGCAACTTCAGGAAGCTCTAGCCTTTGACTGCTGGGACCGTGCAGTGTCGTGCAGTGGTTAACAGCTAATAAGTCAGGGAAGCTTCTCAGAACAAAGAAAACAAAGCTTCTCAGAACAAAGTGCAATTGAAAAAAAAAAAGCAGAACCAGTTTCTCTTTTTATATGGCAAGTTCATGCAAAGTCATGTTAGATTGAGAAGAACATTTGAACTTCCCAGTACTACTGACCCAAAGACATAAGGAGAAGATGCCTGAAGAAGTTGTTAATGACTCGTGCAGATAGTCTGAGGTGAAAGGCCTCAAGCCAATAGATGAGTACAAGTGCAGCCTGGGGCTTGGTGGAACACAGTGATCACAGAGGAAAAAAACATAAATCAACTAATAGCAAAGAGATTGCCAGTCACTTCAGCTTTCCAAAAGAATAACTGGATAGCAAAACCTCAGATGCCAGCATTAGTGACAATCACACTCAGAGGCGAGCAGCAGTATGGAGCAGCAATAGTTCAGGAACTGACTGTGCTCAACAGAACCTTCAAGGGATGGGCTTCTCCACCTGACCTCATGTTTCTAAAAGATTTTTTCAACAGGCACCTGCAGGATTTTCAGAAAAGTCAGTCATGAGTACAAGAGACTTAGATCACTCTCATTCACCATAACTACAAAGATGTAAAAGAATTAGAACATGAAGAGCCTTATAAATAATTTCAGACACTCTATCTGTGTATGGATTTGCATATGCAGGATAGAAATAAAGGTCAAAATAAATATTCTTCAGTTTGTTATTTTTGGAGGCTTCTCTTGTGACCCAAAATAGCATTTTTTCTACTTCTTAAGTAATCTGTAGAAGATTTTGCTTATGAGGTGGCACTGAAACACATATTTTCCCTGAAGTACTGGGAAAGGAACTGAGTGCTGTTCCTAGGATATCAAAATGGATTCATAATATCTACAGCAATACCTATTCTGCAACCCCAAAGGTACTTTCAAGAGTTATGAAATGGAACAGATCTTAAGCCCTAGCTACCAGAGAAATCTAACCTCAAAAGCAATCTTGTATAGATATGAAGAATAAAACCTTATCTTCTGCATTCTCTGCAGCAGTATGGCTGCAGAAGAGTCAAAATTAAGTAGAGAAATCATGTTTTAGTTGTGCTAAGACAGGCAAGTGAGGAACATTCTTGCGTTTACATGATGTTTAGATAACAAGCTGTAACTATGTAAGGATCAAAGAATTAATCCACTAATTATGGATTTGGATAACCTGTAACATTGCTTTTTCAGGATTGTCCCAGTGCTCATATTGCAATTTATGTGTTCAGGAGCAATGCGGTTTGGGAATTTTGACACACTTGCAGCACTGTCTTGCTCAGCTTTCTGCTATTTGTCTTGCAGTTGGTTTCATGGTTTGCAAAATGTAGAAGACCTAAAAGTGAAGCCTGTAAAGGAGATAGAGGGTTGGTCCAGCTCCCTGGTTTGCTGCCAAACCCAGCCAGGCTGGCCTGCGAGGAATAGGACTGCAGTTTTCCTACTGTATTTCTTACTCAATGATTGTTCCCAGGTATTTTCAATGCCCAGGCTTTGCAGACGTCCTTGGTGACAGAGGAGGGGAACATTTTGAGGGTCTGCTTTTTTCATAAGCTTCCTCCCAACCTGGTGATAAGCCTGTTGTGGAAGCTTGTGCCCCCTTTGGTTGCAATCAGCATCAGCTCCTCAGAGAGGAGGAAAGACCCGGAGCCAGGTTATCAAGCAGGCTGCTCTCTGCAGCGATGGTCAAGCCACTATCAGGCCCCTGACCCAGTCCCCAGCTGTCTGGCAGACACAGATGAAACAATGAGTGGTGCCACAAAGAAATCTGCTTGGAAAAACTCCCTCTCTGCCTGTCTGTCAGGGACCAGGCTTCCATGAATGCAGCTATTATGTGTGCTTTAACTACCAGCCACGCGCTTGGTTCTGTTCCCAAGGAACCCAAAGGGAACGGTGTTATTGACTTGAGTAGGAGCAGGGGCAGGCCCTCCATAGCTTGGGGATCCAGCAGCTTGCCAGTGCCTCTCCAAGAGTGCTGTACGTGAAGTCAAGGAGACTGGTCCCTCTGACACGGATGTGTTTGCTGGGCTGAGCCACCAGCCCAGCTCTGCGGAGGCGCTGCAGGGGCCCATGTTGTATTCTGCTCCCTTAAGAAGAGGGGCCTGCTACCACAACTTCCCCACAAATGTTTTGAGAGAAGGGGCTCAGGACATGAGGCCACACCTGAGTAGCTAACATTGCTCAGCTCAGCAGAAATGATTCAGACAAACAACATATTCCTAAAATAATTTGCATCGAACAAAGCTTTCTCACGAAACTTGTGCTACTGCAAGCCATGTATTTTCCTTGGCACTGCTCCAGGCTTAAAAGCAGATGTAAATGTTACCAAGGCTTAGATACAGCAACTTCTTCTCTCTGCCAGGGAAAGCTTATGGAAAATAACCACCAAAACCATAACCATTTGAAACAGCAATGCCAACAGCCATTGATACAGAAATGGAAGAATGAATCGGGCATGGGAGTGAGAAGTGACTTCTTCCGAGCTGCTCTCAGCTGGAAAGAGGGGGAGCAATGTAGCTTCAGACAAACACTTAATAAATCCAAATGTTAACAAGAAGGTGCATGTGCAGATGCACATCAACCAAAGGCTGCTTTTTCAACACTGCCTTCTGCAACTTTCCTGTCCCTTGGTCAGCCTCTGGCTCCCTTCACCAGTGTCTGGCAACACTGAATGGGGCTGGAGCCACTAAGGACTTCTCTGAAGGCACTGGACACTTTCTTGAAAGCCTGAGACTCAAGGACCTCCCTGGAAATATAAGTGCTGATGTTGAAAGAAAGCGAAGTTCCCTACTATATTTCACAGCATACCACAGCTAAGAGGTAGGCAGGTCTGCTCTGTGGGCAACTGCACACCTGGGGCTGCAGAAAACAGGAAAGATACCTAGTCTGGTCATCTGTGCTTCTGGGGGCTTTCTTCTGGCAGGCCTCCTGGGAGACCCAATTCATCAAACCTGCTAGAAACAGCAAAATACATTCCCGTGGGTGTGTGGTTTCGTGTAACAGGATCCCCCTCCAACCCAGACGTGCAAGTCCAATGAAAGTCTGACTTGAATGCATTACTTCAGCCCTCCCTTACTCATCGCCTACAACCCAAGCCCCAAATGTTAACGACTCAGCATGTTTTATCACAGTAGCATGTACACTTTCAATCATCATTAGAGACGAGGAGGGTCTAGGCTCAGGCACCATGCCAGGTTAAGTAAAACTTTCCATGAGGAAAGCTATTTGTTTTCTCCCAGAGTTGCGAGGCTTGGCCAAGAGGGAGGAAGGGAAAAGCTCGCCCAAGCCAAAGGTGTAGACAGTGTTACTGGACTTTACAGACTACCTGCATGTTGTTCTAATGACATTTGGACTACTGCAAATCACTGTGTGAACTCAGGAGTTTTCAAAGGCATAATTGTGGCAGAAGCAGACTAAACTTAATGCCTTAAGAGCCAATCACTTTAATCATGAAGCTGAGATGTATGAAAAAGGATACATTTCAGCAAAAGAATAATTCTGTCCGCTATGGTTCCTGTTCAAATAAACTATATCACCAAACCACGTACATTTCCAGAATATAGAGGAGTAAAAAAAGAACATATGGTTTAGATGCAAAAAACTTTCATATATACTGTATAGGAGATATATGGACTTGTCAGACATCTAACAGTTCAACACTGTAAGCAATTCATGGGAATGACATTAGCAATAGCTCATATTACATCCAGGAGTTACAGCTTTTACTGCAAAAGTTATATTTAAAAGAGCCATGTTCAAAATGAAATGGCTGGCAGCTTTCAGTAACACTTTACCTGTGGTTTTGCCACTTTTACATACTTATTGGGGGCTTAATACTCCCAATTTACCTTTTCAGAGTAAAATACAAGTTGCAATGAGTGCATTCATTGGCATGGTGCTATAAAACTCTCAGCTGTGCAAAGACAATCACAAGAACAAAGGCCTTCTTGTTTTAAAAAAGATGATTATGTGGTTCTGATACTTTCTGCTAGCCAAATATCCAAACATCAGATACCTTTGTTTATGGCCTGTGTATTTTCATCTTACTATGCAAAGATTTATAGATCTGATTGGGATAGAGACCTTTATGAAAGAATTCATGTGGACAGGAGGAGGCTGAATTAATATACAAAACTTCAGACAGGAGATCTGTCTTTCAGATGCTGTTATTTCAGTTCTGGCTCCTACACAGGACTCAAGACATTCTGGAAAATTTTTTTTCAACAGCATGTGGAACCCTGGCCTCATGGCCAAGCAATGAGAGTGTGCTCCTGATTTCAAGAAGGCTGCCACTGCATCTCAAAAGTTGAGATTAGAAGTCAGGCCTTCAGTATTCAAGCACTGAGTAATCAAGTACCTTGATTAAAGAATCCTCCAGGATGCTGCTTTGCTTTCAATTACAAACTGCTTTTGTAAAGCTTTGTGCACTAACATAACAAATAGGATTACAGAATGTACAATATACCTTGAAATGTGCTGAGAATACGTCATACATTTTTTCCTGCTGGTACCAATGGCTTTCCCCCTTGCTTTTTCAAAATAGCTTCATTTTCATCTGTGATGAAAACTACATTCTTTGATGTTTCTAAAAATAGGAAATAATTTCACAAATGAGTGTCATTCTGCTGCAGGTAAAATATCCAATAGCTCGTGGGAATGCCAGTTACAACCTGAAAAATAATTTTTTGGCTGTAGGGAGGGCTGGTGTCCAGGATGGATGGAGATGAGAGATCTCTGAAGTCAGGTCTTAAAATATACGGTTTATTGCAAAGGGCATGGGTGTGAGGGCCCTGCTTGGAGCTGCCAGCCGCAGCTCAGAGCAGGCTCCAAGGTCTGGGGGCAGGGAGAGAATTCCGGTACCCTGGGCACACCTTATCAGGGGGCTTCAGAGTGGGCGCAGAATAAGACTTGGGCCAATGGGATTACAGATACCTGATACTTCAGGGGGAGGGTTACAGGTGTGGGATGAACCATACATTTTTGAGAGGTGAGACAGAACATTCCATTTGACCCTTGGATCTGTCTGTAGGTGGAAGGCATTGTTTAATCAAAAGGGGGATTGCCTACAGCTGGCTATACTATTGTTTTCTAGTTGTTTAGCAACTAAAGTTTGGTATCTCAAAGATTATTCTCATTTGAATCTTGCTTATAGTTTCTGTATTTTCCAAATCTTTTGGCAGGCAATCACATTTATAAGGCTTTCCTATTTCATCTTCCCCAACACTTGGCATCATCCATCCTGTTGAAATGAAAGACTTGAAGCTCAGTTCTCTGCTTCACACAGGCTACACTAGGTCCAGGAAAGGGAAATGGGGATGAGGAAGGTGATTTCAAGTCACCTACAGCATCTGCTGTTGTGAGCCTGGCCAGTTCCCAGCTGCCTGGACGTCCAGAAAGCTGTGTGAACTTCCACTCTCCTGCCTCTGGCTTTGGCTTTCTCCTACCACTAAGAAAGGCAGTTAAAATTCTGAAAAATTGTCTGAGCTGCCCTAGTCAACTGAGCTGCCCTAGTCAACAGAAAAAGAAGATTAGTTCAAGAGCAGACTAGCATAGCTTTGGATCCAAGTACTAGTTAGATAACTGCAGAGACAAGCACACTCAAAAGATAAAGATCTCAAAGACATAAATTAGGTAAATTTTCACATCTGGTTCAAGGGACCAGGAAGAATTCTCATCAGCTTGTAGCTTCCCAAACTATCCATCTCTTTGGACAATACTAATTCCACTTCACGTCTCAAAGGGCTGTATAGATGACACATCAATACCTAAATAATATGTATTTTATTAAAGGAAATTACAGTATGGACTTGCACTAAAGAGGTCCTCAAGCCTGTCTGCCTAATGACTTTCCATGAGCTCCAGCACCCAGGCACCCCACACTCCTCCCATGTTAGATCTAAAAGGCAAACATCACTTAACCTTCACTGCCTAGGGCAGGACTGGCATACGCACATGGAGAGACCGTCAGCCACAGCATCACCTACCAGGGTGCCCCAGTGTCCTGCAGGTATCTGCAAGAGCTCCTGGTGCACAGGACAGGAGACACTCCCTCTCCCCCTGCAAAGGACCATGGACTCTCACAGAGGACCAAAACCAGGCATAAATGTCACAATTTCAACCGCTTTTAATAAAATTTTCCTGTGAAAGCAGCAAAGGTAGTCAGCCATAATCTTTGCTAAGAGGCTGAACTCAAAATGATTTGAAACGGGTGCTGGTATCCAAGCCAGGTACCTTTCAGTATCAAGAGCATAGCCATAATATATCAGATATCACTTTACGGCGTGAATTTTAAATACGTTCTATATGTGGAATCACATATTCACATGCTGAAATGGACAGCACATTTAATGAATAGCCCAGGTGGCTACTGTAGATTTTGATTTAAAGTAAGATTGCCAAGACCAGAACTTACTTGCCAAAATGGAATTCTCTTCATGTGCCCCCTTTATATTATTTCAGCTACCCACCTTTTATCAAAGCAGAAAAATGTTATATAAAGGATCTCTATTTATATAAATTCATTGACTGTTTTTTTTCCATCTATGCTTTGCAGTGTAAATGGCCTATATTTGGACATATTTCAGAACTAAAGAAATGAATATTACTTTGAACCAATAAGCTGAAACCAAGTGATTTCTGATTATACTGGTCCAAAACTGCTCTATGTATACTAGATACCTAAATCAAACCTTCCTAAAGTGATAAACAAGCAACCAAAATTTTATCAGTTAAAATCTGGGAAAATCAATTGGATATTTTATTTTTCTGGCAGTCCCCTACGTATGTTAGATGTCAATACCTCATATTTCTTAAATACTTTTAGATAAAAGTGGAGGTATTAAATAACTACAAGATCCTCTGAAAAGATACTTGTTAAAATGAGTGATGCTTTGAGAAGTTAATTTTTAATATCATTAAAATGTTTCATTAATCAGGGATGAAGAAAAGAGTTGTTATACTTGGAGTAGCAGGCAAGGGAAGCAGTTAAGTACACCTGACCTGTCTCTGGCTTTCATATTGTTCACAAGTACTACAGATATTCCACCCACTCCTCCAACAAGAAAAAACACTTAGAGGTGGATATACTAGTAATTAAAAATGGTGATACATTCAAAAAGCTGCTATTTAAAAAAAAAAAGTCAGGTACATGGAAAAACGAGTTACTCCTATCTAGTGCAAGCCACTTGCCAAAACTCATGGTCCCTTGTTCCACTGTTATGGTCAGAGGTGTGAATGAAACAGTACCAGGCACAAAGGTGCTGCTGCATATGTGTTTTGCCTTTTCCCCGCTGAACTCAGTGAGCAGCACCTCCTGGGACACCAGGAGCAATCACTGGTGGTTTCCAGGCAGTTACCAGAGTGACCAAACTGCCCTTTGAGACTGTGCAACAGAGCCCAGATGTCACCCTTCCGGAACTGACAGGTGAAGGGGATTTTTAACCAAAATAGGATGAGTGTTTAGATAGTTGCTGGGGAGGATAAGATCACATCAGAAATGACCTCAACTCACACTTGCTCTGGCCTATTGGTGGGCTTCTGCCACCCAGAGTGACCCAGTAGCACCCAGAGTGACTCACAGCACCAGGCTTCTTGCCCTGCTCTCGAGGGCTGGATCCAGCTAGTGGACATGGTTCCATGAGCTGACCCAACAGAAAACTGTGCAGATTTTGCTATTTTGAGCAGGTTAATTTTCCATTATCCTGCTCTGCTGCTCCATAATCAATTGACTTAAAGGAAGTAGCAAGAACATGTGACAGAGCAAGACAGATGAGACTACCCTTTCCATAGGAGCCTGCAGTTCCATCAGATTAAATGTAAAGTGAAACCAGTATCTGCAGTGGTGGTGAAAATGCTGCCTTCATGAAATGCATATAGCATATACCTAAACAGGCTTCCAGCCTGACTCACAGCTTCATACTCCTGTGCTACCTATCTGAGGCATGCCAGAGATCTGCATGGTTTGAACAGGGCATCTTGGCCAGCACAAATCCAACAAGAAACACTTCCTCCCTTTAGCCCCTCATTCAGGTACTGAGACAAATATAAAGAGGGAAGTAGTCCACTTCAGATATGCATAGAGTGGATGACCTTTACTTCAGGCAGTGAGATAAGGTTTAGATAGGAAAAGGCTGCTCATGTGGGTTGAGCTCCATCAGTGTGATCCCTGAGACAAACCTAAATATCATTTTAGCCATTTCTGATTGACCCCCTTAGAGGGAACTGGTGGTATTTAATTCATTGAACTACAAAGGCTTGGGCTTCTTCCTATTATATACTGTTATCAGGACTGGTAATGTCTTTCTTGGTCTATAGTTCTTGTGGTCAGCCACAGAAGGATTTTGAAAGCTTGCTGGATGCCAAAGGGAAGTATATCTGGATTTGGCTAGCTGAAGAGATCCTCAAAGTCAACCTCAGGTATCAGTGCAGATGTACATGGTGGCTTCTACAATTAGTTCTGATCATCTGTTAGAGGACTGGTGCGCATGTGTGTCCAGAGGGGAGTGATGGAACAGAGATGAGGTAAAAGGCAAAACCATTTGCACTTTGTCAGAGAGAATGAGCATTGCTGAAGATATTAAAACCTCTCTCTCAGACCACATGGTAACAAAGTTCCTCTGTTCCTCCACAAGAAACCTAAAGCAGACATGGTTAAAGAGCTTCATTCATCCTTCATCCCTGAGACACATTCCCATGTCTCCAGCAGGGACCAGCCAAAGGCAGCTTTCATGGTTCTGTCTGAGAAGAGGCTTCTGGATTTTTGAGAGGTAAGGCAGGAAGACTGTCTCTTTCTTGCACTTTTCTTCAAAAGACAGCTATACACTATGTTTAGATTTATCTAAATTCTCCTCCTGACATACATAAATTCTGTTTTTTCTCAAACCCAAAATGCTGGTAAGGCTTTTCTTTTGTTGGTGTACATTTCTCATGTAGCTTGTTGAGATCATGTTCCTTGCAGCATAGGTAAGAGATAAAAATGCACTCTGTATGAAGAAAACCTTGTCAAAAAGATGTGTTGTGCAAAACTAGTGACCTTATTTCCTAATTATGAAGCTTCCTAGACCTCTCTATCATGTAACCAGTAACAACTTCTGTGAAGTAAAATAATTTTCCTATAGTTGAAAAGCAAAGAGCTGCTACTCAGCCTCCAGAACATTAATTTGCAATCCTAATTCAGTGAGTAGCATGCTGTTTAAAACAGAATGAGAAAATGTCCTTTTTAAAAAAAAAAAACCAGTGCAATGAATTGCCCTTAAATTCTCCCTAAAGGACAAAAACATTAAGATGTTCCTTGGCACCAATTAGTTTCAATGCAAACATTTAAGTGGAATTTCTTCTTCAACGAGCATGGTATGTTATATAAAGTTATGTGGCTATTGGAAGGGAATTCCCATCCTGCATTAAGGTAAGGGTTCAGAATACTACTGGGATACTTAGCAGCAAATGCTAAATCACAGTTCAGTAAGGTCACATAACCAAATTCCTTATTATCCCTGTTATTACATTCAACTAATAAATATTTGGGAACTAGGGTCTTAAAAAATTTATCACAGCATTTCAACTTTTCAGTGCTGCATGTAGTATATAAATACATACAGAATCTTACAAAACTAGAAAAAGAAAAGAAAAAGCAGCAGCAAGGCCACAATGAAAATGGGAAAAAATGTAGTCTTAAACATCAGATGCAAACAGACTGAAAAGTAACGCTGAAAGATGCACCTCCATTTTTAATTTGAACCTTCTCAACTGAAGTAAAGCAGTTTAACATTTCCTTTCAGGGAACAGATTTGCACATCAGACGTTTCACTGCATTATGAATGGAACAATGTTTAATATGTTTTCACTGCAGCTCCACAGGTCACTGGCATGGATGTAAGCCAAGAACATACAGTTAAGATTACAACAACATAGCTATTGGTCATGCAGCTATAGCTCTATGCTAACTAACAACAATTAATGCTTAGATAACGCAGTTTCATTACTGCAAATGAAATTAAAGGGCCCTTTCCTGTATAAAGACAATCCAAGTAAAGTCTGCACCTTTCCACCAGGCTATTAATGGAAATTTTTTTCCACGAGGATTCAAAAGAAGGGGGGCTTAAGGAAACTCATTGATAGAGCAACATGGTGAACGCAAACCTGTGCCGTGGAAGACTTACCATCATCCAGGTACATCTGGTCCAATTCCTCAGGTTCTCGCTTGATCGTTACAGGAATAGGGGCCAAATTATAATTACTTTCCTCATGCAACTCTGGCAATGACAGTGGTTGGGTTGTTGGAGACTCATTTCTGTGAACCTTCGGCAGTTGCTGCTGCTGTTGACCCATTATGGATGAGTGAGTTGGACTGCAGGACTGCAAATAGGTTGGCTCTTGGGTAACAGATGGAACTGGAGAAGAGGGACTGTTGGGATAGAGTGTTTGTTGATAACCGAGGGGACAGCTACTGCTCAGATGTTGACTCACCTGCGGCTGCAGCATGACGTGAGATGATTGCTCAGGGGGGCTTGGGTGCACAACTATAGACCTTGGCACTTCCTGGATGGTGGGGACACCTCCAGCAGGCTGCTGAAGTCCGAGGTGACTGTGGCCCGGGTTGGGGATGCACTTGTAAGGAGAGGATAAAAGGTCGTGCAGCTTGGGGCTTGCGTTGGGAGAAGGTGACATCACAGCATTTCTTTGCTGACAGGAGGCAAAGCCGGCCACAAGGCACGAACCAGGATCAGGGGGCATCATGATCTGCTGACTGTAGTACGGTTTAGAGAGAGGGCCTAAGCCTTGGTTCATTGGTCCACAGGTTTGAGCAGGCTCATAGTCATCTGTGGGTTCTGTTTTTATAATTGGAACTGTTAAAAGAAAAAAGGTTTTAAATAAACATGAGTTGCATATTGGTATGATCAAGTTGGCTTGTGGCTAGGATACCCTCTGCAAAACAAACAACGCCGTGAATAAGACTCTGTGTGTCTTTTGCCTAGTTCTCCCACCCTATAAAAAAAATGAATGAGTCATCAGCACAAGAAAGTCACAGCTGGTTCTAATATTGAAAAGGACTATTTTCTTTGGACTCTCCTCCAGCACTAATGTGCTATAAAAATCTATTTGCAAATAGCTGTGCTTCAGTGGAAGCTTTGGACCCAAGGGTTCCATGGATTTGTAGTAATCAAGGCAAGAATTTTAACTTGGATAGATTACTGCATTTCTACAGCTACCGATGGCCCATTTGATAAATGTCTGTACGTGCAGTAAACTGGAGCATAATAAGATAGAGATGGGGCTTTTAGAGTTCAATGAAAATAAAGTTGAAAAGGTACATGACAAAGGGCTACGTACAAGAAGTTTTCAATTATGAGGATATTTTTGAAAGAGTAGGATCTGATTTGTTTGGTTTTTTTTATATAATTGCATTTGATTTTTGCTAATACCAGCTCCTAACAAATGTTAGTCAGTTTCTGGCTACCAAGAAAAACTGATTCTTGTTTCAGACCTCTGCTTGCTGTACCCACTGTCCCAAATGATGCCCTAATTGAGCTGTCAAGTCTCTAAAAACTACCAGAATGTGGACAGAAAGGATTGTCAGTGAGCATCAACTCAGTCATGACAAATGCAAAGATGCTTTCTCCAATCAAAGAAAGATGCTTTCTCAAATCAAGGTGTCTTTTCAACATTTGCTTTCTTTCTCAAATCAAAGAGAGATGTCTTTGAAGCTTCTCCTACAACAGATGCAGTGCACAGGCAAAACTGATCCACTTTCTCTGTCAGGAAAATTACAAATAATAGAGCCAAGCAAGACTGTGGATGTATTTTTTTTCTAGACAGATGCAACTCTAATGCATACAACAATCATGTATGGATGCACAGTGGCATTTATGTTCTTTCTAAAAAATTCTGGTGACACTAGGGAATATTTTTCATAATATTCTAATAACCAACCCATTGTGGCACAAAGCTAATAATGAAACATCTTTTCACAACTGAGCTCAGATACATGTGTGTTGCACGAGTGTCTCTGACTGTATTTTTATTTGCATGTGTTTAACAAAACACACATTTTCCAGCCATTTATGATATTTGTGTATGAGTCTTTTTGAGCCCCTTGAAATGCATGCGTCCATCTGTACATATAAAACCTCTTTTAACACTCACAGATTTTGTTGGTGGTGAATGCACTTCACTACCCTTGTTTTACAGTCCTCGAGCCCCTTGTTAACTTTGTTCCTTTTATGTTCTTTTACATGTAGATGCTTGCAACAGTTGTTTCAAGATTTCTAGCACTCCAGTAAAAACAGGTCTACATATATAACAGATGCACAGGTGCTGCTCAAGACAAATAGGCTAGATGTGATGGACAGTCATTGGATTTCTCATAATCTTATTTTCACCAGCTTGTGTGCTGCACACTGGCTAGAAGGACTAGTAATGCACTTGGTTGGAGAGAAACAGATTCCACGTTCAGTGAGAGCTTTACAAAACCACTATCACACCCTTTAGGAAAATGCAAGACCGAAGAAACGCACCTAGATAAACACAGCAACTCAGATATTGTAAGAAAATACCTTTAACAAGTTCCTGAGCTAGCAAATATTCTCACATGTTTTATATTAGGTTCACTGTGTTAGCACTAACCATAGCACAGCTGGAAATATGATGATTGTTGAAAACTGAATTTTCCCAATATATCACTGTTATAGAAACACCTGTGCTAAATAATTCCACGCTCAACCACTGGCAATACAACTCCAATAAACCCTGGAGTTGTCTGACTTGTTATAACCCAGGGAAGGATTATAGCCCTGGTGGCAGGCAGGCTGGAGGCTTTACAGAAGGCGAGTTCCTGATCTCAGGCTGGCTTTTCATTGTAGCTCTTCTGCAGCACACTATTGCACTTTTTTGTCATTTCAGTCTGAGTTTGTCTTTACAAAAGCAATGCCATGGGGTGCATTTGGAGGTCTGATTAGTGGTCATGAATATTGTGAATTTTTTCTGTGTGTTGCTACACTGAAATACGCATACTGCAGCCAATGGAGGACCACCAGTAAGTCCTGCTCTGCACCAGGTGAAGGACTGATGGGTGGCAGGGACTCTGTTCCACACCTGTTAGTCCAAAAACTCACTTGGAGGCGGTGACAGCAGCTAAAGACACTCCTGGTGCCTACAAATTCAGAGGGAAAACAGAGACTGGTCAGGGCTGGTCAGGGTTGTTTTGCTTTGAACGAATACTTATGGACATCAGTTATTTCATGTAATGGGAAACAAATTGTCTTTAAATGGACAAATACTACCTGCACTTATGCGTAGAGCTGCCTGAACTTTTCAACTGAACTGTCTTCATTACCTTTTTTAACGTGTTTTATCAACACAGTAAAGAAAGTCAACCCTTGCTGAGTTACATATATTTTGTTTGTATACTAATCTCATCACTAGAATAAGTATCACACTAGAAGATAGAAAAAGTATTCCTGCTGAAATGGTGAAGCAATTTGTATCTGTCTTTTCTGTGTTTTGCCAGCTGCACAGCCATTAACCCTGTGCAGAGTGAGTGCAAGCATCATACAGACTGGCATGGCAGCCACTCAACCCCCTTAAAAAAACCAGCAAACATCTTCATGAGGTACCAGTTTGGAGAAGGGAGGTCTGTAGAAGAAACCATTACTAATGATTCCAATGATCTGGAATCAGACCTGTAAAGCTGAGCATGTCAGAAGAAACATAAGACATTAACATTCCCCCTTCCGGCAAGATCTCAACTTTAGTATTTTACATTAATAACTGTAGCACTTGACCTGTGGAGGACACAATACCACAAGTTACTACATTACATCAGTTAATGTCTTGTTTATGCTACTCTGTCTCATTACCTGCTTCTCCCCAGCCTGTGTATCTTCAACAAACATATTAACAAAGGCCAAAAATCTTTCCCAATGTTTGCATTTGCAAACTCAACTCAAACTACCTGTGGGTCTGATCTGGTCATTCTGAAAATATAAATAATAATAAATATCAATAAAATATAAATTCTGATTGTGTCAGAAGTTGGTATAAATCACCTTATATTATTTCTTTGAAAGGGCAACTGTTTTCTTCCACTTTTCAAAGGACTTTAGAGGGCCCAAAGTAAGAGCTATGGGTATTTCAAGGCACACCTCCCCAAACAAATGCAAGAACAGCCTGTAACTGTATTTACTGGCTACCCACTGACCATCACAGTGTCTACGGTGTTACTCAAACACTGTAATGAGGCTACAAGGAACTAACACACACTCACCCACTGTCTCATTGATTTCTGGGGGACTGGGGTGCTCAGCTGGGCTGGGCAACTGCAGCTGACTTAGAACAGAATACAAACCTTAGTACCCACCTTCACCGTTTTCTCCTAGATAAGAAAATCATAGAATACCCTGACTTGGAGGGGTCCCTCAAGGATCAAGTCCAAATCAGGGCTCTGCACAGGAGAACCCTAGGCAGTTCACAGGGGCACAAGAAAACATAGTGAACAGCACTGTTCACAGGCCAGCTGGGCACTCGTGTTACCATTTATCTACTGACCCATGCTTGATGAACTGCCAGTCTTTACAAACCCAAGACCAAAAAAAGGGGTTTTGAGCCCTGTTATACATCCCTGTGGAGGCATGGTAAGCTAGCTGCTTACCACATCCACTTCCATCATCACTGACTTCCACAAGTGAGTATTTCACAGAGGGAGATGAAATGTGATATAGACAGCACTGCTAATTTTTTCAGGATTAATATTTAACAGACAACAGTATTAGTCTAACTAACTTCTAGCTCGAATATTTCAAATCTTGAATGACTTGGTAAAACCCTGCCAGCTAAAAGAGACTCCTAGTCAGTCACACAGCAGACCTGGGGCTAGCAATTAACTGCAAAGCCCTATGTCTTTTCAGAACCTGTGAGCACTTTCAGCAGAAACAGTCACTTCTTAAATCCAGCAGAGCCATACCAAACAGCAACAATCGTTCTGTCTCAGAACTGCTCCGTGGTGCTGAGGTAGTGCCTAGCCTTGCGGACTCACAGCTGGCTAAAATGAAAAACTGTGACTGAATTTGCAATACACTGATATTTGCCTATAATAAACTGCAGCAATGAAGCCAGAATTTGTGAAATTGTAAACACAAAAGATGAGACTCAGAAGCCATATTATTCATTTAAGAGTGCTGAAGGATCGGGTCCTTGCTGAAAAAGGTAAAAAAGAATGCAAGTTTGGTACAGTGAAATTTTAAATGCCTGTTACTTCGCAATGCATTAGGTCAGCTGACAGATGGTTTTAAACAGTCCTTGATTTTGAATATTGAAATATGACAGAGGTCACTGTTCTAAATTAGTCTGATAAGCAAATTCATTTCTAATTGCTTTTCAATGGTTTGGTGATGCCTTCTTAGACTCTGAACTCATGTCATTATGTCATTTAATTTAATATGAAGTTCTAAGAACCAAACATTGGCAGCAGCCCTAGCTATAAATCAAAGCTTCTTACTCAGAGAGATCAGGGTTATGACATCATACCAAGGCACTGGTGGAAGACAATGGTCCTTCTGTGTGTGTCTGAATCTGGGAGAAATATTTCGGCCAGTACTGCAAGCCCACATTTAAATGAAAGGCCTTACTAGCAGGTAAAAATATATTAAACCTAGAAGAAAAATAATAAATCATGCACATTCAGTAAAGGGAGTCAGAAAGTGCTCAGATATAAGCTATATATATTTTTTGACAATTCTAACAAGTGTGTGTTTGCTTTTGCACTTCAGCAGTCCAGATGGGTTTTTAAACTTTTTATTTTTTTGGGAGGAGGAATGTTATTAAAATATGTGAACTGAAAAAATAAAATGTTATCAATTAAACAGATGTTTATCCTGATTAACATTCAACTATCTAATTCCCGTTTCCATGTAGTATTATCAGTGTAGACATTTATGGTACTAAAATAGATTTATTTTACCCTTAAGTTTGATTGAACTTATCCAACAAAATAGCTTCCTTTCATGGTGCAGACTATCACGTAGTTCCCTGGCACCTGCACACAGATTTTAGTTAAGAGTATGAAAATAAAAACACTACCTTTTTCATCATGTGCACACACACATTTCTTCAACTTCTGGACTAAATGTCTGGCAATTGGTAAGAATTTGGGATGAGAGTTTCAAAGAGAGCTGAGAAGTTAGCTATTTAGATCTCCATAACTGAGTTGAGCTCTGAAAGGCTGTTTGTGCCTTTGAAATCCTTCCTTGTCAGTCAGGTGGCAGCACACCTTCAGAAGACACTGCACTGGTCACCCCAGCTCCTGTCACTGCTTTCCTGCTGGTTGACCAGAGACTAATTAGGGATGTGGACACATCTCCATGTGCAGTTTAGCCACTCTGGATTTGTGCAAAGACAAAATTCTGGCTGCTGCTGCAGCGCTGGCTGGATCCAGCATACTTGAGGCTTCACCCCTTGTTCTGACTGTGGAGCAGCCGGTGCTAGGGAGAAGAAAGGGTCTGGCTGCCCTCACAAAACATAATCCTTGCTTCAGTAACACCCCAGCAACATGGCTGAGCAAAACTTTCTGAAATGACCAGCCAACATATGTGCAGCAGTGGCAACCTCAGCGACAAGGGATGAGCACTCAGTCCCAGGGATCTTGTGAGACAGTCAACTACAGGGACCTGTGCAATGCTGTTTGTGAACTTGGTATTTTCCGTAGGCACCTATTAAACCAAAACATTTTTAAAGGTCAAGCTACTATCAAGCCTTTGCTTTTAGTTACTAAATACAGCGCATGGTGACTCAGGCACAAAGGAAGCCTCCTGCCATCAAGACACTGCAGGAGCACATGTGTGTGTACAACTTTTATCTGTACAAGTATCCCAACTCACCCTCTCTTGCATGTACACTACTACTGGTGCTACTCATCAGGAGGGCTAACTCTAAAGCATGCCTGCCAGCCCTTTTTGGGTTTTATGTATAGATTTTTACTGGTTCAGATGAGTATGTACAGTTTCATACAAGAATAGCTCTGGGGAGATGGAAACCTTGTGCATACACCTCACCACATAATCTCAGACAGTGACATTATCTGCTTTGGAAGTGCTTTCCAGCTAACTCATGTGCTAAATGCTTTTCAACAGCTGTTAAACTATTAGGTTATTCTACACATATTTATGAGACAGAAGATTATAGCTTGTTGCGTGCCATTCTAAACCAGGTGGGGAGAAGCAGAAAGTAGGTGGAGGACATTTTGTGTTGTGCTGGTAGAGAAGATTATGCATTAGCTTTCTTTCAAAATAAAGACATAAAAATTCTTAAAAGGCACAATCTTTCACTGTAACACTTTGTCCAATCCTATAGTGTTGAATAGGAAAATCAAGTCCTGTGGTATGTCCACTTGGGCTGCTCTACTGTTGCTTCCACAGCATGGCACAGCACCTGGCTCCACTACTGCCGTCAACTGGATGTTTAACTGTACACAATACCCAGTCTGCACCGGCCAGGGCTTCCTATGTCACCTCTGTCAGATGGTAAAATCCACCAGGCTGAGGTCTTTTTTGATGATGCTGTACAACATTACACCACTAGTGCTGACTTTATCCCTGCTTGCATGTGAAATCACTGGGAAGCAAGGCAAGGAGTGCTCAAAATGCTCATGCAGAGGAATTCAATGACCAAAACTACAGGCTGAGTTTTTTTCACCCGAAGGGGAATATCTGAAAATTGAGGTACTGACAAAAGATAACTTTATGCACTGGAAGTTAACTGTTAGGAGTGATCATTGGTGATGATGAGACACGGCCAGGGGCTTCTACAGACCACTTGTCCACCCTTGCCTTTCTCAGGGCAATCACAAAGGTGATGCTTTTTCCTGGCCTTCTGGGTGAAGATGGAACACCACAGAGAGGCAGTGTTCTTCATATGCCTCTCTACACAGATCAAGACAGACTCTGCAGGTCAGATGCAGCTGGCGGGGCTCTGTCTACTATTGAAAATGGATGCCACCTAGATGAAATGTGAGCAATGCATGAAGTGCAGGGAGCTCCAGTGGGTACCCAGCACCTCAAGGTGTAATGCTGGTGAGTGCAACATATGTCTGCTCTGCTCCTCCACAGTCCTCCCATGGCTCCTGGATGGGAGTGGAGGGGCTGATACACCCAGTGATGAAGAACTTGTGATTGTCATAAATGAGAACAGGACTCTGACAAAAACTCACCTGCTTTCACTCTGCTAAATGTCAAAAGTAACAATCAGCCACTGAGTAGCCAAAACAAAATAAACTGTATCAGTGTATAGTGTAAAAATGAGTAACTGTGATTCCTATTTTCACCTAAAATAAAAATCCCCTGGGGCCAACCTTTCACCCTATCCCTTCTGTTGCCCTGTCCTGCTATGTGCTGGCTTTGCAGCAGTCCAGATGCTCCTGGGGATGAAAACACCTCCAGCAGGTCCAAGGCTCCAGACCTGACTCATCCACACTCCATCCCCTTGTTGAAACGCTGCTGAGGCTGTATTGCACCAGCCACCAGATACGGTCCCTGCACAACACAGGCCCTGCATTGGCCCTGCTCCCCCAGCAGCCCCCAAATCACCATTGTTTTGCATAAAGGACTAGGCTAGTAATTTTGCTGACCTCAAGTAGGAAAATTCAACAAATACTGAAAGGTGAGAGGCGTCAGGAGACAATCAGTACAAGCCACATGCTGTGCCACATTAGTTGCAACACTTTGCATCCTTATTTCTGCTAAGGGGGCTGATGTCATCTTTTAACTTAGGAAGTGAGGTGTGGGTGGAAGGGCTAAGGTGGAACAGAGGCATGGCTGTTCAATGCAGCCATGAGAAAAGTGTTGTTGCACCCATCTGTATGGTGGGCAGGGGATAATTTTAGAGCAGAGGCAGTAAGTCAGGAGAATGCTGACAACAATGTGCTCTGGGCAGCACTCACCCTTTTCAGATGTACAGCAAGGGGTGGTACTGCAAGGAGTGGGGAGTTGGACTTAATAATCCTTATGGGTCTCTTCCAACTTGAGATATCCTACAATTCTATTCTACAATGTTAAGAGCTTCACGTCTGTGCCATTGGGCTGAAAACCACAATACTGAGGTACATCTAGTCACCACAGGCAGGCTCTCAGCACAGCTCCACACCCACAGATTCAAAGGACTTCCATCCCCACCAAGTCACTGTGGCCAGATTTTCAGAGGGGTTCAACATCTCGGAGACTTGTGCAGATGACTGCAGGGAGGCAAAGAACTGCAGAAAAGCTGTATCTGTGAGTGAAGGTTGTGCAGCTGGAAATTGGGCCCGGTGGGTAGTGAAACGCATCTCAAAGTAAAAGTTACCCAGAATATCAACACCATTTTAATAAATAACAGAAGCAATGAAATGGTCTTTTAATAATGCTTTAACAATTAAGAAGCCTGACAGAAACAGAAACTGGAAATACTTTATCATCAACTCTTGCAAAAGTATATTTTTCATTCCAGTAGAAGAAACACATCAACTTTCCTTTTTCCTTTTTATTAAATATTTCCTGGACAATCTAGCCTGTCTCTGGTTAGTCAAATATCACTGAATTCAAAGAAAAACTTTCCTGTGTTCAACATTCTTGATATCAGTACTTGCTGGATAACAGAAAACACAGACAGCACTCGATCCTATCTGCAAAAATAAGTTCTTGAAAACATTTCCTCTATTTTTTTGCACCTACTTAAAAGAAATCTAAACAGACAGAAATCTAATCCTTATAATTCATTGTTTAAAGTCTTCTTAGCATGAGAACTCCTTCAGCTTTCTTAGATGAAAACACAGGATTTAGAACCACAGCATACACACCTGTGTTCTTCTTCAGACTCTCCGGGTTAGTTTAACCCTGAAACGTGGTTTTCCAAAATGTTCTGCTGCATGTAACAGAGCTGCAGGGATCCCTGCATGGAGCCGCAGTAGTGGGGCACTTTAAAAGCTGAACATCCAAGGGTCTGCTCATTGTGCTCTGCTCAGACTCCTGACTGCAGTGTCTGGTCCAGGGTCTTCCTCCTCAAATTCTGATGGGATGTGGCAATGCAAAATTTATCAGTACTTACCATATGAGCTGCAGGAATTCACCTGTGCCAGAATGGTATGGAAAATACTTATATATCTGTGTCAGGCATGTCTGTGGAGGAGTCTCAAGAGCCTACAGCCTGCAGGCTCCAGGACAAAACTGATATGCAATTGCTCAGTGATGTGTATCATTGAAGTAATACTAAAAAAATGACATTACAGTCATTTCTGTACAATGTAAGCTAATACAGGATTCAGGAGTTGCTCAAATTTAGCAAAACAGTAAATAAAAATTTAAATTAATAACGGATTATGAGTACTTAGGTTTACAATCTATCCCAAGCCAAAGACTTAAGCAAGCCCATTTTCAAGACCTTGGCTCCTTTTGAGAAGCATCTACTTTCTATTTTGCTATGTTATTTAAACTTTACATTTACAGATCAGTAAGATTTTCATTTTTACAGTAGTTTTTTATTTCTGAAGCAGAAGCTCATCTTCACCAAGTAAGTCCCTGCTCTGCCAAACACTTAAGCTAACAGAGGGAAGGTACAATCCTGACACATCTCTGCAGCACAGAAGAAGCCCTGTGGCGGCAAAATGGCACTGCTGGAGATGGCAGCTTGTGCTGGCTGCATGTCACAGAGCTGTACTCCATGGAGATGCTATAGGACCATCCATGGGAGGTGGGATGACCGAGGTCATGTGTCCCTGGATCCACTGGCTGTTTTCCCCTAGGGAATGAGGAGAAATAGGAGCTACAGGAAAAGCACCTACTGACCCGCTGTGGGGGGTGGGAGCTGCACAGCGAGCCCATGGCTCTTCCACGGGTCTGTGTGTACCCACACCCACCCCAGGAGCACGGCCAGGAGGTTCACACAATATTTAGGCTTTCATCCACATTTGGTATTTTGCTTTGGCACAGTCCACTTGAGCTGTAAAATATATGTCTGATGTGCATCATGAAGCTTTTAAAACCTCCCTCACATAGAAATACCTGCAAAACTACAGTAGGCACTGAAATGCAGCATTTGATTAGTCCTAAAGCACAGAAGAAGAAGCAGCTTACAGGATACCATCTCATTTGTGTAAAACCACATCTTACACTTCATGATCACTCTGACATTTGCTTGTCAAATCTCTACACTTTCTCTCTTTGTGGAATTTGTTTAAACAACAGACAAAGTGTTACCTGGGCCAAAATCATGCTTATCTTATCTACATTTTTGTACACCGACCACCCAGTGGTTCTTGACTCAGGTAATTTTTTCTGCATAAGCTAAACTTTGCTCTTCTACAATGCCTTGAAACAGTAAAATAATGTTGTGACTGAAATCAAATGAAGCCTAAAATGACTCCTAGAAATACAGCAGCATAAATGACTGATTCAATCTCCTAGAAATACAGCAGCATAAATGACTGATTCAATCACTGTACATGGTTTCTAAATATATAGTGGAGGTAATTGTATCTATCTTTGAAAGGCATGATGGAAAAAAATACCAGCCATAGAAAGGTAAAACCTTACAGCTGTAACACAGGCATTACAACACAAGCGTAATAAAAATACACTATACTATTAATTCTGATGATTGCAGAAGCACATTCACCTTTACCACTGTTATGGGAGATGCTGCAAAGAACGCAACATGTTTTTCAACTACCTACATGCATATATACATATGTATCAAGAGAATGTGAATGGACAACTAAATATGAATGGAAAGAATATTTACTAGGAATAACTGCTTTTACCCTACTCTGGTGTTACATTTTTTCTTTCAGTTTTCCTCACGCTGAAATGAAAATATTTCACTTGAATTTAAATTGGTACAGCAGACTAAACAAGATTCCTAATGTTTTAAACAATTACCATAATTAAAGATGTCTTTGCAGAATAAAGTCTAGGCTGGTTCCCTGTTGTCACTAAGTCTGCTGTCACTAGGTATGTATTCCCATCTCTTCACATCAAATGACCCAAACACAGAATAGTGATAGCATAAACCAACTCTGCAGGAGTGCACACTATTGCCAGGGTTTAGAATACAATGGTAAAAAAAGGCCTATTAAAGGCTGGAGGGAAGATGCTGCTAAATAAACAGCAGCTGAGAAGAGGCCTGAATCTGAAATATTTACGAGGGTAACTTGGGTGACAAGGCAATACCTGATTGCCTCTACAATGGATTTTAGTTGTTGAAAAGTGTTGTGGAAGAGAAAAACAACTCTTTTTCTTTCCAGTTTAAGAGATGAACAGTCTTTAAATGTACAGACATCCCCACTGGGAATGAAGTTTGCATAAGTAGGCTGATTCAGTGAAGCATAGCTACACAGAACATATGCAGTAAGCACTCTGTTGCCATGTCAGGTTTCCTGTACTCTTATTTTTAATTTAAGTCCCGATAAAAGTGCACACATGCTAACTGGGTGAAATTCCAAATGTGTATTTTATGGGATTTCACCTACAAAAAGTTAGCATGTCTCTTCAAGTCATGTGATATGACTTGAATATTGCTTTGTTGGTATTTCCCAGAGAAGGAATATTTTTTCTTGGAAAGTCTACAAAATAGCATAGCTTAATAATTTTTTCTAATTCCTTTTGCTTCCCAAACAACAACAACAAAACAACCAGTCTCCTTTTCCTACTTGTCCCCAAAGAGTGTTCTTGGTAAAAAAAGCCATTTCAAATAATAATTTTTTAAAAAAATTCTAAATTTACTAGCTATTAAAATCTTCATACAAGCCTGCTTGGAATTCAGCTATCATGAGTGACTTTATTGTCTCTTCACAGCTACCAATATAAGCTCAAAAAAAAAATTGTCACGTTTCTGAACATTTCCCATCCATGAAGCATTTTACATGGAGCACTCCGATCTCTACCCCATTTTCCATCTCAATTTTCACCCTGTGCAAGGCAGCAAGGTGTGAGATGACTGCAAGGGGAATCCACACACCACCTCCAGCTCAGAGCCCAGCATGCTAAAAATATTGTGGTGTGAATTTAGAAATGTTATTTGAATGCAATTTACCCTCTGGGTAAAAGTCAGACCGAGGGTTGACAGTGGCTTAGCAGAGAGCTCAGTGCTTTCACAAACATCTGAGTTAGTGCTGTGGCTCTTCAGCTCTCAAAAGCAGAAGCCCATGTTTCAACATGTCTCTGCCACCAATGCAAATGGAAATAATCTACAGAGGCAGTCTCTTGTGTGGGGAGCAGAGACAAAGGCAGCTTTCTTGGATTTATTCTCACTCTCATAGTACCAGGTATACTTCCAAAATATTTGAATTACTAAAGAATCATTAGAACCATGTGTTGTCATTATCTCTCACTTTTACTAGCAGAGATAAGGAATTTGTTTTGTTACCATTAGCAGGAAGATAGGTGAAAAGCTGGTACTGGCTTCTCTTTCTTTTCCCATTGCAGACATAGAAGTTGACCTGAACAGGGCTGGTAATTCTCTGATTGCGGAAAGGTGGTATCTCAACCACCAATGAATTCTGCAAAAGCAACAAATCAGAAAGTCAAGGCACAACTAAGGCAGTCTAGCTGTACAATAGTATTGAAAAGTTAACACCAAGAAGGAAGAGAAACACTCTCTGTAGGGAAACTGGTGGGCTTTGTGGGCAAGGGCGGCTTCCCACCAACCCCAGCGTCCTTGCCAAGGATTCTAGAAGTAGGGAAATTATTTTAGCATGGCTCAGATCTTTACAAAATCACTAGCCCTTACTTCTTCCCTTTGGACAGCAAATATGATACTGCATATGGACAAGGCTCTATCCAGCCTGCCTCTGTCAAGAATCTGGGACCACAATCAAATTGTGGTCTCTAACTCAGCAGGAGAAAGCACAACAGCTCAGTTGGCAGGTCATCCCTGATATATCTGAACCTAACAATATTTCCTTTGAAAGGCTTAGAACAGCATTAGTCAAATATTTCCATTTTCCACAGTGAAATATATTTTTATATAATAACTCAGGGAATTTTAAGCATGGTAGCTACTGTGGATGGGAGATTCACTGTTGCAAGCACATCTAACAACATGGAAAAGGGCTGGAGAATGTGTAGATGATCTCCCACTGTCAGAAACCAAATGTTCCAGCATGGGGCTAAGGAATGACTTAGCTTCTAGGGCATCAGCTTACACATATGCACAGTGAATCTGCTATGACCATCAAAATCTCCCTTGGTGCTTTTGGAAAGAGTAACAGGGAATTCTCTTCTTAGCATTTGGCCTGAATTCAGCTGAGATCTTTAAATTGTTTGCAAGTATTGCATATTCCTGCAGACGTGGAATAGTGGATGTACTTCCCACTCAGAGTCATGGCTGAGGGAGCCACACTTCTCCAATGTGGAGCTTATCTCCTGTGAGGGGCCTCATGTTTCTCCTGCTGAAGACAGAGGAAAGCCAAGGAAAATGATCAGAAACTGCTTTGGGAGCAGAGGAAAGAACTGACCCAGCAAGACAGAAGATGAGCAGATGGAACTGGCCCATCCTGGACAATGAAAAAATATTTTCCAAATAGTCTCTTCTCCTTTTGGGATAGCTTCCAGCGAAGGCTTTTTACCCTATGCTCACGTTAAAGAAAGATTTCCAGGAGGGGAGGCCTAAGTACTTGTTCTGTTTCAGTGCCAAAGCCTTGGAAATCCCTCTTTAGTAACAGTGCTGGAGAAGGCAATATACATTTTTCATCTTGATCTTAAACTATTTAATGCAGACTTACTGGCTTGCACATTTCTTTGTCCGTTTTGGCTTCCATTTCCCACACATGGTGACCATCTAAAAGACAGAAAAAGATATCTAGTTCTTTCCTTTTTTCCTTTCCCAAGCCAAGAAAGGAACAACTTTCACAAAAACAATCTCTTTGAAGGGGCATTGCATATGTGAAAAGGAGCTCTCACAAGGCATTGCCCAAAGTGTTGCCCAATTAAGAGACCATCGGGGTTACCTGTGACGGGAGCCCCTTCTGAAGGAAAGAACCACAATCCAAAGTGCATGATACTGTGATGGGGGAGAGACACTGGGAGTTTGCTCTGCCACTAGCCTGGACAAAATATGCAACTGTTTTCCATCTCAATTCACTGAACTTTCAGACAACAATACTGCTACTTATGATGCCTTTTGAACACTACCTGGGCTGTAAGTCATATTCAACATTAATATTAAACAATACAAGAAGTAAGGTAGTATTAAGGGGAAGCTACTCAGCCATGCAGGATTTGATTTTAATATACTCCTAGTCTGGCTTGTCATAATTCTGCTACTTGGGTCAAAAGACAAGGCCATAGGCTGGGAAACACAGCTTTAGACTCCATTTTGAAGCTGGTTTTGTTCAGCTACAAAGTGGTCCCACTTCTGGAGCTGCTTTTAGTGATGTGTTGGGTCCTCCAAATTTACCAAATTTCTGTTTTCAAGAAAACATAGATTTAAGCCACAACTGTAACTTTTTCTGCGAACATGTCTTTTGGGCGAAACTGGCTTTGTCTGGTCATTTTTCCTGTACATTTCTGATACAGAAATCACTGGAAAACAAGGTGGGCTTTTATTTCCTTGCATATTCAGACCTCAATAGGAAAGAAATGAGAAAAGTAATACAGAATGTAAGGTTTCCATTCTGCAGGCCTAGAAAAACACAAATGAAAGGCCATAAGCAGACTGCTGGATAAGCTGGGCAGTGGAGACACATGCAGCTTCACGAGTCCCACCACTGTCAGATGTTACCAAAATGAAGGGGAAATGGAGACTTTATGTCATCTCTTTTGTACATTTACTGCAGCATTGGGACATGCAAATGCAAATATTAGTTATTTTGAACTTCATCACGTGGATGTGGGCCTGCCTTAGAAAAACAGCCTTCTGAAAGGTAAAAGAGTGAATGCACTTTTTCTTTTCTCTTCACTTTCATGGCCAGGATGGAGGTGACACATTTAGAACTGCCTGATTTATTACAAATGTCTGTAAATAATATTTTTGTATACAGCTGTCCTACTGTGAAAGGAATGCTGCTGAGGGACAATCCCTGGCGATTGAAAGAAGAAGCACATGTTGAAGAAGCATAACATGAAGGCTGCAGCACAAATACCAAAGTGGATTTGGCAGGTCTTTCCATAAGAAAACAATTAGCAGATCTACCCTCAGTTTCTTCCTAAATTTTAACTTGTGATGCTGGAAGAGGAATCCCTTTAATTAGTACTGCCACGTTCAGCTGCAGGGAGAGAAGGAGCAACCAGACTGTGCTTGACACTCCTTAACAATGCCTTTGGAGAGTGCCAGAATTGAAGTAGGCTTCTTGGGAGGACTGGTGATCACTTCACAATTTATCCAACAGATGCTTCTCCTGGGCTGTCAGTAGAAAACCCTGACCAAAATTCAGCAAGCCAGGACACATCCCCTGTCTGGGAGCAGCCTCCTTTATCTCCAGCCTCTGTAGCACTCCCTCCCTGCCCCTAATTAATTCAATCATCTATAAAAGCTGACACTATCACACATTTTGCGAAGTGTAGGAACTTCTGCTTTGGAAGGGGTTTGCTGGGCTGTTTTTTTTTTTTTAATCTACAGACGTCCAGACCAGTAGTTAACATGTGTTCAATTTGCCTTTGTAAATGGATTACCAGAAGTTCAGGTTTTTTACTATGTTTAATTTGTGCTTTGCAAGACGAATGATCTGATTCAGGTTTCTGGTTTTTATTTTCTGCCAATACTTCAGGAAAATTCAAAATTACTCCATCTTCAGCTATTCTTTCAATTATTTCATGCAGCACTGCCTTTATGCATTTTTGAAATTTTCATGATGACAAAAGGAGTTTGTTCAGAAATATTTTAGATGTTGTAAACTAAACTATTAGAAAAATGAAAATCCAGAGCCGTGGCTTGCCTTTGGAATCTAGTAAGAACAATACGGGTTTTGCTCCAAGAAATTCCCTTGGGACTGTCCAGACCATTGGCAACTGAGGGGAGAGGGAAGAGAAGGAAGAAGTAGGGAATAGACAACTCATTAACAGCTAGTGACATTTCATTTAACAAAAACACAGGGAGCAAAAGTTGTTATGAAGCAAGAGACCAAAAAACAAAACAAAAAAAAAAAAAAAAAAAAACAAAAAAAAAAAGAAAAAGAAAGAAAGACAATTCCTCATATTACGTCTGGTGAACCAAGAGGGAAATCTCAATGCCCATGGACTGGGACCAGTTCCAGGAGGGAAACCTTAGAACACTACGTCAACCTTTTACAGTAAACATGTTTTTCAGGTTTAAACAGTTCAGATGAAATTAAAAAAAGAAAAAAAGGGGGGAAAAAGGGAATAATGGCTTTGGAATGGTTTATGGGAACCCTAAGCCTCGAGATAGTCTGCCTATGCTGGAGAAAATGGTTTTGCCTCAATGCCCATCTGCCGGGGAGCCTGGCGAGCAGGTGGGATGCCGCCTCCTGTCAGCTTGTGTTGGAGGAGTGAGGGCTGCTCGCCCACAAAAGTTTCCATTGTACGCCTGCCACATCTGCAGCAACGCGCCTGGTCTGGGCCTGAGGCAACTCCCTCCTGGCCACCAGCCAACCCCAGTACACCAGAGCAATTTATACCTTTCCAAAATGCAAATAATTCAAATTACAGACATAACACAAAGCTGAAGCAGACACATTTCAGGCATTCCTGTTAAAGTTTGCTCTCTGGAATTACCGTACCCAAATGGGCAGTTTTTATACAGGGACGGGGGGAGATGGAATCAGGAGAGGAAGGAGAGGAGAAGGCACGAAGGAAAAGGGAGAAAACAGCTTTTCCAAAGGTCTTATTTCATTCCGTTTCATTTCACTATTTACTTTTACAAAGTAATAAGAAGCATCTTCTCCAAACCAAATGCCTGGCTTTGTTTTGGCGTTTTTAAGATTTATAGTGCAATATTTTGAAGAGAAAGACAGTTCTTTATATAGCTAAAAAGTTGGGTCAAGGTATTATACTGGTGTCTTATGATTTGTGAGGGGTTTTTTTACCAAATGGAAATAAACCCAAAACATCCATGCACAGAACGGCATGGCAGAAGCCCTGCAGAGTCCCCAGTGGAGTGCCCTGCTCCCTCACTGCCCACAGCAACCCGACAGAGCCAAGGATTCAAGGGGGAACCACGCACGGGCTGGATGAATGATCCTCAAATCCCTCCTCCTCCAAAGAGACAGCAGCAGTGCTGGGGAAAGGTGAAGCTGCTCCCACCCGTTCTGCACAGGCTGGAGGCTGTCCTGACAGGTGGCCATCAGCACTACTGCCAGCAGAAGACACCAGGTTGGTCAGGAAGCCTGATATTTACAGACCCATCCCTGCTATTTATAGTCATCCCTGCTCCGTGTGTGCTTCACCACTATCCGCTTCTGCCTTGTTTTCTTCATTGCTGTGAAACTCGAAGCACCTGGGATTGTTAATGACAAAAATGCTGTGAACCTACATGTTATGAGGGGTGGATTTTCAGCTCTGCAAGGCATAAACACCCTGTTTTAACATGGGGTAGCTGAACGGTGAATGGGCCTTTGTAGCCTGCTCTTATCGGCCACTCGCTCCAACGTTGAAGGAAACTGTGCACAAGTCCAGAAGTAAAAATACTCTAATTCATTAGAGAATTCCCTGCAGTATGAGTCACCAAGTGGCTTCCCCACCACACCCAGCTACAATATTTCCACATAAAAAGGCACTGTAAAGGTCTGTTCTAACACAGAAGCAGGGCTAAAAAGTAGTTGTGTAAATCTATCAGATTCAGTTATTCACCCATAGAGCCTTGCAGACCATGACATACAAATGTTCCTCATGGAAGAGCAACACAAAGAGCTGTAAAGACTTTCCAAAGATATTTTTGTAGCATCTCCCCCTCACCATTGCCCATCCAGAGAGATCCCCAGGGGTTTCTAGGGCTGGATTTACCTTTTTATCTCAGGGAACTGCAAGCATAGTGTCAGGGGTTTGCAAGCTCAAAACAATCAAACCACCAGCATAACTTTCCAAAATGATGGATTGCAGAAAGGGGGAAGAATATACAAATGCAAAAAACCCTAAGCTTGGAAAGTCAGGACGGTATAACATCTGGCAACCACTTAAATCTTGCCTCCATGAAATGGGCATAATGGGAATGTTCAGATATATTTAAGTGATTCCACTTTACTACAGGAGATTAAAACAGTCTGTATTCTTTAGTGGACCTGTGTTCACTTGAGATATGAGAAGAAAAGACATTATCTGGGATTTCACCGCCTGTACACAGGGTACATTTTATATTCTTCCAGTCTGCGCTTCAACACAGTTTGACTGCACTGGCTGCACTGTAAATCTGTATTTAAATTCATATATTCCAAGTAAAATGGTGAAACAAGCCCTATCCTCCCAAAGGAACCCACTACTTGATTAATGTGTTGTGAGATTACCCCGAACAATAATTTCTGTGTTACAGCCCAGATTACTTTAACATGTCCACAACAGGCAGGGCACGGATGCAATGCAGTGTCACTTGGAGGATCCCTGCAAAGGTTGTCTGCCCTCCTATTTGGCCCTTAACGATGCATATTTAAATCCCTGAGGAATGAAGAATTTGAAAGCTTTTGACTTGCACTGCTACCCTTCTCCTCTGGTGAGTGCCCTCATGACACTGCGACAACTGATCTGTGAAGATGTTCAGAAGGAATGGATAGGTTTCTGTGCAAAGAAGAGGATGAAGACTATGGCAAAGTCACATCATTTGGACTCAAGAGTTATCCAGTTCTCTGCAGAGGTGCCATCAGTTTCCAGGGGAAGGGCAAGCTGGACTGGCAATGAAAGAGGTGAGGTGGAAGCTCTGTTGCTTGGAGAACAGCACTCCCTAGGGCAGTTCTGGGTACGACCCACTGGCACTGTCTCACCAGCTGGCACTTATCGGTTGGCATGGGTGTACTGCAGCCAGATTTTGCAAGGGCAGCAGCCTTTTGGATTTGAGGATACCACAAGCAGTCAGGGCAGTTTTCTCAGCTGGTCCTACAGCTGTCTTGCTGCAAACAATGTTTCCCCAGCTGGACACCAGCAAGGGAAGGGGATCCCGCCAAATGGGTGGGATTCTATACCTATCTTGATACACTGGTGTACATCTTAAAGATGTTTACAAGGGTCAGGCATTAAGGAGGAACCAAGACCAGTCAAGCAGTCTGATATGGGATGTACATGGAAGATGGGGCAAGAGAGCAATGAAACATTCAGAAATACAATGTGTCCTAGCAGAAAGCAAGTATCTGCATTGTAAGTGGCCAGGACCTTTCTTTTGATCTCCTCAGTGGCACTCTGCTCTCCTGAGATCTCAGCCTCTTAGGGACCTGCGAGCAGCAAGATGTCTCCTAGTCCCAGAGCCACCTTCAGAGCAGCTCCACCTCCTGGTGCAGCTCCTGCGGGTGCCATGGCCTGCCTACTGCCCAGCATGTTGCCTCTCCAGCCACCCTCATCTCTACTCTTTGCTGTTACACCACTTTTGTTATGAGACCACACAGCTGGTCTGATTTTCACTTACTTTATTTCCCTCTTCCATGCCAGAAAGTCCCCCAGATGTTCTTTTGCCCTCCTCACAGCCTACTGTGCTGCTACAGAGACTTCCCCACAGCTTTGCTCCCCATCCTTGGCATGCCTTGTGGCATGCCTCTGTCCATGCACGGCAGGGCTCAGGCATAACTGACCTATTTTTATTTCCACATCAAAGGTGCTGTATGTGTTGGTGTCTTCTCATAAGCATTTTTGCAGCATATGTGTTTTGTCCACTTCTTCAGCTATACATTTTTGCAGTATTGAGCTGAGTGCCATGTAGACTTAGGTCTGTTTGCCTTCAATAACTCTCGAGTTACTTTTACTCTTTTCATTACCTGGAATTAACAATGTCATGCAGCGAGCAGGTGTAAAAATCCAGCACAAAATGGATCTTACCGTATTTTGGAGTCAGTGCCAGGCACACGCTTCCTCTGTGGTTGCTCAGCTGGGCAAGCCAAAAGCTGAGGGACTCACTTTGCCTGAATGGTGAGGCTTTTTTAGCTGCCTTTTACCACAGTATGTCTAACAGACACAATTATTCTGAGTTCCAGTGTTTGCAAATGAACTGTAATTTTAGTCCAGGTAATTAAAAGGAGGCACAGTGCTGACAACTGACAGATCGAGGTTCGTCTTGAGCCAAAACCATTGGAAATACCTGCCAGATACTATTTTCAGCAGAATGGAAGCTGGTTGTGCAATTTGTGCTCTCTGGCACCTCCCCCTATTCAAGTTATCATTGGTCTGAGGGTTTTATTTAATAACTTTAAGTAATTCCAGGTCTAAGACACACAACTTCCAAGTAAAACTGCAGCTTGACATCCCTGAAAAATCTCTCTAGAGCAGGCAGGTCAAGAAAAGCACACCCAGCACAGCCACCCACCAGCAGTCATGACAGCAGTTCACTCTGGTTTTGATTACATTCACGTCATCCCCTTGTCTTCACAATTTTACTTTCCTCTGGGAAACTCTAGTAGGCGGAACCTGTGACTCTGCAGCTGAAACGGAGAAAAATATTCCTGGTCCATCTTCTTCAGTCTAATCTGTCTCATATTTTCTCAGACTATTGGAGTAATGAACCTCACAGCCAGTTTAAATCAAGTTCCAAATTTTTCTTTCATGAACAATTCTTTTCCTCTACTTCTGTGCTGGATGCCAGCACCACCACCTGTACTATAGCTACTTCTAGTTATTTCTCATCTTAAGATGTAAATTTGATCCAAATGCTTTTAAATTCTCCTTCTTCATTATTTTTGGAGACACAAACACTTCAACTGCATGACTGCAACTTTTTTCTCAACTTCGAGAAACTTCCCATTATGGCAACTCCTTGTGACTTTTTGGCAGATATTTTTGAACAGCATTTTTACCTTTTTTTCCATCTCATTGTCTCCCTCATATCCCTTTTCTCGTTTCCCTTGTCCAAGAAGGTGAGGCTCAATCTTAGAGGTCCCTCCTGCTATCCCTTGATTTTCTGCCTTGACATCAGCCTCTCAGCAACAAGGCACACTTTGGAAACAATTTATCTCTCTATTCCTCTCTTAAATGTCATTGTATTTTCTTCCACATTGAAGGTGCAATCTTACTTCCTCAACAGACCTAAAAGGAACATGCTCCTCTTCCCTCAGTTCTCTCCACATTTCTTATGCTACCCATCTTATGAACCAATTCTTAATGATGTCAGGAAAGCAACAAGAGACAAGTTGTCATTTTGCAAAGGAAGTAAGCATTCCCTTAAAAAATGTGAGGACTTTGAAGGCATCCCATTGTATTGTTTTACTTAGCAAGGTCTGGCTAGTGGCTGTGCTGCAGGTGTGGAGAACATTCCAGAAGCTGCTCCCATGTCTGAGAGAACCAGTTCCTGATGGCTCCAGGATGGACCTGAGCTGCCAAACCTGAGCACATCAGCAAAGCTGGTGGAACCTCTCTGCCAACATACATAAGAAGGGGAAAAAAACTGCAGCAGTTGTGACAGAGAAGTGAGAATAAGTGAGAGGAACACCCCTGCAGATCCCCCAGCAGTGAAGGAGAGGGAGGAGGTGCTCCTGCAGCCAGAACAGAGATTCCCCTGCAGCCTGTGGGGAAGACCATGGTGAGGCAGCTGGGCCCCTACAGCCCATGGAGACAACCACACCAGAGCAGAGATCCACATGCAGCCAGTCAGAGCCCACGCTCACAGCAGGAGCTGCAGCCTGTGAAGGGGATCCCAGGCAGAAGCAGTTTTTCTCACAGGAACAATGGCTGCAGGGCACCCACACTGAAACAGGCTGTTCCTGAAGGACAGAACCTTGTGGAGAAGACTCATGCTGAAGCAGTACATGAAGGACTGTCTGCCATGGGAGGACCCCACACTGGAGTAAGAGGGCAGTATGAGAAGGAAGCAATGGTAAAGAAGAGCTATCATGGACTGACCAAAGCCTCCATTCCCTGACCCTCTGTGCCAATCAGGAAGAGGAAACAGAAGTCAGGAATGAAGGAGAGAAGTTGAGCTTGGGAAGGGAGGAAGGGGTAAAGGTGGTTTTCAGTTTTACCTTTGTTTTTCACTATCCTACTCAATTTTTAATTGACAATAAATTATTTCCCCCAAGTGGAGCCTGTTTTGCCTGTGACAGTAACTGACTGTCTTTACCATGACCCAGGAGATTTTTTCATCTTATTTTCTCCCCCCTGTCCTGTCGAGAAGGGGGAGCGAGAGAGTTGCTTGGTGGGCACCGCAGCCAGCTGAGGTCAACCAACCATACTTCTTTCCTCCACTGTCTTTAGGCACTGATCGCTTTGTTAGATTCTCAGATTTCTTGTAAGGGCTGTGAATTCCTGTGTGTTTGGACAGACAGTCCTACTGGAACAGTAACAGTAATAACTATTTGAAATCTTTTGCTAGTTGTAAAAGTTCAGAGACAAAGCTTTGATTGCACAGATACAGCTGCTTGAAGTCACTCAGTCTGGAAGACATGAAAGAATAAACTTGAAACATTCAGCCACATTTTCTACAATAATAAAAAATTTACAGGATTACTCTGACAAGTGACTTTTGAGACCATGTGGTTATTCCTTATTTCTTTGTTGTCCATAGTAAGTATCTGTGATTGATTGATCTCATTCTTCACTGTGAGAGCAACACCCTGGATGAGACTTGCTGCTGCTAACACCATCTCATGTGTATGGCTGCTGTCCCACTCTGTCTTCACCATTCCCTAGACTAAACAGCCAGGAAAAACTGAAATGTGCTGACATTTCCTATAAGCTGCATCACTACTCCTCTGTGCGCATGAAAGGGTTCCACCATCAAATGACTCCAGAATCTGATGACATAATTTGCCTGAGGATATCTGTTTCTGGGCAGTGGCCAGAAACCCCTTCAGCTATCAATACATCTCCAGGATCTAGGTTCAAGTGACCTTCACGTGAACTCCATGCTCCCAACTTGTATCCCTTTGAAGTTTCCAGTTTATCTAGTTTCCCGAATTTTTAACCTCACTGTGCATGAGTCAGCATGCAATTGCTCACTGCCAACTGAAACGTGTGTCCTGAACTTGGATAAACAGACAGATAAAGACAAAATTAAGTAGTATCTGTCTATCTGACTAGAGGGGCAAGGAGAGTTTTGCCACTTGCTTATTTATTATGTGAGCTACAGTATGATTACTGGTGTGAAACATGACCCCTTTTTGGCCAGTTGCCCCCCAAACTGCTACTGGCAATGGAAAGAGCAATGGAAAGATCTCTGAGAATGTGAGATCTTTTACCACATGAAGCTCTGCCAAGACTCAGGTCACCCATCTCACCATCTCATCACATCACGTCAAAACAGACTCCAAACCCTAAGCTCCGCAGTGTAACTGAGTCAAACCAAAAAGCCCACATGCTTCCTCAACACATCTGTTCCATTCACATGCCACTCAAATGTTTTGTCAACATATCACTTTCCAGAAATTTTTGTAAGTTTTGTTGAAGCTAAAGGACTGTATTTGAGTTACCTGCCACATTACAAGATAAATTCTGCTCACACAACATGTGGGAAACAGAACTGAATTTGTAAGACTGACAATTGTACCTTAAGGCAGCAACTGATTGACTCCAGTTTTTGCCAGAGACAGAGAAATTTGAGAGGAACAAAAAACCTGTGAAATGCTAGAGTGGACAGTTACATTCATCCAGCTTCCTTCTTTTCTGCATCACATTTCTCTTCTGCAAAAATTCAGCTGACCGAGCTTTACCACACATCTAACAGCAGGCAAACTGTTAAGTTTTCCCATCTGAAATACTCAAAGAAAGTTATGATTTCCTTTGGCATATATATATTTAAAAAAAATTGTATTAGTGATTTCACCCAGTTATCTTTCATCTGCTCTAGTTATAACTACTACACATCAACACCTTCATGTTCTAAGAGCAAAACCTGTTCAGCAGAGAGGAGGAACAGTTTTGACAGAAAAATCCATTTAACAAAATAAAAACAACACAGAATGAAGCAGAATGAAGAATTTGAAGCAATAACCAAATCTGAAAAGCTTCCTAGTTGTTTGATAATATTCAAAAAGAAAAATCCCTGGAGGAAATGTTTCTTACACACGGTTTATTTCACCATCTTCCAGGAACTTTGAGTGTCAAAGACTTTGGGTACAATAGCTGAGGATATTATGCCATTAGGTTACAGAACTGTATAGGTGCAAGGATTACTATTGAAGTCTGAGTAATTAACAAGTTGTTCAAAACCACTGAAGCCTCTAAGTCTGGAGTTACTCAGAGATATTGTGAACACTACAAATGTCCTTCAAAGAGAGTAATGCATCTTCAGGGAAGGGCATTTGTTACAGGGAAGATTAGACATGGCCTTTGACCAGGACAAAATGGCCCTCAACATTAACAGCCCAGAATCATAGTACCAAAGTCACTGTTATTTGAGAAACTAATCCCATAGTGAAGTTACGTGTTACATTTCTGCCTTTTTACTCTTTAAAACCCTTGCCCTGAGCTCTCGTCACTAAGCACAAAAGCAAAGAGATGGGTTTGGAGCTCTGACTTAACTAGTGGCAACTCAACCCTATGATAATTAATAATAACACATCCAATGACCGTTTCTGCCCATAAGTAACGAATTGATTATAAAGATTTCATCAGTTTAACCTGTTATTTTAGGTATGTCTAGACTTGGCCAAATCTGTGAAGTCTGGAAATACTTGAGCTAGTTCCAGTGTTAAAAGCTACAGGAGTGAGGAGCAATTTTTGAGTAAGTAGGGATTTTCAGGGTAGATTAACTATTTCAGATCTCAATATGAGACTTTTCCTAACCCCCAAAATACTCTTTCTATCCCAAAATATCCTACAGCATGCCAAGAACTACAATCTGTAATTTACCATAACGTACCCATAATTTTCCTGTGCACTGTCCCTTGGAATACTGGGTTTGTGTCTCATCACTGAGCTTTCACTCATCAGTTACAGGATACATTTTGTGAACCGAGGGATGAAAACTGGAATTTTTTCAGTGCAGTGATCTGTTTTATAGATCACTGATCATAATCTGATATACTAAGAGCCAACATCTGGTCATTTCGGTTAGTTAGGATTTTGTGCTGCTTTGTGTTTAGTAACTCATATTACCTTTAAAAATTAGCTTTGAAAAGTTTGCAGAATACATTATCAAAAAAAAGGTTTCTGATAGATATGCAATCCCTAAAACACACTCTTCAAGCATGTCTACTTTTTCTGAATTTCCCTCAAGACTTTTGTTGCCTGGTACATTTATAATCTACAAATAAAATAAAAAGTTTTAAAATTTTAAGTAACTAAATCAGTCTTTTGTTATAATTCCATGATCGTGATCCATGCAGATGTTCATGTTAACAGGAAGCATTTTCACTCCTAGCCAAACACTTCCTGCCATAGCTAACAAACACCAATTTAATTTCACCTACTTTTGTAGATAAAATGCACACCTTGCTGCCACAGCAACCCTCAGCCTACAGACATCAAGGGCCCTGGCCAGTAAGGAGTTGCAGACTTTTCAGTATTTTACAAAGTACTAATTCTTCTGCTGACAAATAGACAGGTGTTGGCCATCCTCAACGTGGCACTCAACATCCACAACATGCACAAGACACTTTTGAACCTCAGGAAGAGAAATGCATGACTACAAAGAGAGACAGAAAGTGAAAGGAGATAAGAAAATAATTATTAGTATAATTTTTAACCGGTCAGTCATTGTGGGACTCCCCAGTCTAAGGAAATTCTGAATTTAAAATAATTCAGAATTTGAATTGAATTGAACCTTTTGAAGTACATTTAACATTCACATTTTCACTACTGCTACGTTTCTTCAACAGTCATTTTATACTACTGCTCATCACTGGAAAATATTGTGTGATGTACAAGCTACAGAATATTGCCCAAAATCTGGCAAAATAAGGCCTCACATCAACACGCAAGAACTTTTTTATGGTACTGTAGAAACTTGAGCAAATTTTAGTCCACTTCTGAATAGTCATTATTTATCCAAAGGGGTGTCTTCTGCCAGACCTCACCATGAGGGCGTTCTCCTTCCAGAGAAGGTCCTCACAGCGCTTCTCCTGTGGTCCTTTCAGTATGTTGTGCCTTCACCCCCTGGATACCTCATTTTCCCTGTGTGAGACACAGAGTCATAGGGCTGCAAAGTTTGTTTTGCCCTGTTTCATAAACTTCTTGGCTGAACAGCAGCTAGTAAAAGGTTAAGCTGAAAGCAGAAAGCCACTGCTGCCCCCCCCCCCCCCACCCCCCCCGCCATCCTCCCGGCAGAAAGATTAATTTGATCATTCTTCAGGGATTCCCTCTTGTATGAGTCACTGTTTAGACTGACTCCCCCACCAAAAGAGGCCAGGATAATGCCATTCCTCCAGAGACTACAACAGCTGAGGGCTAGCCCTGAAGACAGAAAGCTTGGGACTCATGCTTGGAAAAACACTCAGCAGACCACAATGCACTCAGCAGACTTAGGAAAAGCTGGGGAAAAAAAGGCAAACAGAAACTGTTCTCAAACTCCTTTCATTATCCAATTAATTATGCAGACTAGGAGGAATTAGACAAGCTCCAGGAGACTGCCTCCCAGCTTGGGGACTCTGTCTGAGTAAGGACTGAAGACATGAGTTGATGTAATACAATATTTAAATTTTATAAAAAAGATACATTCACTTTATGAGCACAATGATCTATTACTTTGATCTATTACTCTGTAATAGCTGTGTTTGGCTGCTACCTACTAGGAATGTGATTAACATTCAAAATTCAAAAACAAAAGTGGCAACAGCAGCAAAACTAATAAATGTCTCCAGCTAATCACAGAAGTTCATAACCAGCTCTCTAAGAGAAAGAGAAACTATGCTGGTGTTCCTTCTCTTGACCTACTTTCACTGATGTTCAAGAGCTGAAAGAAACACCCCATGCCGATTTACAAAAGTGAAGGCTGCTAATACTTGTTCATTTGACATTAAATACAGTGACTCTTCAAAAATCCAGCCAGAGCAGTCTGCCACTAAGGTAATGATACATTGCTCTTATTTGCTTCCGATGCATCGAGCTGTTTGAGGCAGCATAGCACACAAACCATGGAAGCCTTAGAAATTGCTCAGCCCAGATTAGCCAGCAGCTTTACTTTTTGTGTGTCATTTCTACTGACACAATTATTGCAGCTCCTGGAGATGCTACACTCCGACTCTAAGGGCTCAGCCCCTGCAGGCTATACTGCTCTGTAACTGCAACAAACCTACAGTGAGACTACTAAAAAAAGGCAGGACCTTAAATTCTGTAATTGAAAGCTATACAGTGAATATCCTGTTTTTAGTGTACCTAATGTAGTATAGGAATATAGGAGTAGGGAGACAGTGTTCAGATTCATGCTGTGGTAACACACACAGCAAACAGCATCACAATCACAGTCCTTCGGAACGAAATACTTAAAAATTTTTCAACTCAAAAAAGGAAGAGGAAAGGAAATAAGTATTAAGGAAGGCGCCCTTTAATGTGGTTTCCTTCTTGTAATGAGACAGATCGAGGACTCGTGACATGTCACACTAACCCAGTTCTGTGCAGCAAAGGAAGTTTAAAGTAAAGTAGACATTAATTTTCTTCTCCCCTGGGAGGAACACAGAGAAGAGAATTAATTTTTTTTCAATTGCAATACCACCTTTTTCCTATTTTTCAAAAAACTTTCTTAAGAAACAAAAAGGATGTTTCTGCTGATGTCACAGACACATCCCCACTGTGTGTGCTGCAGTGCTTGGGGTTCACAGAAATGTGCCAACTGGTTCTCCCCAAGAAGCCAAGGCATTACCTCTGCCAAGGCACTTTTGGCAACTTAAACCTCATCAACCCAGGATTCTGTTGGTGAATTTCAGGGGAGTCTTCCGCTTTTGTCCTGAGCTTGCTGAGCCCAAAGACTTGGGTGTTTTTGCCTCTGGAGCCTCCCCTGCTCTCCCTGCCATCCTGCCTCATGGCCCAAGTTCCTGTGGTGCCAGTACGGACTATGGGCAGGAGAGCAGTGTGGGAACCTTGTGGACATAAAGGGTTAAACAGGCGCAGTGTCAAAGCTGGTGCACGCAGCCTGAGGAGTGCCCAAGATTGTTTTAAGTTCGGGGTGGGGGTGGGGTGCTCAGCCAGCAGCTGAGGAATTCATAGGTTGTGCCAGCGCCAGGGAAACCCTTTCCAAAACAAGACTCAGAACTATCCTTAGCAGTCTCGTTTCAGAGCCTGACACTGACTCCCAGCTCCACTGCCCCCACTTATTCCTGCGGGGGGCATTCACATCCATTAGGCACTGTCACTCTGTGATCCACTGCTCCTGCAGGTACATCCTGCCACTCTGTGATCCACTGCTCCTGCAGGTACATCCTGCCCCAGCCCCAGCTCCCACTTCATGTCATTTTCCCTGTTTCAGCCTGGCCTGCTACTCTTCTCCAGGAGAACCAGTCCTACCACCAAAGCACCGCAGGAGCAGTGCTGGGCGAGAGGAAGTTGTGTTCAGTGCTTCCCTCAGTCCTCGAGGTAAACCTGTCCTTCAAATGAATGTATGCGCTCCAAGCCCTCCTCAGCTAGTGCCTTTTAAATGCCACAGGAGACAAAGGTGCACACACGCTACCAGCAGCACAAATTACAGAAATGTTTAAGAAGATGCACTGTATTGCAGGCTTTAGGGGACATGGCACCAGAGATTTGGAACCCCTCTCACAGATCCTGCCTGCTACACTCATGGTTTGCTACAATAAACAAATGCCAAAGGTTGACTTTCAATGTCTCTATTGTCCACCTGTAACTACAGTAGTCACAGTGTGAAACCTCAGCATTAGGCATGGCTCAGATCCTTTCCACAGCTTTGTCCAGTGACATAGAAAACGTATTATGTGCAGAAGGAAATGTCATTACCATATTTGTGCTTTCATCATCTGACACAGACAGAGTGGGGGGAAGGCAGATTGGAGTCTAGATTGAAAAGACATACCTGGAGCTTTCTCCACAAAGATGACTTTGGAGTCTTGCAGAAAGTTATGACCAGTCAGTACCATTTTTTTCCCTCCAGTAACAGGAAAACTATCAGTACTTTGCTTCTCCACCAGAGGCAGTTCTTGGGCAGATCTCTGAGCTGGAGAGTTATAAAGAAGATTAAAAAAAAAAAAAAAAAAAAAGGCAACCACAAACACACAAAAAAGTACATACTGCATTAGTAAGCAACTTAATGCTTACCCTCATAAGATAAGCTAAGTTTGATACAGAAACAAAGAAAGGTCACAAGGTTTACAGGAAACATGGTTCATTTTCACTGCTTTGATTATAAACAATAGTGTTAAACAGCAGCACAGATTCAAAAGATTCACAAAGAACAAGTGTTTTAAAACTCAGCTTGATATGTACTTTATCAGAAAGTGTATTTTTATGGAAATTAATTTATTTAAAATAATTTTCTCTCACTCTGTGTCTAGCATATATGCTGTGTGTTTATCAGGCACAAATGACAAGATAATCACACATGTCCAAAATTCATTTCAGTCAATATACACCCTATTGTCAATTCTGCAAACTGTCTTGTAGCAGCAGCAGCAGCAGCCATGGCCCTTGTGATCCAGCAGCAGCTCACACTTTAGAGAGAGTATTTCCAAATGAACCTGATTGCCCAAGCACACATGGATCCATGTAAACTGAATCTGGTATTCTTGTGGCACAAATTTTATTCCCCTTCAACTGTGGGACATGAAGAGAGTGCTGCTTCAAAGGACGATGCAACATTTTATCTAGATTATATGGTTCCTTCTGGTGTCACATGCACTAGAAAATGTATAAAGTTTTTGGCACCAGCTTATTCCACATTCTGCACTGGAAATAACACTGGCACTTATTTTTTATCCTCTTTTCCACTTCTTTCAGCAGGCATGTGCCATGCTTTTGCTCATTACACAACACTCAAAGCTGCAGTACCCTGACAGAAATCCAATCAGCTTCACATTTAGTGGTTCCTTGAGCTTGGCACCTCTGCACAGACCAGTTCAGGACAGATTCAAACTGTGCCTTGTCCTCCTGTGTAGCAACTGAAAAGCTCTCATAAACTTCAATTGCAGGATGAAACCATGACTCCTCGCATTTTCTGCTTTGCCCTCCAGCATGAATGGTCAGGCCTTCCTCCCCATTCCCTCTGCCAGAGCCCACCTCTCACACACCTGTCAGATGTTACGTTTCCCCCCTACTCTGTAAACATCAGAAAGTTCCACTTTTGTGGATGTAATTCAACAAAACCTTAAAAAATTGTTTCAGTCCATCCAGCCAATCAAAATAGCATTGGGAGTTAGACTGAAATTCAGCTTCCACCACTTATGCTGGACTGTTAAAGCTGCACAAAGCATTTTGTTTTGTGTGGGGGAGGCTGATGAGGCTTAGAGAGCAAAAATTATATAGGTATCTTTGAAGGGTGTCCCAGTGTATCTGATAAAATACAGTCTGTTAATTTAAAGAGACCCAGACCTGGTTTCTGGAGGTTTTCTGAAGCTGCAGGCCAGGCAGGTCAGCTCTAGTATATTGCTAGCTCCTTATCAAAGGGGCTGGGGTTTTGTTTGCTGGTGTTTTTCTTTATGATGGGGAAACAGGGTGAACGGGACATGAGAGATGTTTTCCAAAACTTCTACAGCAGTTACCTTTATGATAAGGAGTCACCAAAACCAAGGGCCCTGTCACTCCCAGGTCTACTCTACTATTGGTTTAACTGTTCTTTACTTGTAAGTGTGTGTTTCCCTACAGCCCTCGATGCACAAAGCTACACATTTTTTCCTAAGGCACAGGTATTCTGTCCTTGATGTAAACCATGTACTTTTGGAAAGCAGATTAAAGTTCACTAACTAGACGGGTAAAGCAATACCAACGTAGAGCATATTGGCATGAACAGACTGCATATGAGGCGGAAGTGTTAAAAACTGTTCAAAAGGTGTGTGGACATGGCAGTGCTGAGTTAACAGTGATCTTAGACATCTTTTTCAACCTTATTGATTAAAAGATTTTTTAATAATATCCAGCAAGAGGAGGATGTTTGTTGCTACTTACAGCACTCAATGGGGTTGGAGGCTACTTGCAAGGAGAGGGTTCTGCCATTGGCCTGTGGGATATGAACCCTGAAGACCAGACGCACACGTGTGTTCTTCCGACCGATGTCTGTCTCTCCCTTGCGCAGCTCGATGTCAGAGTTTCGGAGCTTTAATATCCCAGCACAGTCAATGCTATTCAAAAGGAAACACAGGGCAATTCAATTCACTTCCAGAAGACTTCAGGAAGACATCAGTGTGCAATATTTTCCCTCTCTCCTGCATGCTCTTCTTAAAATCTATGTCAGGCACAGCCCAATGACCAGGCTGAACGCAGCAGACTTTGTTTAGTACTTGCACTCCCAAGCAGCTGAGTTGGGGCTATCAGTCGCAGCAGGTAGTGGCTGCTGTAAAGCACACAAATTTAGGATGTTACCTTGGTTCCAAGAGGAAGACAATCTAAAAGACTCTTCCTCCCCAACACATCCTATAAGGATTGTAGTAAAAGATTTACCAAAGCCCAAAGAAACAGCAAGACTAGAAAAGTCAGTGGGATGCAACAACAATGCAGAAACTGTTACTAACCTAGAATGACAGGCTACTTACAATTTTACTTGTTACAGCTAATTTGGACAAAAATCTGACAAGATTTTCAATCTAGGGCAAAGTCCTGAAATTCTTATTAATGAGCACAGCCCTCCCTGAGGTCAGTTCTACTGTCAATTTGTTTGTATTTCAATGAGTTGGAAATACTCACAAGCTGAGTGCTGAGCTGAAGCTCTGCATGAAAAAAACTAAACTCAAAGTCCTCTCCCCACATTAGGGAAAAACATGCTTTTCTTCAGATACAACTACTACAATTTCTGACCTCACTCTCTTTTTTAGGTTTTTTAACTTTGGTTTTCTCCTGGATGAGTTTATGAGCCAGGATTTTTGTCAAAGAATATTTTAACAGAAGAAGCTCCCAGAGCAAAAGACATATAAACATATGCACTCAAAAACCCACAGCAAAAATACCTCTGCCTTGGCCATGACTACAAAGGCTACACGGCAACTTCTTCTGGGTGCTGGTCTCTGGCATGCATTTTATTACACTGAGTATGCATAGTTAACTTTATTTTGCATTCAAAGAGTTTAATTCTCCTTCCAGACCTTTGAAGCTCTGTTCTGAAGCAAACTGCAAATAAGCACAATGGCAGCACAGTTTTGATCTGCATTTTTTCTAAAGTATGGATTTCAGAATTTAAAAAATGCCCTTGCTGATATGATCAAAGAAACAAATGAAAGTATTAAAGATTCGCAACAATGCATACTAGCAGGTGAAGCTGTAAGAATTACGGAGTATTTGTACCCATGTCAAAATTCTATGCAAAGATCCATAAGATAAGGAAGAAATGGTGCATTTCTCCATTTTGTCTCTCCTATAGCAACACTGGTAAATTGAATAATTATTGACATATAATTCATACCCAAATGTTCAGACAAGAAAAAGTATTTAAATTCAAGCTTGTAAAGTCATGGATATTAAAATCTGAAGTCAATAGGAACAGCTAAATGTGCAAAAGTTTAAATGGGCGGATGAGCTCTGGCATTTCACTGAATCAAGGCCTGAACACATAAAGTGTGAGAAAAGTCCTTGGCTCCAAATTTGAATTCATTGGTAGTGCTACATGAGGTTTTAGCATTGTGATCTTTGAGTGAGCTGTACTACAGTCTGGCACACATGCCACAAAAATATTCAGATTGGCTCCCAAACTGTGTAACTTACCTTGATTTTAGGGAGAAAGATGAATGAAATGGTAATAATGTTCCTAGATGGCCAAAAGCATGATTCAAACTGGATAAATAAAGTGCCAGACAAATACTGCGTGAGTTCAAATTGGTGAAATTTCCTCAGCCACAAGGTAGGCACACCAACTTACGATGGCAGCAAACAGGGCCAATAATTTTGAAGGCTTGTCGTGACTTTTAACACAATGCACCGAGAGAGATCCTCAGGTCTTGAGTGATCACTCTAAGCCCAGCTGGCAATGCATGTACACATATTCTGGCTCTTCTGTTTACATGAGGCACTCCAGGGCATGCTGTACATGACACTGCAAACCAGCTTCTAGTAACCACTATGTGTGGAAGGATTTTAGCTGTCTGATAGTATTTTCCACTTCGTTAAGGCATGGAAAACTGTATGAAAAACAAGGAGTGATACTGTGATTTTCCCAAGGTATTTGGTTCGGTGGAGGTCAGGATTTCTTGCTTGCTTTCTGTCTTCCTATATATACACACACAAAGGTGCATGCATCTATATATAAATATGAATACATTTATATTTATACACACACACACACCAAGAGCTGTACTTGCACGCAAGCACACAGAAATTCCTCCCAAGGCAGACACCTCAGATGTGTTAGGATGATTTGAATGAGGGGGGAGACAACTCAGATAAAGGGCTAGGTTGATTTGAGGGAGGGGTACAGAGAGGACAGGATAAAATAGTGTGGAAGGTCTCATGTATATCACTTAAACAGAAGGCTATTTTAACCTTTATATGCCATCCTATAATGATGTTTACAGATGTTTAATGGACCTACAGGACACCTAATTATCATTCAGATATCCAAAGATATACATGTCTGCTTTTCTGCTTAGCACTAAACTTAGCCCAGTTTAACAACTCAATCTGTAAACTGCATCACCTTTGAATAAAGGTTCTCAGAGGTAACTCTTCTTAGGCCTGGAAGATTTGCTTGTAAGCAAGTGCCATGAAAAATGCTGAATTTTATTATGTGAGAAATAAGTGGCTTTATTCCTCTCAGAAAAACCACAAGGATACTTGGAAATGCTCTCTAAGAGTTTCCTTTGACATCAAAAGATAAATTTTAATCAGCTCTATTCCTTCTGCTAGTGTGTATAGGAGCAACAGGTGTCATATTTAGAAACTAAATGCAGGAGCTGAGGTAGGAGATATTTACAGCTCAGTAACCGAGATACTTATTTTAAATGGCAAATAAGCACATTGGCTGAAACTCTAGAATGAAAGCAAATCAGTTGTCATAAATATTTGTGCAGTTCATTTTGCTGTTAAGCAGATTAGCGGCAATTTGTCTCAGCAAAGTTGTGAAAACCTACTATTACAGAGAGAAATGTAGGGAAAGAAAAAAGAAGATAGGGAAAGGAAAATTGTGTACAAAAAGCAAGAAACAAACCCCAAAGAAATTAAGTGAGGTGACCAAGACGAAACTGCTAGGAGTCAGACATGGTGCCTTGGTCTTACATTGCTCTCATGTTGTTCTCTGGAAGAAGTGGAATTTCCAGGACTTTGGTGTTGGAAAGTATTGTTTCATGGCTGGTGGTGGAAACGGTCTTGCCGGTGATCCGGTGAACCTGGTAGAAGGCATGGGGTCGCAGCAGGCGGTCGTCTGCAGTCCCAATGAACAGCTGCAACGTGAGCGGCTCACTTTCTAAGTAACCATGGAGCTGGCAAGAGAACAGAAAACGCCCACTGAGTACCATGCACATAAACCGCTAGGAATCAATTAAAGTTTTATAAGCAGGAGAGCCTAATTCAAGGAGAGAACTTGTGACAGGTGCTATGTGTTAAGTTCCCCCCTTCCATTTTTCCTGTAATGTAATATTGGTACAATAAAAAGGTGCACTCACAAAATGTCTCATTATCCTAAAGGACCTGAGGCACTTTAGATGGGCTGAGCTTTGGAGTACTCCTGCTACATCCACAGAAAACTTTGCATAAATTCTGCTGCATTGTTCAGTAGAAAAACACAATAAACTTAATGTTCCTTCATAGTACTGAGGGATGCAAAACTGACAGTTTGCAGATGGAAAGGACACAGCTCACCCATCCCCATGTTTCCTTGGACATGCCTTATATAGGGGTTAGTGGTGAAGCCTTGTCCCAAGGGAAGGGAGGATGTAGTAACTATAGGAGAGAGGAATGTGGGTAAGGTGCACTGTCCCAGGAGATACCCCACTCACTTTTTTGTAGATTTAGGTTCCTCTCTGAATGGTTCAGGTGGGTTTGGGAATGAGTTATTCACCATCACTGAATATGGCAGCTCAAAACTTACCATAATTTGGTAAGGAGCAACACTATTTTTAAGGTAGATGCAAGTTCAAAGCTAAATAAAGCTGAAAACAAGTGGTGAAACCCATATATCAAATGCTGCTTATATTCGTATTTTGTCTATTTTCACTCTCCTTAAATCTTACAAAGCAATTTCATGTTATCTCTCTGGAGTATTTTACCATCTGATAGCAGGAATGCTATTAGAAACAAAGATCTTGAATCACTTTTACTCCTTGAGCCCTGCAAAATTCTGGTGGGCGCTAACAGGCCCAAAGCCCTCTCTCCACTATCAAACATTGTGAATGGCAACAGCAATTCATAGTGGCAAAGTTTCAGGTACCACAGTGACCAATGCACGAGGAAGGGAGGACGATGAGCCCAGACACATCTTCCATCACCAATCGAGCACACTGTAAATTTTTCACCCCATACTTTGGTCAGAAAAGCAAAGAGAACGAAAGCATTTTTTGTTTGATTCGGTGCAGCAATTTTTATATCCTTACCTAAGGCATGTGAATGCTGGAAGGGATTCACATGGATAGGAGGAGGAGAAGGCTTATTTCTAGCCTTTCTACACTATTTCATCAGCTCTGCATTCCTGAGACATCATACGATGGCAGCTCAGAGCTGGGGGGTTGTGACATGATTGATATGATATGATATGATATGATGATATGATGGTTCCATGCCAGCATTGTAAAATTGGAAACACATTAGTGGCAGGTTGAAAATCTTCACTATCAGCAAAACAACAGAGAGAGAAAAGCAGAGCTATGCCTGTACACTGCCTTCAGGAGGATGCCATGGGCTGTGAACCTCCTTCCAGCTCCACATGGAACACCCATTCCTATGGTCCCTAACACACATGTCAGCACTATGCTGCAAAAAGTGAGATGACTGGCTTTCTTCCCCAGAGAGAGGCATGCAGCTTGAGCTGCAGCTGGGTGATCACAGGTGTGCTCCTGGTACAGTCAGTGGCCACAGGGCAGCTGCTGTCCTACTCATCAGCACCCTGCTCCCCCCACATGACAGCCTGGCTGCTCATTAATTCCAACAGTGTGTGTGAGCAGGGCTGGTGGAGTGACCTGGATTTGTCCCAAGCTGATCTTCCTTGCCTCACCACTTCCAGAGCCTCAGCAGCAAAGCTTAGGTAAGGGAGGAGACACAAGGTATCCCAGGGTATTTTTGGTCAAGACCAGCACGTGGGTTTGCAGGGGGAAAAGTAAGACAGTGTGACATGCCAAGCAAATAAATTTCTATGCATTGCCAGCGGTCACTTCTCCAAGTCGTTGTGAAGGATGCTTTTTATGGAGAGTGTAAAATTAAAACAAACACATATTGAATTACAAGGACACTTAAAATGTAAAAATAGACTAGCGAGTAACTCAAAACTCAATTCAGCAAAAGCAAATCACACACCAAGGTACCCATATGTTTTACTGAATACGGGCAAAGAGGACCAAAACTGTTGGTCTTGCATTGGGTTCTGCTATTTCAGGCTTTATCTTTAAATCTGAACTTGGCTGCTGCCATAGTTTGTAACTCACTGCTGAGCGTCAGCTTGCACTTTTCCCACAGGTTTCCTACCAGGAGGCAAACACCCATAGTCCTCAGTTTTGCACACCTGCTTTTCCATGAAAAGTGTTCACATGCTGGAAAATCTCAGTTGCATGTTTTGCATTGTTTTTTAAGGTTTGTAATTGTCAAGCTAAAATTGTGTTTGCTTTTTTTAAAGGCCCTATCCATACTTTATTTTGGATCTATTACCCAAAGTCACTTACTCCCTGACTTAGAAAGTGCCAGAAACATCCTGAAAGACTCATGTAATTGCTACATGCTAGATTTTGCTGCCCTCAAACTAAGAAAAATTCACACTCACGTCACTGTAAGTTTTACGCCGTATTCTGTGTTAGGAAGCATCTGATCTCTAACTTGTATTTCCTTTTGAGCTTTACCCATTGCATCACATTATTTATTTTTATATTATGTCACATAATCGTGTATGCCAACAGAAGCAATAAAAGAAAGCGATGCAAGGATTAACATTTAAAGGGGCACATACTGTGAATGACTTATTTTAGTCTATGCACCCAGTGCATTATTTCTGTGACAGAGTGTTGAGCCTCAGGAGTTTTCAGCATACTGCAGATGTCTGGTGAATGGGGAAGATCCTGCTTACTGTCAGCTGGGTGTAATAAGAATATTCCACCATTCCCTGAAAACATGGGAGACAGGTTCAACAGTGAGGAGCAGTGGCAGTAAAAGCACCGTTGTGGGACTTTTGGCTGTTAGGTTTGCCAGCAGTCAAAGGGAATATCAAACAAAAATCAATGTAAAATGGGATGGGAAAAAAGGGTGACTGAGCATTTTTCTTGGTGAAGAAAGATCTCGCATATGCATATCCATGCATATTTTCCATGTATGTTCTGGGGTACTGTACTAGGTGGAAGAGCAATTCAGTTTCCTGGCGTGCAACATGGGATGCATGCGTCAGACACCCTATTTTTATCTTTTCCTCTGTGTAACACAGTCCAAAGCTCTTAATAACTCAGTGGTTGAGTATGGGTGACAAAGGTGCTCTCAGCTACAGCATTCATAATAAAGGACGTGTCTTTCCTACCAAGCATGCTTTGCTTGGCAATACACAGATCCAAGTAGAAAGAGGTGTACTTTCCCCTGCTGTGAAACAGTAAAAATAACTAGCTACAAAAAAAGGAGCACATTTCTGAATGAAACCAGGATGTTTCTGAATGAATTTCCCTTCCTAAATAAAGGCAGTGATACAGCAGTCATTGGGTGCGGTACAAAGGAAAGATGCAGGAAAGACTTAAATATGCAGATAAGAACTGTGTGGCCAAGTGTTTGGTTTTTAAATGAAAGTAGGTCATATTCCCTTGTTCTGATCAAACACTGACTACTCTGCTCTTTTTCCTCTTTGAGTAACACTGTTAAAAACACTTGACATTTTCATTTTTATTGTCTGAAGCTGCTAAGATCAAAATCAGACTTAATTGCAGGCCTATTACACACTCCTCTAATTCTATCAAAAGCAATGCAGTCATTGGTAATTAACACCAGAACAGGACTGATCACAGCTAAGCTCTTCGTCACCTTACATTATCTTACGCAAGAGTGAGGGAAAAGGCTGCACAGGCTGAGCCATCGCATCAAGCCTTCCCTGTGATTCCTACACCTATCCCTCATCACTTTCCCAGCACAATCTCCCAACAATGTCTCGATTCTCACCAGTAAATTGCTGCTCAACTCAGTGCAGGGTGCCAAAGCAAACCCCAGCCCTTCCCCAAGAAGATGTACTGTGTGCTGAGGCTGGATGTTTTCATGTGTCCAGATGCCGTGGCACTGAATGCCAGGAATCTTCCTCCAGTGGCCAGTGAAGTGTGAGGGAAACAGGGCTGTCACCCCTCACAGCCATGAGCAAGGTATTATCTGATTCAGCCCTACAGCCATGATGGTCTCTGGTTTATCACAGATGTGAGCATACTGAGGCTGCCTGGATTCCAAATGTCCTTCTGGTACACATCTATTAAATCTGCCAATTGGAATTAAACAGACTTGGAAAATGATGAGCAGAAGGAGATGAGGTGTTTTGAACATAAGCACTAGGAAAAAAAAAAAGCAAAACCTCCCCAAACCTTGCTACAGTTACTAAATTTTGAGGAAATTTTGCAAATGCCACATCCAATAACTCAAAAGCTATTTCAGCTTCAGTGGTTATTCTACAGACAGTGAGGAAAACTTCTATTATTTAAGCCATGGCATTTATTTTAAGAAATGCAGTTGAAATATTCTGCATGTTCCCTGTCCAAGTGCTTTATGCTTTTGGCATACCCAAGCATGTGTTGAAATGCTCAGAAAGCTACCTGTCATAACAAGGAGGCCTCTGTCTGGAGAGGCTCCGGGAGGCCACCAAAAAAATGGTCCTGTTCTCATGGGACACACCAGCCAGATACACCCTCTGCACCACCCATTACATCAGTCAGGAAGAAAGGGAGCTATCCTGTGTAACAGCTTTCAAGTGTGCTTACTGGGAGTTTGGGGAAAGGACTGCAAAAACCCTACAGTGGTGCATTCCTCCAGACCCGGACTCTTTTGCAAATATATTACATGAACATTAGGGTATAATTTAGGGCTTACCCTGTCCCAATGCATTAAAGGCTGAGCTCTGACTAATAATAAAGCAGGGAATGACCAGGGACTTAGTATTCACTCTCAAAACCAGTCAGCAGCTTGTGCTTGAGACTCTTGAGGCCCATAGAGGCTGCCTCCTTAATGATAATGATGCGCCAAAAAATGCCACAGGGAACATATATATTAGCAATACCTTTTGTGTGTGCCTAGCTTTTTTATGTTTGGTATATAATAAAAATTATGATTCTAAAAATATTATATATATATAACCTATAAATATTATAGATTATATTATTATATAGAGATATATATATCTATAAATATTATATTATATATAAATCAAATTTATTTGATTTATATATTATTATATAAATCAAATAAAATTATTATTCTAAAAATATTAAGAACAATAACTACTTATCGGACCATGTAACTGATGGCCACACTGTTTGCAGCAGGTTCCACAGTGCTTATGCTTAGCAATGGCTTACATATCTATCTGTCCCATTTGCATTCCCAGAACTGTTCAAGGAATACCTGAGTCAGTCTGGTGAGAATCACTAGGGAGACCAACAACCCAGTCTGGTGTAAGGCGGCCTCTTTCCCTTTTATTCCTATCAATGTTTTGGAAAGCAATTGCAATGCTTTCAAAAAAGGTCAAACAATAAAATCTATAAAATAGGGACATATTAAAGTCAAGACAAGTGCTGCTCATCTCTTTAAGCTAATGCTTTGGAGCTGTACAATAAATAGCTTTATTGCTAACTTTTTCAAGCAGCAGGTATTTATTTTTTCAGGAACTGAACACGATAATTGATAAAGGGAAACAAATTGTCATGTTTTAAAAGTGTACCTCATATACAACCTCAATAAAATACCATCAGTGTGTGCTCAGTGTCCTGGTTTTTTAAAACCAAATCAAAGATCAAGCTGTTTTATTTACAAAGAAAGTGCACAAACATTTGGGGTATTGATTTCAGCAGTTAGCACTGAGCACACATAACAATAGTGTCATGAATCTGATTTTCAAGAAAAAGAATTTACTTTTGGCTCCCACACAGAAGCACTGGAAGACATAAGCCACTGCATCATGGTTTTGAACGGCAGGAGGGAAAAGCTGATCTTGTGGGCAGTGACTGTCATGTGAAGCGCAGGCACAGGGGATGAGGTCAGGAGACCAGGGCATCTATTCTGGTGTGAACTGCAGAGATCCTGCCTGACCTCTGCCTGGGCAGCCACTGAGCTGCCCTGTCACCATGCCCCCAGCTGAAAATGCCCAGGAACCTGCTGCTGAAGGCTCTGGGAGCCAGCAACCTATGCCTCTGGGAAAAAGAGTCAGGAAAAGGTTGCCCCATTTGTTGCAAAATTCCCTAATACCTATTTTGACCTGTTTTGGCCCTTAACTCTTTTGCTGGGGGAGGTCTGAGAAAAAAACACACCTCAGATGCCCTGAGGCGGGGGACTGTGGTGGCTCTCCTCTCAAGCTCCTCTCCCAAATCCCAGGTGCCATGGGAACTGGTTTATGGAACTCCCCTTGACCCCTCTGCTCCAGAGGGAAGCTGGGCAGTTCTCCTGGAGATCAAGGGTGTACTGCATGCTGAAGGGCAGCAGCAGGGCACAAGCAGGCAGCTGTACCCTGATCTACCAAGCATGAGCCAGGCAGGGGCTGGCAGCCCCTACTCTGGGGATTCAGGTCCCCACAGGACAAGGAGCAAACAGCCCTGGCAGTGCCAATGAAGCAGACAGGCAGCATTGACAGAGCACCAGCAAACCACTGAGGCATGTCTTGCTCCGCGTGTTGCAGAATCCCTGTCTCCAGCTTTTTCTCTCCACCTTCAAGCTCACACTCTGCAGGTGTATACATTTCAATCACTGCTGTGCCACCCATGTGCCCATTGCTCTTTCCAGATGTCTACACTCCTGCTTCTGTGTACCTAGGACTGAGAGAGGCACATCATCCTGACCAGGAAAATCTTCCCTTTGCCAGCAACCAGGCAAGCAATAAAGGGTGCCGGTTTTTGGATGACATGCACAGCTCAGCTCCAGACTCTTTGTCGGTGACTATTCGGGAGCTAAACTTGGTCCGCTTGAGCACTCCTGTGAGAGGACAACCACAACAAGGGGAGCATCTTATTCAAAACAGCAGAACAGACAGACTTCAAAATGAAAAAAATTAAATACAGCAAAACAGAACAACCCCTCAAAAAACAACCAAATAGAAAATAAAAACACTTCCTTAGGAGCTGAGATGACCCTCTGGCTGTGACAGATTTTGCTGTAGTGCATCTGATGCAGTTAAGCAAAAAAAGATAATAAATTATGCTCTGTGCAATGAAACATGTTACTACCCCATAGTCTTTCACTTACTTAAAATAAAATTGTAACAGGAATTCCTACAGATTTTTGTGCCACTTTCAGGATTTATTTTTTTCATTCTGAAAGTGATTTTCCTTGGATTTACTCAAACTCTGTTTTAAGATCCAAATGCAGTCAGAACTGGTCCACAAATAAAAATAGGATGGCTTGCTCCTACAAGGGGCCAACCCTGGGCCAAGGACTCGAGCTGGAAGGGAGAGCAGTGAATGAAAACAGCAGGAGTGTGTTTTATGTGGCACTTTTTAGTGCTGCCACTTGGACCTTAACAGAGCAGCAAAAGAGCAGCTGTTCACATCATGATGAATAAAGATCGATATAAAACTTCCAGCTGCAAATACACTGAGGAATTATTAATCTTAATGTAATAGAGATGCTGTACACTCAGTCACTGGCTCACAAGTAATTTCAGTCTCTATCCAGGGAAAAACAGCTTTCGTGGCTGCTGGCTCTCAGCACAGCCATGAAATCTCCTTGTCTAAACAGCCGCAAGACACTACTCCTTATTTCTAGGAAGGATTTTCCTCCTAAAAAATACATGTACCTATAAACCAACCTGTGTCACACTCCTCCTAAAACTGCTAGACTCACAAGAGAGATGCCTATCAGAAAAGGAGTTACTAATGGAATGGATTTGTAAGTCCTTGTCACGTTATTCACTGGGACACCAAGAAATCATTACTGCTCTCATGACGTCTCCTACCACAAGACAATAGAAATGTTCTTCTCCTAATCCTTGCTGCCTCATCACTCTCCAATGATTTTATAAATCCAGGTCTGGGGGTAAGTCCAACACAACAGTGTCCCTGAAACTACTCAACCCCTCACTCTAGAAACTCAGTAGAGTTTCTACTCAAAAGGTTTGCCTTCAGCATCCATCACGGCTTTCAGTTTGGATAGTCATACCCATGGCCATGCATGGGTTAAAAAAAATAAATTATCACAAGAGCCCTGTAGAAGGAATTTATTACATGTTCTTAGGCAGATACCCTGGACAAGCTCATACTTGCAAGCCTGCCTTTCGCCATACCGCTCGCACCCAGCACGCTCCCATTTGTGGTGAGCACCAGCTGGCCCAGGATCCTCGGGTGTGTGTCAGGTGCCATCAGCATGATGTCCTTCACCACTGCCCATCCCAGCCATGCTACAGCACCACTGCCAGCATCCCTCGGTGACTCCTCCAATCTGAGACACACCCTCAATGTCATGTTTCAACTCAGCAGCTCACGAGTACTTCAGCAACTACATGACTCTGAATTCTCACCTTTGTGAATTTGAGGACAATGGGACACCCAGCTACTCACAAGAGTTATCTGATTAAAGGCCAATGCTTTTGAGGTGCACGTCAAGATAAACACTGGCTCATATGAGACAGGGACAGCACAGTTTCAGACATAGAACTTTTGGAGGTCAGAGACACCAATGAGACAATATTAAACTAGAAATGGCTGTCTTTTGCCTTAATTTTAACTTCTCCCCAAATGACATTTATTTAAACTGCTACTGAAGACAGAAAGCTAGGGCTATGTTTAAAGGCTTTATCTCTGTAAATATTTGGAGAGCTATAAATACTGAGCCATATTCATAATACGAATATTGCACTTACTGTTCTGTTGCCATGAAAATTACTATAGGTAGACTTCCATTTCTTAATTTCTCTGATTTGCCAAGTACTTGTTTAAAAAAACAAAAAAAAATCTTGTGTGAGACATTTTGCTATTTAATTAGCCAATGGAGACAAAAGCCACTGCACAAAGCCGGAACTAAAGGTCCAAGCGTGGAGGCAGACAAAGCACATAGCGCAGTAGCATGGTATACAACTGTATGCCCCAAGTGAGACTTATTATAATCAGACAGTCCACGAATCAAGCCCTGACTACTTTCTGTGTTTGGGGAAAGGAGGGAGTGGGAAGGGAGGCTGGCTGAAGGTCTGAAATAAACCTCCTCACTTCTTCTGAAAGTCACATGAATACTGATGGCTTCCAACTTTCACAGTACTTCTGTCCATTTTTGGCTGGTGGTTTTTTTTATGTAGGAATGAATTAAAAGAAGGGAAATGTTTCGAGGCATTTTATAGAAATGCAGAGCAAGGATGTCTTAGATGAAATTGCAGTGAACTGGGCATGGAGTGATCGAGTTCCTATATCCAGTACTGCCAGACAGCTTTTGCTTTATCAGAGATCATGATTTGATTAGAGCAGAAAAAAAAAATCCTAACAACTTTTTACATATTTCCAGACTTCTTTGTTTAATCAATCTGTGCTTCAACCTCCTCACAAAACAAAGACAGTAACCACACTGCCAGGAGACCACTTCTGGACCTAGTCTACTTCCCCAAACCACCTTTGATCCACCTGGCGCTACAGCTCTCATTACATTGCAGTTTTATCTGAGAGCATGTCTTTCATGGAAAGCATCCAAATGCAGGAATAAATAGGTCAGGTATATCTTATAGCTTGGATTCAAGGTTTTGACCTTCAGAACAGTCTGAATAAACTATAAGAAATTAGAGAGATTGGATTCCACACTGTAAGTTGCTTGAGGGTGAGAGGGTGATGGCATTGGTTGATGCAACTTCTTTTTTTAATGAAAAAAATACAAAAACCAAATGGATGGAATAGACAAGACTGACCAATGAGCATACCATGAGGTGCTCTGCCACCAGTGCTACAATGAACTGAAAGGCTTGAGATCTTCAACTGCAAGTAAACAAAATAGGCATGAAAGATTTCTAAAACTTTCTCAACATACAGGGACTATTTTCAATCAATCATTCTAAATATTGTCACGTTGAGTAACATTATTTAGCAACAGCTGTTGCACTAGAATTTCTGACTTGAATACTGACAGGCTAACACCACAGCCCTGCTTAAAGCCAGTAAGACAGCCAAGTAAAATACTGCAAATATTGATAGCAGAGCTTGTCAATAAAAGCCTTATAGAGTAGCTTATCTGCTGCTGTAAATGGATGAGACCCTGCTGCAGTCAGAGGAGCAGGATGTCAGTGTATGACTGGGAACTGAGGGGGATGGTGAGGGTTACAATTTCTCCTTTGAAGGGAGGTATGACAAGGAGGTGATGGCGACCAGAATCTGTGTTTTTACACCCAAACCAGACTGTGTCTCTATCAACCTGCTGACTTCAAACATGAGGCTCTAGTATGGGTCAAGTTCCAAGCTTGTGATAGAAATGCCAAGGTCTTAAAAGGCACAGCTCCTCCTAGCCATATTCCAGCCTTACCTGGGTATCCAACCTAAGAAGTATATCTCAGTCTTGGCAAATTTGTAAGACCTTAAAGCCTGCTGAGCACAGTTAGAAACAATTGTACACAACACATCCGGTCAAAAGAAAAAGGGAAAAGTCAGGTGATTCATGCCACTTTACTTTTAACATGTACAGGCTGGATAACAATAGGGTCTAGTCACCTCAGCTGCCATCACAGCCAGCAAAACAAGACAGGCACTCTGAAGGTGTGATTTACCCAAGCAGCTTCAGATGTTCACATCAGAACAAAATTAATAGCTCACTAAACTCAATCCCTGACTACAGGGAGAAACCAAGGCAATTAGCTCAGCAGCAGACATGTAACAAACCTGAAATGTGAACTTGCCCCTGTCACTTGCCCAGGCCCCAGTTCAAAGCATGAGTGTCCCACCAGCCCAGGGCAGTACGGTAAGGCACACACGCTTTATCCTAAGAGATACGGAGCAGAGCTCTTGGGAAAAGACCCCCCACAGGCAGAGCCTACTCCAGACACAATGCTCTCCACTTCATCAGCAGATGTTTAATTTCAGGCAGCTGCCCGAAGCTTTCCACAGCAGGGGTACAAGACCATCACCTCAGAAAGTGGTACTTAGCAGCCCTTTCCCCTCCCAGAGGGAAAGATCAAAGTCAGCTCCACCACAGCTTAAATTCAGTGCTTTGGCTTTTCCACCCTGACTTTGGGGGCCTGCTTTAGCCTGGTCCTGGAGTCAGCCTCAGCACAGGTTGGGCACAAGGCAGTCATGGCCAGAAGACAGACACTTGACCAGCTCTCTCTGCAGCCTCCTTCCCTGCTCCTGTGATGGGACTACTCACCCCTCCCTCCCTTCCTCAGAAGGGTGTCACAAAGCAGCAGGTCATTTCCCTGCATAGACTGCAGCAACCCCCCTAGTCCCAACAGTGCTCCCGACCTCTGCTCTAGAGCACACAAGAAGTTCTGGAGCACCATCACATACAGTTTCAGTGGCCTTGCTGTTGTCATTGTTCCAAAATTGGATGGCATAGTTAAATCATAATAAAAATAGAATCCTGAGCCCTATTTCTGCTAATGACTACTTTTTACATTCAATTCAAATGTGTATTACACACCTTTTTCTACTACAAGAAGGGAAAAGAGAATTTAATAGTAATTGGAAAACCCAAGGGCCAAATTTCATCATTTTTTTCTTTATTTTTACTCAAACTGGAGGAAGAAGAATGCTTTGATTCACCAGATCATTTTCCTACAAACATCTGCTATTACAGACAGGCTTCCAGATTAACACTGCCCTTTGATTAGAGCAATTATCCCTGTAAAATCTATTTGAGCTAAGATTTTCAGGGGTTTCATTTAGGACAGCAAAACTGCAGAGCCATAGTCCAGCTTCACTATTTTCACTGCACTATCTTGTTTTTTGCAAAGCCTCTCCAACCTGCTTCCATCTCAAATGGGGCTCTTGCAGCCAGCAGTGTGGCTGTGCCAGTTCACATACTTTAAGGTTTTCCTCAAAACTGTGAGGGATTAGAAAATGAGGCTCTGATGTATTCAGGATATGTGCTTGAAATTACTTATGTACCTAGATGCTAGCACATGTGCCTGCAAGTTGTGGTCTAAATTTGTTTGTCCCTGGAAGCTCAAGTTTGCATCTGTGAGTGGAGTTTGTGTACAAGTCTACAGCTGTATGCCAGTTTGTGGTCAGTAACACGGTATAACCCGTATTCAGTAACAAGATTTGAGTCTACATTGAAGAATATTATATCATTGCAGAGTAAGAGCTACAGCACATAAGGCCCACATAATGAAAACAATATCACTGCAAAAGAGGTGGTTGAAAATTAATTTGAAACCTATTTACAGAATTATTTCAGGATTATTAAGGATTGATTTAAAAATAGCATCTAGAATTCTTTCTTTTTGCAACTGCATAGTCCAAGCAATTTTATGAGTTCCTGCAGCTATGGAAGAGATTTGCCTATTTTATGTAACTTTTTAAAAAATTGTGATATGATAGATACTATCTAAATATTCTTGTATATATAAACAATACTGATCCATGCTGCACTGTGTTACAACCACACTAAATACTCTTCCCTGAAGAGGAGGTGTTACAAGATCTTAATATAATAATCTTAATAAGAGAAGGCAGGATTTTTTGGGGGTTTTGCCTTTTGTTTAACAGGTGGTATCTTCTGTGGACTTCTCCAGAAAAAAAAAATTGACCCATACCAGTTACACTTCTTCAGCACTTCACAACTTTGACACATGCTATTCCTGTTCAAGTCAGTAAGAATTTTACAGCTAAATCTAACCCTTCATGCTTTGCAAATTTTCTCTGGTGATTTTGTCCTAGAAATGAAGATACTTGGTACATGTATACAAGTAGGACTGTATTAAAACCCACAGCAGGTAGAAAATAATATAGCCCAGGGAAGTTTTGTTTTTGACTCTCCTCATAATCAAAGCTATGCACAAAGCACAATGAGGCACAGTAAATAAAGACATTTCACACAGACAAGCACGAAAATCTTCCAAAACAAAGAAAATTAAATTATCTTTCAACTAAAGAACACACTGCAATGAAAGACCAAATGAGCAGCTCTAATTAAAACCATGCTGTGAATCTCCTACTTTCCACTACCACAAAAAAAATCAGCTAGTTGTTGTGCATGTACAGCCACCCTCCAAAACCAGTCAAGCAGCTTTCCATCCAAACAATGCAAGACACAGCAACTCAGAACTGCAAAACATATTGAAATTATTTCCATAGCAATCATAACAACAAGATGTAAGGCCAGGATATGCAGGGATGGGGGCTGGCAGCAGGAACTCAGCCCTTCACTGGCCTCAGTGCTTCCTGCTGTCCCCGGCACGCTGCTGGGAACACCCGCGCAGCATCCATCCCTTGCCCCACATCCATCTCCTTGCCCCCTGGCTGCATCCAGTGCCCTGCTGCCCTGTGCATCGGTACTCACCTTGGCAACGGTCAGTCTCATCCAAAACAGGCACTCGCATCCCTTCTGTGCCCAAAGCATTCCATCTCGGCGGGTGCATGCAGGAGAGCCAAGGTGCTGCTAGTCCTAGCCGCCGGTGAGCACAAGCAGCACCGTGCAAGCCCTGCTCAAGCTTCTTAATTCTGACATGTCGCAACCATTGGACGCTCAGGTGTTTCTGCTTGCAGCGCTAAACCAAGCAGCTGCCTCACGTGAAAATGCTAAGAGGGGGATGAAAAGTCGGGGCTAATCTACAACACTAACCCTCTGTGCGTGAGCTGCACCGGGGCTTCATGCACAGCTCATCTCTGAACAGCTCTCCAGAAACGAAACATGATCTGTGTCCCACCCCACTTCCTTCTAGCTATTTATCTGTTTGTGCAGTCACGGTGTGCTGCGGGCTTCCCAGGCGAGCGACTATCCTCCCGTGGGTAGAGAGCCAAGGGGACAGGAACGTGCGGCTTATTCAGCACAGCAAGTATCGGTATCCATGGCCTGCACAGAACGTGCATGCTGATACCGCTGTTTTCATGCTGGCAAAGGAACAGCAAGCAGCTAAATAGAGTAGACTTCATTGAACAGTCTAAATTGCTGACTTAGATGACATGAAGAAAGGTACAGTTTGCCCAAAGACAGAGGAAAGTAATAGGAAGATTTTGCACAGTGATGGAGAGCTTGGCTCCAGTATCATCATGCCTGACTTGCTATCAAGACATCCAGTAAAAGCTTCAGAGACTTCATGGCCATTAGATGTGGACCGGCAAAATGGTGGCCGAACAAAAACAAGAGGCAATCATCCTGAGGGATCCCAAAATCAAAGAGACTGAAGACAGAGGAAAAGGAGGATCCAGTTAGTAGCATTCACCTGAAAACCACCAAAAGGAAGTAGCAATATACAGGGAATCTGCAACTGATGCCCAAAAAGCATCAGATTTTTAAGAAGGAAAACCTAGTAGGTCTCCTGAAAAGTAGCAAAGAGGCCTGCAAGAACACAATGCAGCTACTGCAACTTACTCCCCTTTATCATGCTATTTTTGGGCAGTTCGCATCCCCACACACACGCGCCTGACACCCAATTTCTTTTAACACCCATGGCAAGGCAGCAAAAATGTCTTACGCCAGATTTTGCAGACGAGTAACCTGAGTGGCAATGCATTGCACAATTAATTGCCAGTTAATCTATGTATTCTTGCTTGATAGAAAGCTTAAGTATATATTCAACATTTAATCCAACTTTATAAAAGTTTAAGGACATATTTAAGTACTTGGTTTCACTGTAATAGATCAGTGCTCCGCCTCTCAAACATTTATTACCCTTCTCTTTACACAGAACTGGACCAGCAGTATTTCTACATGAGCAGGATTGTAAGTGGCAAGGAAGCAGTTCTTTTTCTTGTGACGACTGTGGGTTTTTGCCAGGATTCACATTTGGCTGTAACACCACGCTATCAGTGTCCTAAAGAGCAAAAGTCATTGAGAAAGACTCTAGAGTCTGTAACTCCCCAAAATGTACCCACACTGTGCCTGCAAATGCTGTTTACTGCATTTGAAACCTAGGCAGCAGACTTTTAAATCCCAGTGTGCATAACATCTGCATACAAACCAAAAGCAGGAGTTCCTCTGCTTTATTGGGTATTGAAACATTAAAAACAGGTGTTTAAAAAGTGCATTACAAATCTGTCTGCAACCTATATTATTTCTACCATGTGTAAGTAAACTGATCACTAGCATGTTTCAACTGTTTCAGTGAAAATATGCAACTCCTGCTAAATTATTTCTTAAACATGTGGAGGGAGGAGAAAGTTTATTTGATTTCAGTGCACTGACAGCATGCAACAAATTTTATTTCTGTGTATGTATACAGCAGATGCTGTAATGCCCTTTCATGGCATGTATCAAAGAAGATCTCAAACTAATCTTCACAACAAAAGAAATTATACACCTCTGCTCATAAAGGAAGATGCAATGTATTTTGAGAGAGCAACTGAGTAATTGGACACCATATTTTCCACTGATTCAGCCTGTTAGTTGAAATAATGACTAATTAAAATGGAAAATCTGTATTATAACCATATCTATACTGATATTCCAGATCACAAAGCGTGTTACAGATGTAATTTTTTACTCTTCTTACATATAAAAATTAGAAAGTATAAAACCAGAAATTCCATTGGAGTTAGGTTGGTGTGAAAGGGATCTGAAATATGAACTGGCCCCCAGTATATCTTGATACAGAATGCAGGCAACATAATTTTCATTATATATGTTTTATGCAATTTGGAGTACCAAGAAAAAAAAATTGTTTCCATTGAGATATTACTTTTAGGAATAGAGGACAGATGTTTAGTTCCCAAAGCAGACTTGTAAACAATTAATGGCCTGCTTCATGCAGGTTAGCAGTATTTGGCAGGTAGGTTAGCTCAGCTCATAATGAAGCATCTGGCTTCTGGTAAAGCTGCATTTTAATTTTAACTATGTTTCAGATTTTGGGTGCATGTTAACATGTAATAATCTGGCAAGTCTGGAGCAGATTTGCTGATTGATAACTTTGGTGTAGGTCTTTTCAACTGCAACCAAAACTAAGTCAAGTGACAACTGTGGCTCAGACCACAGCCTCACATATCAGCTGAAACTCCATGAAAAGCTGTTTTAAATCCACTTGTCAACACCTCACCCATCCAGTCTTATTTTCCCAAAAGTTGCTAAACTAAGAGTCAGCAAACCCCTAATCATGTGCTTGAATTAAGCAGGATAGGCTGCCTGACTTCAGGAGTGTCCCAATATGGCTTTGAAGGTATTTTGATTTGAGTTTGGGGTTTTGTTGTTTGGTTTTTTTTTGTTTGTTTGTTTGTTTTGTTGGTTTTTTTTTTTTGAGGTCTGCAAGCAAAAGATCTACCCATGTTGTGTTTTTCCTTAAAAAAGTGGGCAGCCGTTTCTAGCACTACTGGTAGTCTCTGCCTTCTGATTCTGTGACAGCACAAGAGACATGGTATCTGCAACTTTTAGCGGGATTGATACAATGTTAAGCACAGGACAAAAAGGATGGAATGAGCAAGAAGAAGTATCACACTCTAAAAGTCAAGGATGAGTCCTGATTCCTCGCTGAAAAGTAGTAATACACATTTTAGAGGTATGCTTCCAAAATTATGATGAATCACCCTTTTAGACCATATGCAGAAAAAACCCTCTGTCCACAATGAAAACAGTTCACCAAGTTAAAAGAATGCAGCACAAGGCCTGAGGAAAAGTAAATCAGACAGGAATCAGAGAGGACTACTACACTTACATTCTGCCTTTCTTGACCTTGCAGAGACTTCTATCACACTGGTTGTAGATGCTCAGGGGGCATGTGCTGCTGGTTACCAAAACCAGCCTGAGAAGGGAAGCAGAAAGGATGGCTCTGTGAGCAGTGCTGGAGGTAAAGTTGACTCCTCTGCTTCCTCTCGAATCTAGAAGGTCTTTGCCATATCAACTGCCCCCGGAGGACAGCTAGAAGATAGCCCACACAGTGACAGCAATGCCACTGACTCCCTTATTGCACAGAAGAAGACAGAAAGGAAACCAGGAGAGGCCATTGAAAAGGACAATTGGGAGCTGATGTCAGGATCTCCTTTCCCAAGGGAATGGAGACAGCACTAGCAGAGGAACGTAAAGGCTTTCCATCCTCTCCTCCCTCAAGGCTATAACCAGCTTCTGCTTTGCCTGCAGCCACTGAGTCCAAACTGAAGGCAAACCTAGGGCCGAAGTCTTCAGGCTGGAAAGCCAGATTGAACATCTTAGCATCCTAACAGCCGGGATATGTACTGCAGCGTCCATCATGCTGAGCATGGGTGAGGTATCATTTTTAACAGAGAGCAGAGTGCATTCCCCAAGCACTGGCTGATGGAAACTTCATTTTTCATTTGTAAAGGGCTGTTGCACCAAACAGCAGAGGCCTGTCCCCAGGATGGCTCATAAATCAGAATTGAAGCTGCATTTTCAGGGTCATGAAATCTTCTCCAGCTGACAGCAGCACACTTTCCAGGATGGCTCCCTTCTGGACTTACCCCTCTTCAGGGGTAAGGGCCACAAGCTAGTGATACAGCTGTGCTTGTGGAGCTACTCTGTGGGACTAACTTCATGTGAACCCCAAAAATGAGAAACTTTCTCCTTTCCAAAATACACTCTCCTAATAAAAAAACCCCCAACAACTGTGATGAAAAGCTTCCAATGGGCATTCTTCCATTTGCTACATTTATAGAAGCAATAGCAGCCTTAAAACATCTGCCAAATCATTCTACTTTTCAGTTTTGATTTTCTGTCTGCTAAAAAAATTTGAGGTTTTGCTTTGACTATACAGATGCAAGAAGTGAGAAAGCTATTCAGCTCAGATTTACTCTTAAGAAGTACCGGCTGTCTAGAACAAGGCTATAAAGTGTAGGTTCCCTGTCTGGTTTGTTGTGTGATTGCATGGCTGTGTGCTATTAATTGCAACCTGGCTAACAGGTGCTTGGCAATATCTTTATATGCTCACCATAAGGAAGGATTATATTTCCATCTGATCAAAAGGGTGATTCTGCCTTCTAAAACAAAGCTAAGAGTAGCACAGAGAGGAAGTCCACACTGGCATGATGAGTTGAATCACTGCTTACTAATGAGAATACGCCCTCTGCTCTGCCCTGATATACCCAGAGAGAGAAGGGGAAAGCAGCTAACACTATTTTTCCCACATCCTCTCCTCTTGCCCAGGTGTCAGATGGCCATGAGCTGGACCGACAAGGGACTGTTTTTTCTTTCTAATTCCCTCATTCAGCAATGGTGGCAGCTCTGTTGTTTAAAACAAACTTGCAGCAGTGGGGACCCCTACTAAGAAAAGCACTTATGAACACACTGCAGGTACCATATAATGGGACTCGCCAAGGGTTCACTCTTGCTGTGCAGCAGCAGAGCATTGCTGCAAAGAACTTCCCTGTCTGGAAGAGCCTTCCTCTTGGCTTCCTTATACCTTCATCTTCTTTCTGTCATCAGTAATGAACACCTCTTTCCAGTCTTTTCCAGTCTTTTTAGCTCTTCAGTTCTCTCTTGCTCCCATGTAGCCTTCTGGTTATCACAGGACTGTCTGACCTCACATTGTTGGCTGTGTATGAAGCCATGTGTATGAGACGTGCTGATCAGAGTGTGATGGCCCCTGAAGCTACACTGCTTTCTCAATGAGGCTTTCTATTCCCCAAGGGGTTTACAAAAGGTATTCATTGCTTATATGTCTGAAGATGAAAGGGCTCTGGCAGATACCTGTGGTGGCCAGGACATGCACTGGGACTTTGTGCTTGTTAACCAAAAGCAACAAAACCAACTGATCCATGGGAAGCAAACAATAAGACACTCCATGTGTTGCTGAGGTGCACAAATAACTCAGGGGCATGTTAGTGCCTAATTATGGTGATGTGGAGATGTACAAAAAATACAGAGGCAGTGATTGCCATAGAGGAGAATCTGACCCTTGTTAGTCATAAGGGGATTTAAAAATCCCAATGTATGCCTCAAGGCCTTTGAAAATCAGACCTGAAATGCCTACTTGAGATCTTGTCAAGAAAGGACACAGATGACTCTTGAGCAAATCTCCTAGCATAAACATCATTCTGACTATGGAAATCAGCAGACAAATCATTGTGTTTTGCCTGTAAAATGAGGGAGTTCCGACTATTCAGCTCCGCACAGGCTCAGATGAAATTTTGTGTTGGAGCACAGGAGCCAAACACAACCTCTACCCTCTCATTCTAAGAGGTACAGTGAAAGGCAAGGCAGCATTCACTGTATATTCCATAATAATTTAATTTTTCAAGAGGAAAACAAATTCTGGATAGTACTGGTTACTTAGATAAAAAGGAAAACCCCTACAACTCATTTTCTTTCCTTTTTCTAACTAATTTATCTACTTCATGTCAGGAGTGATCTTGAAGATAATTCACGGCATATTTTGTGTCAAAAAGTTTAATAATAGTCATGGCTTTAAAAGTGCTTACTAGACTACTCTGTGCATTTGAATATTTTCTTTCACCATTGAGTACAATCTTCTATGGGAGTACATCATGCCCTTTAATTAAACATTCTTGAGTATTTGGATTTTATCTCGTAGATACACCACACCCTGCTTGTAAAAATTCCATGTCAGGCAGTCAAAGTGCCTGACTTATTTCAAAGATGAGTTATTAATTAGAATATCTACAGACCATGTATTTATAATCTGGTGCCATCCCTCCCTGGGGAGCCCAAACTTTTATCTGGATTACTTACCTGCAGCTGAAACAGAGCCATCACTGGCTGGAATGCATGCCCCATCTTGTGCAACTCCTCACCACAACTCTCAAAATGAAGAATTGTGAGATAGGTCCAAACAGAGAACATTTTTAAGGTGTTCTGGATGTAAACCCCTTGAATTAAATTCACCTCACTTAATATATGTCTGTAGCTATGTAATGCTGTGGCTTTCCTAACTAACCCATTCACGTAATTTTGCTTTGTTTGAAAAATTCTCGCCTGAGCCACAAACTCTTGAGAAGGAGTACATGCCAGCAGGATGCTAACAGACAGGATTTTGCTCCTCAAAGTGGTCCCAGGTTTAACGGTCACCTGACACAATATGCAGCTTCCCAATGCCTGATGCCAGCCAGGGCACCATCGCTGACTGACTCAGAGGTGGCAGTACTCCAGTCTAAAATCACCAAAGGCAACAGCAACTTGCAAAATACTTCCCCAAGCCAAGGGGTGAAAGCCAGTGCCAGGCGTGAGCTCACCAGCACCGCTCCCCAGCACCACTCACTTGCCAATCCTCTGCGGCATTTTTAGCTCACCTGGCACGCCGGCTCATCCTACTCTCCAAACATTTAGCAATCTGGAGCAGCAGTAACTTGGAGCTGCCATGGCAACCAAACAGGCAAAAGCAGAATGTGAGAGAGAGGAATATTGTGTTAGCAGGCTGATGAGCCCTCACAGGCAACTTGAAGTGCTCCAAACCATATCATTGTTAAGTGCAGTGGGAAAGGTGCTGCCATTCCACAGAAGGAAATCCACAGGAAATCCTGCTGGGTGAAATACGCCTGGGAGATGGCCCACAGGAGCTTCCAGTGAGCAAGTCCCATACCTGATTCAGAGATGATAAGGAACAAGTGGTAGACAGGACTGCTGCCACAGGCAGCCCCCAGCATGCACCAGGCTTGCCTTTGCATGGGTCAGTATGAGCTCCTCTGGCAGCCTGCCATGCTCAGCTTTGCCTGCCCCTCCCCATGCTCAGGTTTGGGAGAGAAAAGCAGCCTCATACAGTGGTGGCATTGCGCACAGTGCCAGCTCCTCAGCTATACATGGGGCCCTCTCCAGCTACACAGAAAAGTCACCAGCCTGGAGGAGCCAAGGAAAAATTGGCCCCCAAACTTGGGCTTTGTATCATACCCATGACAGACTCCTGCCCTCCTATGCTACTGCTCTCCTCATCCAGCATGCTTGCCTGAGAAACCTTTGATCCTCAGACATTCCAGCTCCTAAAAGAAGAGACGGATCAGCAGCAAGGAAGCTAATGCTGCCCAGGAAAAATAGATAAACCTGCTCTGGCTGCAGAGAAAGCAACCTCCTGGCAATTTTGCTTGGGAACCATGCCATGAACAGTGGATATTTTTTGGATTTATTTCTCCTCTGCCTTAGCATGCCCAACAGATTTGCGGAGGTAATAATGTGAGAACATCTCCTACTTTGAGAAGCAAGATACCAATGAGAGGGGGTTTGAAACAAAGAGAGAGAAAAACTGAGAGAGGAAAGAGACCTCATTCACATTCTCTTCTTGTTGAAGATAAAGAGGGAAGAGCTTTAACAACAGCAGAATGAAAGCAAGTTTCCCCGAAGTACTGACATAAGAAAGACCTGACTGTCAACATGGGAAAATGTAACAGAAAAGGGTAGTACAAGAGGTCAAAGCAGTTTTATGAGAGTTTTCCCTAAGTCAACAGAATAGAAAACACCAGAAATATTAAAGAGCGAAAATCTTGTTCCAAAATCTCTCTCCTGAAGACACTCAGATTCTATTTGACCTTACATCTGAGTTTGAACTTCAAAACTTGAGCTCCTTTCTGTGTAACCCAGTGGGATGAATCAAACCTGACCCAAACAGCTGTAACATCTGGAAATATCTTGATGCTTCAGAGATGCATTTTTCAGGTTTTGCCAGTCACCAATTAAACAGAAATTACTCCCTAGATTTCCTTCTCTTCCATTTATTTATATATACTTTTGTTTTTCAGGTACTTCTTTATTTGTAAGTACTTACGAATTGTCTTACAAAAATTATTTATAAACACTTTCTTTCTTTTTGGAAGTACTTTTAATCCACCCATCTATTCAACTCTGGTCTAAGTCAGAGCTTTTATGCATTTCTTCAAACAGATAACTGGCCACGATGGCAATGTCAGCACAAAAAAGCTTTTTCTGCACCTCTTTACGTTTCTGTTATTTTGGAGAAATGGATGTTTGGGTTGTAATAAAAGGACCAAAAAATACATTAATCCTTATTAAGCCGGTAAAGCCAATTGACAGGGCTTGGACTGTCTGCTTTCTCTCCTTTCCCTTCATGGCCTTCCATAATCTCCTCTCCTCTCCTCTCCTCTCCTCTCCTCTCCTCTCCTCTCCTCTCCTCTCCTCTCCTCTCCTCTCCTCTCCTCTCCTCTCCTCTCCTCTCCTCTCCTCTCCTCTCCTCTCCTCTCCTCTCCTCTCCTCTCCTCTCCTCTCCTCTCCTCTCCTCTCCTCTCCTCTCCTCTCCTCTCCTCTCCTCTCCTCTCCTCTCTTCTCCTCTCCTCTCCTCTCCTCTCCTCTCCTCTCCTCTCCTCTCCTCTCCTCTCCTCTCCTCTCCTCTCCTCTCCTCTCCTCTCCTCTCCTCTCCTCTCCCCCCCTCCCCCTCCCCCTCCCCCTCCCCTTCCCCCTCCCCCTCCCCTTCCCCTTCCCCCTCCCCCTCCCCTTCCCCCTCCCCTTCCCCCTCCCCTTCCCTTCCCCTTCCCCTTCCCCTCCCCTTCCCGTCTCCTTCCGTTTGTGTTTGGAAGCAGCATGCTCCCTCCTGACAGACTGGGACAGGGGATGAGAGGGGAAATGTCTGGATACATTTAGTCCAATTAAATGTTGGTATCACATTCAGTCTTTCCGAAATGCACGTAAGAAACTTTAAGTGCCAAGCTGGCCTTTGCAAATTGATACATCCCCATTTGCATTTCCTTGCATCAAGCCCCAAACAGAGTAGGCATTAATTGTAAACAAGCATGTCTGCCACATGCCCCTCTTTAATATCATTCACAAATGTTCTGCTAAAACCTTTCAACTCCCCACAGACAGCTTCCATAATCCCATGTCACTGACAAGTTCTGGCTAAAGCGTGTTTGCTGATGACAACTCCCCTCACTTTCCTTTTCCAGCTGTGGCAGCAACACACATTTACACAGCAGCATTCTCTGCCCAGCATCATCCCAGCCTCCCACCATTCCTTCTACAGATGTGTTTGCTAACAGGGGCTTACAGCAAATAAACAAACATGCAAAGCCCTGCACATGTGGTCCGTACATCATCTTGAACCATCTGGGCTTTCAACAAGCCACTGCTCCCGCAGCACGGCTTGTGGCACAAGCCCAAGCAGTGTGAGCATGGCAACAGTGCCCTGGCATCCACGAGTCCTGTGGCATCCGGGCAGTGATAAAACCTGGGCTCTGCTGCACAGAGGGTCACAGCCCTGGTGGGTAGCACTGGGAGTTTAATTGCTGAGTGAGAAAGCAGCAGCTGAGGAGGGACAGGCACTGTCTCCCACTCTCTCACACTACTTTTTCTCTTTTTGTTTTAAACAACCAAACTTTGTTCTTCCTACTCCTGAGCAAAGCCCTTTAAAAATGAATGAGACTACTCATATAAACAAATTAAGGGCCAGTTTAGAGTGTTATTAAATTAAATGCTTTATACAGAGTAATTAAAGAGCTTGGTGGAATTAATGAAAGTAGATTCAGATCTCAGATGCTTTCCAGAGCAGCTGGAAAGGTTTTTGAAATTGAACATAAGAAACTCTAAAAGCCTTTGCTCAGAACTCACTGCAACATGCAAACCAGTGACATACTTCTACATCACTGCAACAGTTGTGCACTCCAACATGCATTCACAGTTCTGATTAGATCCAACTGCCAGTTAAGGACTAAATGTACTGGGGCACATCCCAGCTGATTTCAGTATAAACTGCATGTCTGGAGTCTGATTGCACAAATAGGTCCATGGTCACCACTTGCCAGCTGAACACTCACTGAGCCCTACACGGACAGAGCAACAATCCACCCTGTATTCACGTTGCTCTTGCATTGTTTTCACCAAAGGCTTGGTCCACTCAGTTTAAAATACGCTCTAAAGAATGGTAACGTGCAGGAATTTCTCAGGATAGGAAAAATCTTCCATTACATTTTGGTTTTAGAGAAGAAATAGCGCTTGCCACAGAGCACTGAGATAAACAACCTGTGCTGCTCATTACATGGTTTGGTACCTGCACAATGGGGTGGCCCCCCGCAGATGCTTTCACAGCCCCTCGACTGCCTTCTGTCTCGTAATGAGCTCGGTGGTGGGATTTTGGCTGCACTTCGATGCGCAGTTCGTAAGGTCCTGAGTGAGATGGCAGCTGCCAATCCAGAGCAGGCAGGGATGGGCTACAATGGAAAGGAAAACAGATTAAAAATTAATATCAAGTACACTATTATAAACCACAAGCAGCCAACACTATTACTTTAGACACTGTGTCTTGCAGTTTATCCTTCAGCATCTTACAGCTGAAATTTAATCTATAAGGAAAATGTCATGACATAAGTAATTTAGAAGGTATTGGCTATTTTAGGAAGATTTACGGGTCGAGCATATCTGTTGGCTCAGATGCTATCTGATTTGTATCCAAAATTAAAAATTTTTAAGACACAGATTACAAATACCTTATATATTAACTCTAAAAGCAAAATAAAAAAGGCAGAAAGACACGGGGGAGTTTTAGGAAGACAATTTTTGCTGTGAAAGTGAATGCCAAACTAGTTTGGCATTTAATGAATCTAATGGGTTTCAACAAATCTGCTCTGTTTACAGGGGTGGAAAGAAGAAAAAAAAAGCCATTTCCCTGCTTCATTCCCAACACAAAGCATGTCTGAGAGCCTCGAAGTAAAGCTGATCTCTTTTTGGTTAATGCACAACAAAGGAGAAAGCTCTGAAGTCAGAACTTGCTTATGAATCCTATTGATGGTGATGAGCAAGCCTGCAGAAAATGCAGCTCACTCTTCTGGCTCAACACTGACTCTACAATTAACTAAAATACTAAAATACTAAGGACCTATTACCATCAAACATCCTGACAGCATTGCAGTGGTGGGAAAGTGGCATTATTAGAAACCCTCTTCCAGTATAGAGCCCCACTTGAAAATAGCTGGGCCACCTCTAAGAAATGCCAAGTTGACGCTTTGAAAGAAAAGAAACAAGGACAGTAGAAACAGCAGCCCTGAGACAGACTTTATTAATCTTAAAATTGAAGCAATAAGCTTTACAATTAAAACGCTAATTTCATGTCCACTCTATATTCTTTCCTTTGGTGAATTTTCTTCACTGAGTGTCCTTCAAAAGTCTTTACAAGTAGTTAAACAGCACAACTGCAATACACTCCCCTGCCCTTTTATGTGAAACTTTATTACGTCTCCCATCAGCCTGGAGAAGACAACCAGCAAGCAGAAAATCGTGGCCCTTTGTAGGTGCCATGGGCCAGGGCTCCCTAGCACTGCGAGAGGGTTTGTGCCACCACAGCCTTTAGGTTAGGGCTCACCACCTCTCCCCAGCTTGCAAAGACGCTGGAAGCTGGGGATTTACTGGATCCTTGCCTCACTGTTGCAGCCCAGGAGCAAGGACAGTCTGAGCAGCAGGGATCACAGCAGAAAACTTTCCTTTCCCTGTGAGCTGCCTGAAGGGGAAAGGATGTGCAAGAGCTTCCACACTGGATGCATATACTACAAACACATGTTCAGTCGGAGGCTGGATACTCCATGTTACCATCCCAGTGATCCAAACTCGGTGCACTTGTGGCTTCTCAGGCATTACAGCTCTCAGCAGCCCTGCTGGCTCCACTGCAGGACAGGACCTTCACCACTAGCACAGGCACTTTTTTGCTTCGTCTTTTGGGATTTTTTGAGTGCTTACCCAGCCCTGTATCATGAGCATATTGAACTCAGATCTGTTACTGCCTGTGTGTGTATGCACTGCTGAGACCTCAGGAAGTGCTAAGTTTCCCTACATTATCTTTCTTTATTTTTTACAAGTCTGAGCCATGTATCTGCATGCCTATGGACACACTATACACATTACAGGGGTCAGCTGGAGCCACCAAGTCTCATCTTGGGTTAGGACCAGGATCACCTTTGCTCCCTGGGGCACCGCCTACTACTCCAGGACAGCTCAGTGGCAAGTTGCAGGCTCCAAACATCAAGTTATTCTGCTCTCCATCCTTCAGGACATGGAGTCCATAACAGAGAGGAAGAGAAGTATTCATCCTAGCTTACCCTAAGTGGAAGCTTATCTAAAAGAAAGATGTTGTCTCTGCAGATTCTGAGCTTCCATGAACATGTGGAGTCAGGAGAAGCTGGGGGGGGGGAGGGGGGTGGGCACTCTCTCCACTGGCAAGATCCTGCCAGGGACAAACTCTGAATTTTCCTTCTGCCCCTCCACACATGGAAGCCCCTGACAGCTACAGGCAGGATGTTGCACCTTCTGAGCTCCTGTGCAAGCCTTTCCCCCAAAATGGCCAGGGCCCACTCTGGAGGTGAGGGGAAGCTCTTCTGCTACTACACACTCATACAGGGAACAAGGAGACAGCGGAAAATTATAGACAGATGGCCATTGTATGTAGCCACAGCTCTTTGCCTAGTACTTTAGGTACACATATTTTAGTGTGAAAAAAAAATCTGGATGAAGTATATTTGAGTAATGATAAATGACAAAGAGTAGAGCAAAACAGCTGTGCCTCTCCTGGTGGTGATCAGCACAAATTTTTAAACATATGTTTCTGGTTTTAAGTAAATTCTTACTTGATGGATTTTTTTTCTGAGGGTGCAACATCTATCAGATTAGAAATTTTTAACACTTAACTAAAAAGGAGAACTCTGACTGACAGCATGTAGCCCTGTGAAGAAGTTGTTTTTTTTAAAGATACATAGAAATAATAGTTTTGTAATTAATGACATCTCTTTGAAAAAAAAAGAACCAAAGAAAAAACACACAACCCTCCCCCTTTCAAATCAACACCTGAAAATGTTAGTATAATTAAGTGGTAAAATTAATGTTCTTAAATAAAGAATGAAAACAAAAATATGGTTTGCCGTTAGCCTCAAATCTACAATCAAAATTCCAAAGCACCACCTGCCAAATTATAAATTGACATTTAATGGGAATTTTCCTGATAAAGGAAGCAAAGTGATGCATTTAGCAGTGTCACGGACTGGGGCTGTCAGAGCTATTTGCTATGCTAAGTTATCTTCATCATGCACCTAATTTTCTGTGGCTAAACATGCTTAAAGGAAAAAGCCACCAAACAAATGGTGTAGTGGTAAAATCAAATCTGGTTGCTGCAAATATTAATTTGAAAAGGTCCAAACTACCTCATCAAGCCAGTGTCATGTGGAGAGGAGAAGAGCCCCACCACAGCAGTCAAGAAGAGGAATAAAAGGTCTTCATGCAGTCTTCCTATCAAATACACATCAGTCTTTTTTCCTCAGATGACATTTTCCACCAGCTGAAAAGCTGTCCCATTTCCTTCTGCAGCCTAATAAATCTCACTGTAGTCCTCCTAAATACTATAATGAGGTATGGTTGCTTCAAGGCAGGTTCACAAAACCTGGTGCTAGGCTGTAGAAAACTGGCTCACTGTAACTCTGTCATACATAAATCAGATTAAAAATCAGATGAATAGTGATTTATTTTGCATACACCAGATACACAATATGATTAAATCAAAAACAGATTATCCAGTCTAGCTGACTTCTGCCTTTAGCAGAAAGATTTATCAAGTTACAAAAAACCAGGAAAAAGAAAAGATACTAAGCAGCCCACTGGAATATAGAGAGGGAGGAAACAAAGCTAAAAACTTCTGCTAAACTTTGTAAGGGCGTTTATGCTCCATTTTCACATGACTGCTATCCATTGGGGAATTAAATTATAATTACACTTTCTAAGCTACTAGGTGCCTAAGGCCACTGGAAAAAGAGATTCACAAACATTTTTGTCCCAAACTGTAGAAGGTATAAGAACAACTGCCAGTCTCACCCTGGGACTAACCTTGTTCTTGGCCAAGTACTGCAGCACGGAGTCATCTACCCAGACAGCTGCCTAAGAGTGGCATAAGCCACTGCCTAGAAGGAGAAGATGCTCAGTGTCTTTCAGCACCTGAAGTAAACTGAGTGATCTAGAAGGAGTACAGCTGAGACTGGGTTTAGCACAGTTTAGCCCTGTGCTAAACTTAGTTTTTTCTGACAAGGAGTTTTGCTATTGAACAAAAACACAAACTAGAAAAACCACATGGCTGCTGAAACTTTTACCAACCTGCTAGCTTGAACCTGCTCCAACTCTGCACCAAATGCAAATATGGTTACGATTTATTATTTATTACTTATCTCACATCAAAGTAAATGCCTGTGAAATATCCCTGTGTGTGATTTTGAAAGAGTAAGAAAGCAACGGTGATGGCTTCATGTCCACCAACTTGATTGTGGTCAGAAAAATACACCTGCTTTATATTTCACCTATGACTTAACATGGGCAGATTTTACTCTCTCTTTTTTTTTAATTTCCTGTCTGACAATTGAGCAATCTGGCTGTTGAGCTATTAAAATAGATGCTGTATCCCACCCCAGACTTGACTGTATTTTGCTGGCATGCGAAGCAAGTAGCTCCTCTGTGAAGTGCATGAGATGCATTGGAATTCCTCATGCTGAAGTCTGAAAACATGAGTCGTTGTCATTCTCCCACATAATACTTCACCCTTCTGTCCTAAAAATTCACACTAAGATATTGGTCTGCATGGGAAGTTTCACATTTGATGGCTTAGAGAAAGGACAAGAAACTATTGCTGCAGGAATGGAGATTAGAAGTGGCTGGCATCTCATTTCTGCTTATTCTGAATTTAGAATCCTGGGGTGTTAAAATGAGCTGGTGAAGGAGGGACATTAATAAGATGCTCAGAGGGTTGTTTGAATGAGCTAAAAAACAGTCAGGAGAAAGTGTGGGGAGGATTAAATCAAACAAACAAAAATATATCAGTTTACTGAGACAGGGTTCCAAGTAGTCTTCAGCCTTATGGTGCAGCAACCAAATGTAATAAAAAGTCACTGCTATGTGATGGCAAAACAAACATGTTGAAAGCATCTAAACATCCCTATTCAGCAGGAATATAGCAGAAAAGAAAAAAAGATTAGCGGCATTTTGGGCTCTTCCCTGTCCATTTCCCAGTGCCAGTCCCTCAATTAGCACTAACGAGTCCCAGGAGATGGTCACTGCCACACAGCCACAAGTCCCCACTTCACCGAATTTGCCCAGACAGACCTGCCTTTGCTTTGTTTGAGGAACTTCCTCTTGCCATAAACAGGCAAATTTGCCATGGATGCACAGGTCAGCAAATCCAGTGCTGCTGCACTGCTGACTATCTCATCTCATCATCTCATCTCATCTCATGATTGATGGTACCTTTTTCTTGAGAAACTCAACTTTTCCCAAGTAGGGTTGCCCTCTAGCTCATGATCTGGAACAATACACCTCTAAAAAAACAAAAAACAAAAACAAACAAAAAACTCCCACAAAATCAAAAGCATCTGAAAGGTCCACAAATTGAAAGAAAGAACAAAAAACAAAAACAAACAAAAAACTCCCACAAAATCAAAAGCATCTGAAAGGTCCACAAATTGAAAGAAAGAATAAAAATGTCTGCAATATTTTAAAATCATAGTTTGTAAGGAAATTGTATCTTTTGGGTCCTCAATTTTTGCATGCTTGAGTTTAATACTGTCAGAGTCCTAAAAGTAGAATCCAAAAAATCCACAAAAAAACCCAAAAAAGCTCACTGATGCAGACAAAAGTAAAATGTGCTTTTGCAGCTTGCAGAGAGATATTCAACCATACATTCTCTAGGTACAAACTTCAGTCTCCATATGTAAAACTACATAGCCATGTGCCTGTGAGGTCAAAAACATACATGCATATTTTTGAGGTTGAAAAAGAGACTGAAGCTAAAGAAAATGTGGCTTTTGACTGTTTAAAAACAATAAACTGTGGAAGAAAACACCATAAGGAGCTTTTAAAAGTCACCTGTCTATTCCTGGGAACTCCTTTTGGTGTGGTAGACCTCATATACGCCACATGCCCAACCAACAAACACAACCATTTCTCCTTCTCTTGAAAAACACTACATTTAGTGCAAGCTCAAGTGTTAAAGGCCAAAACACTCCTTGGATTAAATAGATTACACTTGATATAAATACAATGCACTATTTTTCAAAGAGTAAGAAACTGACTCCAGGAAGTCTCAGTTTGTGTTTAATCAAATGCAGCAGGTGAAGAGGAAGTAAGATAAAATGTGCAAGATACTCAGAAGCATAGCACTTTGGTGAGTAACTATACTTTTTGTTGTGATATAGGGTGATTTAGGACCTACTTATGAGCAGGTACAGAATAGAAAAACAGGATTTCAGTTTGGAAGTAGTCACTAACAGTGCCCCCATAGCTGAGGGCAGAAGTCCAGTACTGTACTTCCATTTTGACTTTGACATTTTTGCCCACAAGACATTCTGCATTACACAGCACTTGGAAAGATGGAGAAATAGCACAGAAGTAACACCACTGACACAACAAGGGTTTCAGAAACACAGAACATCCCCTGCTTGTACAGTAACTGCTCAGTAGAGTGCTTCTCTTAAAATTATTTGCTGCAGTAACTCTATCAGAGATATTACGGACAGAAGCTTGTTGCATTTGAATGAGACAGCACAATGCACAAATACTGAAATAAAAAAAAAAAAGATCTTGGAGATAAAAGCTGAAAGAGAGCTTCACAAAGACCATCTCTTTACTTTCTTCATCATGATTTACCTCCAGGGGTTTTTGAGGCAGACTGGTATATTTAGATAACTCATTTTGGTCTAGAAAAGGCTTGTTCCAGTGCTTCCCCTGAAATCTCTGCTTGATCTTCAAGTATTTTCTACATCCAAAGATTTGGTGCAAGGCCCTGGGCTGCAACCAGAGGACGGCAGCCAAATTCCCACCAGCCCTGGGTTAACCTGTGCAGCTCAAGCCTCAGCTGTGAGGTCAGGCTCTACCCTGCAACCCTGTTCTGTGATCCTCTGCACCCATGAGCCAAGTCCCGTGCAGGAACAGTCACATGGTCATAGTCTGGAGGGAGATGTGTGAGCCCAGATCTGCACCAAAGAGCCCACCTTGGGAAAGGAGACAGCACTCAGCCGATGGTGTGCCTGAGCCTGCTCCCTCCTGCTCCCAAAGAGATGGGAATGCAAGAGAGGGAGGGAAAGGCGTCAGTGATTTTCCAAGGCATGCTGGCTTTTGAGGAAAACTGTACTGCATATTCAGGAAGAGACAGAGGAGGTAATCAAATCTCGTTATCTCAAAATCATTATGACCGGGTAGATTTTGGAGCCTGAGTTGTTTTTTGGAATCCACCCCTCCAGCCTTCGTGTTTGAAATAGAACAGATGTGTAACATAACAGGAAAAAAATCCAGCTCTGTTGTGACAAATTCTTAACCAATTTTTTGGGAAAGATTTAAAATAACAGTTTCTGTTGCGTAGGCTGTGATCCTATTGACGTCCGTGCTCACTTGCCCATCATTTCATATACATAAAACGAGAGGTGTTTTTGGTGGAAGGAAGCACTGTCAGTGTATCTGATTGGTAAAATGACATTAAAATCACATTTCAACAGTAACTTCCAACTGCCCTAGAGCATGAGTTAATGAGATCACATGGAAACATATTGCAAACCAGGAAACATTTTTTATACAAGACCAAAACAGTGGAAAAAATGTTAAATACACAACATAGTGGGGCTTCATTCTGTGCACTTCACCTTTCTTGTTTGTGTTAGCGCACAGGCCTCCTGATGGACCGCGGCACAGCACCTATGGCCGCTTGCTGCAACAGAAAGATAAAAGCTTGTTTGGTCAAACAGTCCTATTCCTGCCCTTGAAGTCGTTGGCAAAAAGCTGCCCCTGACATAACAGCTGAGGGCCATCCTCTCTGATGAACGTGGGTTACTTGGCACTGCAGTGGGTGAACACAAAAGGCTTTTTCTAAGTAAATGGGAGGGCTCTGAAGGATTTGCCTGGTGTTAGAAGTGTTAGAAGTCTCCACCCCAGCTCTGAAAGACAGCGAGTGCCTAACGCTGGGTGGCCAGATCCAAAGGGGTTGCTGCATTTCCCAGCACTGAATTGAGCCAGGGTCTTGAAAGGAGCTTGGCAATGCAGAGGAGAACGAGAACAATGAGGAAGGGAAGTGTGCTGCAACATAAAGAACCATGGACCACTCCATCTCAGTTTCGGGAGACTGCACACGGCAGAGAGGTGCTGGCTGAAGAAATGTGACACTGACAAGGCTGAGAACCAGGAAACACTTCGCTAACTAAAACACTTCAGCTACACGCTTAGTGCTTTCATTTTGAGAAAGGCAGCTTCACTGTCAAGGGCAAGAAGCCAGGTGTGCTTGGGGAAGAGGAGGAGAAGGGATGACCATCAGAACCAGGGACTAGGAACAGCCTACAAACCCTTGGAAAGCTGAACTATTTTCCTGCACCACATGCTTCTGCCTATTATAGCTTCCAGAAGACTCCAAAATAAAGTCTATAACTATGACAGAAAGAGAATGCAATGACTGTAATTCAGATTTCAGCTACTCTGTGCCGCTTCCTACCCAGAGCCCTGTTGTGATAAATAAATTTGCTGAACAGATTGAACCACTATCAGCTGAAAAATTAGTTTTTCTTCTTTAAACAGAAGTAGTGGGGAAGACAGAAAAAAACAGAGAATCACTGTCCAGTAGAGACAGAAAAATATTGATAAACAGCTTTCAGATGAGCTGAAATAATTTCAGATAAGCTGAAATAATTCACAAAAGAACCATATCCTTAATTAACTTGTATTCACTGTGCACAAAGCATAAATGTAAAAGGCCCTGCAACCATCACCATAATGAGATCATATCCTTGTCCAGCAATATAAAAATACTGAGACATAATAAACTTCAAGTAAAGCCACAGGTTTTTTGGTACCAAATTGTCCTGCTCTCTGAGTTTCTGAATGCCTGATTTCCAGACTTCCTAGCCAGGGGATCATCCCCTGGAAAGTGGATAACTGGTTACAACCTATGCATAGTCAGCTCCTAGAACTCTTTTACTCTTCAAGGCTTGACTCATGGTCACACCAAACCAACAACAGAGGCAGTGTCACAAGACGTAGTTAAGTGGAGTGAGTGGATGGGCAGATTTGGCAGGAAACAGAGACAACAAGGGGAAGGAGGAAACAAAAGCATGCAATAAAGATACTACTGGGATTGCCCTCTAAGTCAGTGTTCCTTACCTCATGTAGGATGCTGGAGATAGAGGCTTTGGTTTGGCCCACTGGTAGGGATGCTGTGGCACAGACAAGTACTGCTCGCAGAAGTTTCCTTTCCTGATGTGCTGAAAGCTGGTGAAGTCTTCTGGTGACAAATCGGCAGTTGGCGATATGGTCCCAGGATCCTCGCCAGCTGGTTCAGTTTTGAGAGTCATGGATGGGGTGTGGTCAATGGTGGTCTTCCTCGACTTGATGGGAATCCCATCGTTCATATCGATGGTACTGTCAGTGGTGAGGGCATTGATGGCAGCAACAATGGCAGAGCTGGTGTACTGGTTTGTGTTCCCCAGCCACGTGTCATCCGTGACACTTACCCGCGGTGAGTTTTGCGGAGAAGGAGTGGGGGAGTGGTGTGGGGAATAGGAGGTTTGCCGGCCATTGAGGCTGTACTTCCTTTTGTTGCAGGGAGATGAAGGCCTGGAGTTGCGAGTTCCCAGCCAATTCTCCTCTGTGATGCTCGTTCTGGGAGACGTTGATGGAGAGTGCCTTGGGGAACTGAGCAAAGTACAGGCCACCATGCTGCGCTGGTAGCCCTCCTCTGTGTCGGTGGTCTTTGGAGAGACACACGGGGACTGCCATGGAGAGGTCTGAGGTGAAGTATATGGATACGAGTAGTTGGACTCATAGGAAGATGCTTCAGAGTTGCAGCTTCTGGAAGACAAGCTACTCGCTGGACTGAGGCAGGATGGGTCCCTGTATGCCTCGATGTTCGGCAAGTTCAAAGTGGCAGTGGAAGGCGACCGCTTGGCATTAGGGATGGCCTCCTCCACCTCATCATGGAAAAACTGGTTGTTGTTATGATGCAATCCCATGTAAGATGTGATCTCAATTCTGGGGCTCTCCAGTGCTGGAGCTCCATTAGGTCTCATGTTTGGTGGCAGGTAGTACTCGGAGGCTCCACTGTCAATGTGTCCTCCATATCCCGAGGGATGGTTTGTCAATGGGACAACTGAAATGATGGGATTTGATGTCTGCAGGCCATGACATGGAGTTGACAATGAGGAATGTGCCACATTTAGAGGCAAGCCAGCATTTACATTTGAAGATGCATAATTATAGTGTTCTGAAAGAAACAAACAAACAACAAAGAATGACGTGGTGCTGCACAAATATACTCACTTAGTAACATACCCAGCTGAAATGGGGGGACATGGCACAACACACAAAAGCACAGCTCTCCTTAACAACCCAGCTCAGAGGCGTGCCATGCTGGTCGAGAGGCTGCGGACTAGCATCCTTGAAAATGCCACTAACTGAACAGAACAAGACAAGATATCTTGGGATGGGGGATGTACACAGACAGAGCTGGTCTTGAGGATATGGTTCCTAGGTGAACCTTCAAAGCAAAAAATTGAGTCTTCAAACAACATTGCTTCAGGATTCTGGGAGACTGCAGCATTCAGAAATACAACTGAAGAGATGTGTTTTTACATAAGTGCGCCTAACTCCCTCCTTGAAAAGTTGGAATACACAAAAAACTGGACAAAAAAATAAAAGTGGAGGCAGACTAAAGCAAAGAAAAAGATCAACTGCATTCTGTTAAAAAAATTATACACAATTGAAATTTCCATTACAGCAAGTTTCCAACTGGTTCCAGTTAACTAGGATTTTGGAAAAAGATGGATCTATTGATCTCTTCTGGTTTCTGGGGCCACTTATCCTCCAGCTCAACTGGCAGAGGCCAGGTGAAGGATAAACATGGATGTCTCACTACTCAGCGACAGCTGAAATTCCACTGAAATTGCTTGTTATTGCACACGCCACATCAAGCACTGCCAGCAGTGCACTCTGAGCCAGCTCTCTGACCATTTAGCAGTACCGGATGTATAAAAGCAAGAGCAGAGTTGCACAGCCACTGTAGAAAACCTGGAAGGTGACAGATCACATCACAGCCTTGTGCCAATGGACTCCCTGACCAAGCACAAGGAACAATGTGACCTTTGCATGCCTCCATCCCTGCTGGTCTACAGGGACCAGCGTCTCAAATCTGGTCCACATGGCATCATTTCTGCCTCGCCTCACTGTCTGCCTCCTGAAGGGACTCCTTCAGCTCTGCTCCCCTGTTCCAGGGATGCATATGTGACTCTTTTTGCCGCCCAGAGATATTGGTAGGCTGCCCATGGGGGAAATGGGTAGCCCTCAACCAAGGACAACATGCCCTGATGCTCTGAGCTGTGGTAGGATGAGGAATCATCATCTCTATTCTTCCTGATATAGGGAGGCCCTGTGTCACCAGGACACACGAGCCAGACATGTAAGCTCTAATGCCAGTATCTCTTTATGGGGAAAAGAGAGCAAAATCTTTGTATCAGGGACAATGACTGCTGAACTTTGAGTCTGAGTAACGCTGGTGCACAGGTTTCTCTCAGCAGTCTGGAAATGCACCCAGCTCCAGCTCCAGCCCCAAGCTGTGTTTGCAATGCATCAGCCTTCTCTGAGGTTTATTATGTCAGCAGCATCACTTTCCTGCAGGATAGAGGGAAACTCTACATGCCCTGTGGCCACAGCCAGTCCACATGGGAAACCTGACCCTTTCCATCCCAGGAGGCAAGTCCCCTTGGCAGTCACCCTGCGCACCTTCCCTCTGAAGATATGGAAAGGCTCTGTTAATTACTGCATCTGCTATTACAGAGGTGACCAGGGAGCTCTGCAAATGCAAACGAGCCTCCAAGCTGGTAACCAGCACAGCCAGCTATTCTCTTTCCCTTGTTTATCAGCTCAGCCCTCTCTGGTGTCATCCACCTGTGATCCTACGCTCACCTTTCTCGCTGGCAATGACTCCAAGGCAAACGGTACTTACAAAAAATTAATGTGCTGTGGCAGCTTCACAGCAACTCCAGCTGATGCATGTCATAGCAGGTAACATTTGGGAATGATGAGCAACAACACTTTTTGAACTTGCTCTCTAGTCTACCCTCAGATACTAGCCATTTGCTCAGGAAGAGTCATTAAATTACACTGCAGTGTGCCACAAACAACAGTGGATTATTCAAAACATGCTGCAGCTTCACACTCTATTCAAACAACCAGGGAGGCAGGAAATACAGCAAAAGAGGTGCTACTTGGCAAAATCCAACTGCATTGGTCACATCAAGGTGCAGATCTGCCAGGGGGATCAGATTCCCTCCTTCCAAAATCAGTTCCCTTTTCTTGCTGCCCTGCCACTTGGCCGCACCACCCAGTGTCACAACAAACCTTATCTGTTTCAGAAATTAGCTCAGAGAATGGGTCTAGAGCAGTGTCTTCAGGGCAGCTTCAGGACCTTCACTGCTTTCTCCAGGTCCAGAGGAAGGTGATGTCCATGTCCACACTGCTGCTGGGACACTGGCTACACTATTTTTCCACATACCCTTCCACAGCCTCCTGCTCTGGCATACAGCTGGAAGGCACTGGTAACATGGCACACCTGGGAACTGCTCCCAGCCGGTCCCTACCATGCAGCTGGACAGCCCAGGCAGGAGACTGGGGGCTTGGCAGACTGCCCCAGCTCTGCACCCAACAGGTGGGCTTTGCCTCTGCTGACTGCAGAATCAGTGCTTTTAGATTTTGTATTGAAAATAAATAGGTAAACAAACAAAATAACAGGGATCAGTACTGTGAGCCCAGCAGTTTGCTCAAATTCTAATGCATGACTAGGGTGAGACTCAAACACTGCAGTCTGCTGGAGATCTGCAGCCCAGGCTTAACAGGCAATACAAAGCTCAGATGAGCCTTTGGAATCCAGTTTAAAAAATTATTAAAAAACAGACTATAAAGACAGTACTATAAGCAACAAGTTCCCTAATTCACATGACAAGGAATAGCCACTTTTAGAACTATTATGCGTTTTTTTTAAAGCCAACTTTTAAAGGGCCAAGAAAAATAACATCATACAGCTCATACTTTGTGTACAATAGTACACAAAATAGAAAGATGCAAGATCCAAAGCCTTCCAAACATATTTAGGTATCTTAAAATTACAGGCAGCATGTAAAAAACATGTCCACCAAGTATAAAAGCCTCAAAGCCAGAACTAGGAACAAGACAGATACCTTGGTTTGTGGGCTAAAAACACCAGCTAAAATTTCTGAAATAAGCTCATTCTCCAAAACTTCCATATTTACAAAATTCATCAAACACACATCCATAGTCAGCATTTATAACATGCTGACGTTTTCCTCACCAGGGTGAATGAGACAGCTAGAAATAAAATCCTGCATCATGTAATGTAGCTATGCAGGATATTTTGACAGTCCTGATGCAGATGAAAGGCTGGTAATGACTTCGCCATGGCATCACTGTTATGACTGTGATTCACAGAGGCACCCAGGACCAGTGTACAGATTACCAAGACACATTTAACAGGGTATTTTAATATCCTGGGCCAAACCCCAATATCAGATAGACCAGTGCAGGTTTGCATCAGTTCTGTTCCAACAAATCCACACTTACATTATGTATAACTAGGACAAGAAATTGGACCCTTTTGAGTTGTGAGCATACCTCCACGTATTACATTTCCCTTTGTAGCAATTAAAAAGCTCATTTTTTTCCTCTAGTTAATTTCACAGTAAGCAAGTTTTATTCCTTTCTATCATTAATGTGCTGATTGTGCCAGGCACTGAGCACCATCATTTTTTATTTACATACTTTAAATAGGAATGCTGAATACCTGCAGCTTGTAGGGTCTTTAGAGAAGATGAAGGCTGCCTTACATTGCTCAAGATGAAGCCACAGCTATGTCTGCGTTTAAATTCATGCTTTCAAAATTGCCTAATGGAGTTAGGTACTTTTCTCGGACTGGGCCTTTGACACTTAATTTGCTTAGGCCTCTCCACTTTACACACTTAGGTGTCAAATCACTAGAACACTTATCTGAAAAGCTTGGGGTGAAACTCTAAAATCTGCCTTCTTCTAAAAACTAGAAGCTCATAACAACTATTGGGCTAGAGAGGTGGGCAACTGGGGAGAGCTAGGAAGGTTTAAACACCTTTGCTCATATCCTGGCAGGCTGTGTTAGGCAGACAAGGATTTGCAAACCTGCTAGAATTTACAGGCAAAAAGATAAGGCACAGAGCAAACACAGCCCTGCTCTGAGGCAATGTTAAGTCATTCACTTGTACAAGAGCTCTTTACGGTGACCTGCTAGCATCGACACTACAGCGAGTTAACAACACACCAGGAAGCTGCAACCTTCTCTCTCTGCCAGTTCCACCCTTGTTCGCCTCATTTCCATCTCAAGCATTGCTTAAAGCTATAAAAGCAGACAGCCGGACCGAGACACCAGAATTGGGAACAGTTGTGACGCGTGACAAATTCACGCCCGTTATTTTTATTTGTGGATGACCTTCAAGCTAAACCCTGAGCCTAACTTCGGCTCATGGGAGGATGGGGAAAGGGGGCTGAAGTGAGTTCTCAACCGGCCCATCTCTGTCACGGGCAAGACCCAAAACCAGCGGGGGAAGCCGTGCGAGCGGTCAGCGCAGGGGTCCGGACATCTCAAACAACTCCAAACTTCTAAAAACTCTGCACCGGCTGCCCCCCCCCCGGGTCGTCTCCCCCTGCACCTCGTTCGGCTGCTGCCAGGGACCCGCCAGAGGAGCGCCGGCCGCCCGGTCAGGACTCTATCCCGGTCGCCGCGGCCCCGCTCGCTGCTTCCCGGCGCGGCTGAGGCGACAAGCGCCGCCCGGGGTCGAGCCGACCTGTCCGGCCGGGATTGCCGGCTCCCCCGCCCCGCTCCCCGCGAAGGAAGGTAGCCTTTTCCCCTCCCGAACGGGGCAGTGCAAGGAAGGCTCCCCACAGCATCCCGCCGTCAGCACCCCCGGAGGTGCCCCGGCCGCCCCGCCGCGACCCACCTCCACCCTCATCGCTGTGCTTGAACTCGAAGAGGAAATCGAAGTCAAACTCCTGCTCGGCCTCCATGCCCGTCATGGCTCCCGCCGCGACCCCCGCCACGCTCCGGCACTCTGGCAGCGGTGGTGGCGCAGCGGGGGCCCGCCCCGTCGGGCTCGCCCCGTCGCGCCCGGACACCTGCTGCCGGCGGGTCGGGCTGCGCGGAGCCCCGGCACGGCGTGGGACGGCGGCCGCTGCTGTAAGGTGATCTCGGCCCCGACGGGCGGCCTGTCGCGCTGCCGCCGCCACCGCCTCCGATTCGCCCTCCCGCCTGCTGTTGATGTTTCCGGGTCGATGCAAACAACCGCGGTGGCCGCCCCCCCCCCGCACCCTCCCGCCGGGGCTCTGCCCCTGCAGCGCAGCCCGTGCTCCGCAGGGAGCTCTCGCCCCACCCGGGGGAGACCCAGACTGCCGAGGGCTCGCCGTGGGCGGGAGGGGGAGCCCAGGGGTGGACGGCGAGTGGGACTTCACCTGCTCCCGACCGGCGGTAACGGCGGGGGGCCGGAGCGGCTCCTTCCGCGCTTCAGCGGGAGGGAAATAGGGAGGGAGAGCTGCTTAGTTCACTCAAGGGGGACATCGGTGTGTCCCCTCTTCGCTGACGTCTGATAAAGTTTCTTCCGCGGGTGCCCACCACGCCGCGTCTGTGAACCAAGAGGCTCCGCTTTCATTTATTTATTATTTATTTCACTTAGTCGCAGCACCCACTAGTGCCAGCTGCTATAAAAAGCTCAGTAAAGCGGGACTCGGAACGCCGCCGGCCTCCTCCGTGCGCCGGGGAGGGAAAGGTCCTCTCCGGGCCGCCGCCACACACCGGGAGGGCGCCTGCAAAGGGCTCCGGTGGCGGTGCTGCCACGGCGCTGCCCGGCCAGTCCCTCTTCCCTCTCGTACGGGATACAAATTAAAGAAAAGTAAATTAAGACTTTCTTTATGTTTCGAAGCGCTTCCCTGTCATGTTACACCGGGCCCGTCTAAAGGTCCCCGCCAGGCAAAGGAGCGCCCGCCGCAGCAGCTCGGCTGGGCTCTTCAGCTGCCGAAGCTTCAGGTCGGGTTTCAAAAGGAACAGTTTTTTTAAGCAATTTTGGAAATAGTATTCTCTTATAAACTCAGGGAATACCATTTTCCAGGCTTGCGACCGAAATCTCCGTTCTAAAGTGCCAGGAAAACACAATTTTTTTCCGAGCCCAATATTCTTTTCCCCGTCCTCGCCGGGGCGAGCCTCGGTGCAGGCTGGGCTCTCGCAGGAGCCGAGCTGGGCTTTGCCCCGGAGGGGCCGTGAGTGCCGAAGTGCCGAGGCTGACTCACCCGAGTATGTTAAAGGCCTTGGCAGCTGGGGAACCCCTTCCCCTGCGCCTCCCCCTACCGTGGTCGCCCGGGGTGCCGGCTTAGGCCGCGCCGCAAGGAGGAGCGGCCTGCTTCACCCTTGCACGTCCCTCAGCCTTTGCCCCGGCCTCAGGTACGGATGTGCCTCCTGTCCCCTTGTTCAGGGCCTACAAGGGGGACAGCAGCCTCGCCCCAGCCGCCAGGCCCCCGGTTCCACCAGTGTCAACCCTCCCTGACGCCACTCTGTTCCAGACGCCCATCTCCTGGAGTGCCCCAGCGAGGAGGCGAGGAGAAGCTCCCAGGTACCTGCTGCCCTCGATCCTTCGTCTCTCTCCCATATGGTACCTGCAAGGCTGGTGAATTATCCCACACTATTTACAGACGGCTTGATTTGTCAGTGACATTATTATTAGTGCTGTCAATGAAATTAGCCCCCTTCCCGTGGAGAAGGAGGAAGGATGTGCTATGAAATGGTTAGAAACAGCGATACCACATGTGGGGACAGAGTAACAGTGGCCCTCCTGCTAAGAGTCATGTTCGAAACAGTGTCATTGAACTGAGGAGAGTGAAACGAGCGATGGGGAGGCGCTGCACCCCGCAAGGTCATTTCCATGTCACCAGCCGCCCTTGCACGACCCACGGACCCATCTACCAGCTCAGCCTCTGCCCACCCAGCCTCTCCGTGGAGTTAACAAGAGTTGTTCCAGCTCCATAAAGCACGTTCAACATGGGATGCATGAGACGGGTCTACTTCAGCTGCAGCCCCCCGCCTGAAGGGGAATTTAACCTGTCCATGGCATTAAACCTGGCATAACCACAGGCAGTTTCAAAGGTAAAGGACACCACATCTCACAACCACCCAAAGAAAACAAACCTGCGCATTTCTTCCCAGACTAAACAAGAAATAAAGTATTTTCTTTGATTGTTGTAGTTTGGCAGTCAAATGGCACCTTAATTTGCAGGCAGCAATCCTGACATATAGGGCTCCCCTACGTGTTTCCTGGATTGGGTCACGCTTTCTGGCTGGACTCATTTTCTTAGTCCCTTGCAAAATACACCACCAGGGAAGAGAACTATCGACGAGGGTTGGCACATTTTAACACAGGCATCAGAAATGCCACAGAAATAAAGCGTTTTTTTTTTTTTTTCCTTTACAAGAGGCTGCAGAATGCTTTTTATGTCAGCTGCCTCTGGATGTAATTTTTACAAATGGTGCCCTTGGAGCCCAGGGCATTGGAAGAGCCGTGTGCGCAGCCCAAGGATGTCTGAGTGTACAACTGGCACGCTAGCCACTTCTATTAAATACAGTGTAATTTACTTCCATCCCAAAAGGCTCTTCGCTTTGCAAGCAGAACCACAGTCAGAGCCGCTCTTGTAGATTTCGCACTGGCAGAATCTTGTCAACTGCAATGAACCTCTAGGGTGAAAACAGCTGTGTAAAAATAAATATTAAAAAAAAAAAAAAAAAAAAAAAAAGGGAGAGAGATAGATGGGTCTTGAGCTCCCTTCCAGCTTTCCGGGGACAAACCCGGGGAATGGAGTCCCGTTGTCCCACGCTGCGGAAAGAACGCGGCGGACATGGACAGATCCCACCCTCCCCCCCTCCCCCGCCCCCTACCTAACTTCTTCACAACTTTCTCTGCCCGGGACGTGCGAGCTCGCTGCACCCTGCCCGAGCTCCAGCAGCAGCCGCTGCAAAGCGGCGGCATCACCGGATAGGGAGGAAACTTGGGAGCCGGGGAACAGCCGGGAGGGGAGCAGGGAGCCGTCGGGCCCGCAGCGGGGAGCCAGGATCTGCCCCGCACCTGCCGCGGCGCGGAGGCGATGCCCGGCGGGGATGCCCGCGAGGTCCCGCTGCCGGGGCAGAAAGGCGCCGTAAGCAGCGGCAAGGTCCAAAAGTTTCGGCGGTAGGTGGATAGCGATGCTCCGGGAGGAGAAGTGTCCCGATTGGCAAGAGGGGAGGGTGAAGTAAGCCAGATGCTACCCACGGCAGGGGCCAAGTTCAGCCCGGAGGAGCTGCGCGCGTCCCGAGTCCCGCTCCCACCATCTGTCCCTCTAGAAACGTTGCCACTGTGTTTTCAGGGCAGGAGGGGCAGAGAAAGAAGCCGTAATTCAGAGCTGGGATAGAAGGGCAAGCGCTCCCCCGGAGCCGGGACGGCAGAGGCAGGGCGCCCGCCCGCCGGGGGCGCGGGATGGCAGAGCCCCGCAGCGCGGCCGCGGCGTGCCCGCCTGTCTCGGTGTGCCGGGAGCGCCGGTACGGCGCCTGGCACTGCCAGGGACTCCTTCCTTTTCCCAGGAACGTGAGTTGACTGCAACGATGGGCTGTATACTGACCTCCCCCAAATCAAACCCCGGGATGGGGAAGGAATCCCCGAGCGTGTGCCCCTGACAGGATCCCAGGCGCCCTCGTAGCCCCTCCAAGAGCGGGCCCGGGCCCAGGACCGGCGAGAAGCGGCCGGGAGTGGCGGCGCGGCCGCGGCGGCGCCGTGCGAGACGCGAAAGAGACACCTATTGGCCAGCAGCCGCCGGCGAGCCTCCGGGCCGCCGCGGGGAAACACCGGGGGACACCGCAGCCCGCCCGCCTGCCCTCCGCCCCCCGCAGCGCCGCCCGTTTACCTTCCTCCGCCGCCTTCATGGTGCTGCCGAGCGGGCGGGCGCCGTCCTGCGGGGCCGCCGCCGGCCTCTCTCTCCCGCTGGATGGGTCCCGCGACGGCGGCGCGGCGGCGGCCGGCGGGGCAGCGCTTGGCATCCACCCGGCGGGGCAGCAAAGCCCGGCGCCGCGCCCTGGGCCACTGCCGGCCCCTCGTCGCCTGTCCCGCGCCCCCCCGCCCGCCTTCACGACCCGGTGATCGGGGCCGCGCCGCCCCCGGCGTGGTAGCCGCGCCCGCGGAGGCACAGGAGCTCGCCGCCGCCTCCCCCGCGGGGACGGGGCATGGAGAGGAGGGCGGCTGTGCGTGGGGACTTCGTAGGCACTGCCCACGCTGAAGCGGCGGGACGGGGCGGCGGGCGATGCCGCCCGCGGAGAGTTGCAGTCGGGGGACGGGGGCAGTGACTGTGCGGAGCGGGGAAGTCTCGCTCTGACGCAGGGCTGCGCGCCCGGCGCAGCCTTTTTAAAGCTGGAAAACACCCCCCCCCCCCCCCTTCCCTCTCCCCCCCCTTCCCGGCCCCTCTCCCCGCCCCGGCCCCGTGATGTCAGCCGGGCCCCGGCCCCGCTGCCGGCGGACGGCCAGCGGGAGGCGGGCACCGGCGGGCACCGACGGGCCCCGGACACCCGCTCCTCCACGGGGCACGGCGCCCGCCCAGCCCCGGCCCCCCGCCCGCGGGGTCCCCTCAGCCTGCGGGAGCCGGGTGCCCTCCTGCGGGAGAACGGGCGGCGCGCTGGGGTCGCAAAGTGAAGGTGGGGAAAGAAGGGAGACCGGGGAGCGAAAGAGGCCGGCAGGGAGAGGGGGGAAAAAAAAAAAAAAAAGTCGAGGCAGCCTCACATGCTGGAATCATTATGTAAAAAATCGCAGGCTTCCCCCGCTGTGGAAATTTGGAAAAGAGCATCAACTGGCAGGCGAGAGAAAGGAAAATCCCATTCTGCTAAATTACTAACAGACCCGCGGACTCGGTTTCAATCGCTCTAGATTTATTATTATTATTTATTATTATTCTGTAAAGATCTCAGCAACACAGTTATGTCTCATCACTTCGTAGCAGGGAGAAGAGATTTCTATCCCACTGCGACTCCTCCTCCCACCTCCCATCTCCCATCTCCGGGATGCCTTGTCCAGGCCCCCGACGCGGCCGTGATACCCCGGCCGAGGCGGGAGCCTCTCGGACGGGAGCTGCTGAGAGAGGCCGCGCCGCTCCGCTCCCAGCCCTGCTCCCCTCGCCCCCCGCTCCCGCTCCGTCCTCCCTCTGCCCCCACAGCTGGCAGGAGGGAACCAAACTTTTGGAATGGGACATGCAGGCCAATTGGGGTCGTTTTGAGCATGTATCTGGTGTTTGAAGAAAAAAAAAATCATAAATCTAGTGCCTAACACCCATGTATGGTTGGAAATAAACGCAGTATAAACGAAATCCTGTCTGCTTCTGGGGAACGGGAGCCCGCGGCTGGTTCTTCGGGGCGGGCTCCTCCACTGAAGAGCGGTGGAAGACGGTGCCCAGCAGGGAGTGCGCCCGGTGGGGAGCGCAGCACCCTCCACCGACCTCGGCTGTTCCGTCGGGTGGGAAAACCCCAAAACATGAACCAAAAGGGCGACGCTTTTCTTTCAAGGAAAACTGAACGGGAGAACGGGGGGAGAAGCCCTCAGCCTCCTGCGGCCTTTCCCAGCCTCCCGCCTCCCCTCAAGCACGCGGCGCGTGCCGCCCGGACAGGGCGCACGCGGGACCCCGGGGCGCCGCCAGGGGGCGCCGCGGAGCGATGAGGGCGCGGGGCGGCGCTGACGGAGCCTCCCCCCCCTCCAGCTACCCTGACGGGGCGGCGGTCGGCGGGCCGCGGTGCCCGGGCCCGCGCCCACGGCGGCAGCTGTCGAGGCTGCCCGGCGCGGGGGGAGTCGGGGGGAAGATCCCGGCTGCTTCTCGAGAGGCTGGGGCGGGGAGCGAGAGCCCCGCTGCTCTCGGCGGGACTCTCCTGCCGCCCCCCGCCCCGCTCTCGGCCGAAATGACGGAATCTCCCGTCTGTTTCCTCCTGTTTAATGCCGTTGCCGGGACCACCGTGGCGCCGCTCCAAGGCCCCGCCAGCCGGCGCGGGCAGCCGGCAGCGGCGGCGCAGCGCGGGCCCCGCTGCCACCCCCGACTCCCGCCCCAGCCTCGCCGCGCCGCTCCCGGCCCCGCCGCCCCCGCAGCCCCGCCTCCGCTTCCCTCGGCCCTGCGCCTCTTTCCCGCCTCCCCGAGTTTGTTTACAGCCGCTACTAGGAGAGGCTGTTTCACGGAACTTATTTTGGGAGGCGGTGATGACTAACGAAGTTAAAAGGAGCTTAGTACAGAAAACAACCTTATTTTTAGACGGCTGTTGTTTCAGTGGATCATTGTAGCAAACGCGCCCCGGTGCTTCTAAAAGCTACGTCCCCGATACCAGGTCTCTTGTCCTGTGCTGCCACCAAGGCTCATATATTGCCTGGCCCTCTTCGCTTTGCTTCCCAACATCTCCTCCCTAAATCCTGCCTGTAAGTGCTGCGGCCACCATTGGCCGTCATTATTTTTAACTTCAAGACGTTTTCTTTCAACAGAAGTAAAAACAAGCTAAAAAAAATGAGGGAAACAAAAAATTATGAAAGTATTTGGAGTACTTTTCAGTGACCTTTGGTGCTGAGTTAGCAGGGACCAGTATCAGTCTCCCACCTGACTTTTGAGACAGGGCTGATGATTCTGTAGAGCTTCTTCACCTGCCAGGGAAGATGCAAGAGGCAAATCTCTACATCTAGCTTCATCCTAAGCAGCTCCCTGGGCCCCCACATGACATGCTGACCATCACAGCCCACATGTGGGAGAGGTCAGGGGTGCACAACGGGAAGATTTGTCTGCTACTGCTCCTTCACCCCCCAGCACTCTTCTTTTCCCTTTGTGCGTATCACTGCATGCCAGTTCGGGCACTAAGACCAGACATAGGGCTCCTGATGTCCAAATCTAGTCCCTCATTGACTGGTTCTAATCCCTCATGGGTAAATCCCAGCAGGTTCTGCTTCACACAGGGCTGTACAAGCATTCATCCCAGCTAGAAATTCTCCCTTGTCACCAGTGCTGTGCCAGGACGTGTCTTTCCCCTGTCGATGGCATGCATCCAGCTTTCTCCATCTTTCCACAGGAATGCTTCTGCTGGACCCTTTCTTCTCACTGTCCACATCTTCCACAGAGTTGTATGGGCTCCCTGGGCAGTCCCTCTCCGCATGTCCTACAGCAAGGAAGGGGTGGGCTGCTGCTTCCCTTCCCCTCCACAGAGGCGGCTGTGCTTGAAAACAAAGTGCTTGCTGCACTTAAACAGTAATTAGGTTAATCAGCTGCCCTGCTCTACCTTTCCTCTGTGGCTGAGACAGCATGCAGTGGCTTGTGTGGCCTGGGTCAGGCTGAGAAACTCGTCTGTGTGACTGCACACCGAGGTGGTGCTCGTGGGCGACAGTACTTGGTGTACTGCAGCTCTCCCAAGGGAAAGCAGCTGGACAGGGATAAGAGTTTGGTAAGAAGGGGGACAGAGCAGGCCACAGAGCCTCTGCCTTGGAACAGAGCCTTTTTGGGTTCCCACCCATTTTCCACTGCCCTGACAGCAATCAGTTTGTACTGGAGAAATCACAAGAAGAAAAAAAAAAATCTGTATGTTACAGGAGGGAGGGTAGGAGTAGAAAAGGAGCCTCCCCTCTCTCTACTCTCCCAGATGTGCAGAGCAGTGCCCCAGGATCGCAGTACTTCTCACTGCCGAGATTGCTGGGCTGGGCGCCCCAATGCTGGAGCCACCTGTGGGTCCCAGAGCCATGCTGGCATTCCCTGTGCAGCTTGGCCATCTGACACATGCTTCCTACCAGCCACAAACACCGCTCCTTTGCTCCAGAAAGGAGCCAAATGATGCAGGCTCCAGTGGGCACTTGGATTAGTTTCATATAATGTGAAGTTGTGGGAGTCTGTGCATTCCCTCCTCCATTTTCCTTTTCTCTCCTTTTTGTTGGGCCTCAGCAGTCTGGGAGAGATGGTTTGCATGAACCTTTGCACACAGGAGCCACAGTATTTCTCTGGGAACCTCTAATTCAACCAAAACTCCTTCATTTTTGCCCCACCGGAGGATTTAGGTTAGTAGCACTGCACAACAGGCTGTGCCTGACTGGCACCCGGAGCTGCTTGCAAGACTTGGGACAAATTTTTTCTTCAGGCCATGTCCTGTAAAATGAAAACTTTCAGCTTTGTCGACACAAAAATGTTTTGAATGCAGGATGGGGGGGAACCCCTCTCTCCAGTGTTTACCAGTATCAAATATTTTCTTACAATAAATGCACAGAATCCCATAATCCAAGATATGTATCAGAAAAAAACACCCATGCTCTGCATGGAATTATTGTCCTGTTTTGGGCTTCTTGCGCTCGTATCCTTACAGCCTTTTATATCTAACATTCATAATAGTGGCCATCTCCTTAGGGTCTGCATGCCCATCTTTTGAGTCTTGGCAGCTTCAAAAGCATCTGCATCTGTTCAGAATTTCATTCATTGTAACAAAAAATTTATAAGTCTCAAGCCTCCCTAACCAAGGCCCTAATTAAAGTCTTTCTAGTCCCCTGCTTTGAAAATTGTAACAAGATTTGCTGGAAACAGAGACAGCACATGGTCAGTGTTTATGGCTGGTACAGCATCATTTTGAAAACCCACCCATAAACCTTTCAAACCTGAGCAGTGGCCGGCTGCTGCCCAGAGTTGGAAGCTGATGCAAAGGTAGAGGCTGGGCTCAGCCTCCCATCCCCCTGACACAGCCTCTTTCACAGGCTGCCAGAAATCATTTCACTACTTTTAAGGTGCATTGCACTTAGCAGGACAAATGCCAGAGGAGGAATTTTGTGTGCTTGAATAATGTTATAATTTACCTTATAACTGGTCTCACTATGATGTTCAGTGCTGTGTTGGTTTACCTGGCTTTTGATTTAGTGGACTCTTTTTAAACAACAGTTTAGGAATGCAGCCAGTGACTGCAGGCAAAGGACCTTAAAGCTTTTTGGAGCTACAGTCATCTGTTCAGACACCGACTTTTAAAAATCAAGATAGACATCAGACAGCTGCACCAGACCCATATAGAGAAAGCTGTGACTGAATTAAACTGAGACATTAGTTCAGGGAAATAATTTCATAATGATACAGGCTGCATCAGTGCCCCTTTGTTTCCTTTTGAGTTTGCCCCTTGCACAAACCCAAACTGTGGGCAGGTACAGGGCGGGACCCTTGCTGCTGGCTGGGTCAATGTGCAGCATCCTCCCTGCAGCTGTCCCAGCTGAGGTGGGTGCCAGCAGTTGGCTGAATTCTGTCTCTGTTGCGTGACCTGGGGTCTCACCATGGCAATACAGGAACTCTCTTCACATGGCAAAACAACCATCAACAATGAAAATACCGATGCTCTGCATTTCTTCCTGGATCCTGCTGATGGAATGTGCAATGCAGGATGGTTAAAAAATAAGAGCATGTCTAACTCTCTATTCATACTTCCAGTGGTACTTTGTGTGGTATTTCCAGACTTGTGAAGAAAAAGTGATAAGGTTTTGTACCAGGCATCATATTTTAGCTCTGGAAATATTTAAAGTTTCAGAATTCCCCAGGTGCTGGTACAGGGAGTGGTAACACATTTTTTGCCTCATTCAGAAGTACTTAATGAGGGAAAGGCTCATTGGGTACACAGGGACTCAAGCTGGCAGCAGAGCAGACCCTTCTCCTAGGGAAGGGAAACATCAGATTTACGATGTCTGTGGCAGACAGGGACCTGTGGTAGGGATCAGTTCCTGCACACTATGGAGATAGCGGCTTTCACCTCATCCATCCTCCGGGGCACAGGATCACACCTTCATTTTTAGGCAGTGCAAAGCATTTTTTTCCCCAGACGTCCATATTTCAACTGAAGGAGCAGGATTACTGCAGGAGGCTTAATGGAAGCAGTGACCCAGGAAGATGGACACAAAGCCTGGGGTGTCTACATGTGCAGAAATGTTGCTCCACTCAGCAGTCCAGATGGTCAGAAGTCAGGAAAGGCTGCACATGCCCTTCCAGTGCAGAAGGGACTTCTTTCCCTCTTGCCTAGCCCATAAGCTCTACAACCCCTGGAAATTCTGCTTTTAGTGACAGGTTCTGTAAGTCCTTCTCATTCTCTACCTTCTGGCAGTGCTTGGTCCCTGAGTGCATCTACCGCCACAGCCAGAGGAGACCTAGACTGAGCCAATTTACTCCAAAGGCAGCATGTCTTGATCTGTGGTCACAGGCAAGTGCCTTGTGAGTCCAAACATGTACTTAGCCACCTTCACTTCCATGCATATGGAAGCATCTCATTTTAGATCCAAGGTTCCATGTCCCTGTACACAGAGCAGGGCCAGTAGTGAAGTAGCCCTTTGTAGCCTTCCTCTCTATAACCTGGGACCAGCCTCTTTCATACTTCAAGTTCACTGCTGGGAGCACCCTCACTGCCACATGGAATGAATGACCTGATGTGATGTTCTGGATTTCCTGCCTGCAGCATGAACCCTCTTTTCCAATATCTCAGCTGCACTATTATTTACTTGTCAGACTGCTGCTATTCCTACCGCTTCTCAGCACCAGCAGTCTTTGGCTTCATTAGTTTCCTCCTGCTCTAGTTCATTAAACCTGCATTTATATGTGCTATTGGTTCTCCCTAAATGAATAACCTTCTATTGTGTAATATTGAATTCCTTTGTATTAGCCTGTTCCCCCAGTGTCTCCAAATCCTCCTGTAGTCTAGTGCGTTCCTGAAATTTATCAGCTGCCTCCCCTCCTATCATGATGTCATCCGCATCTGGACACCCGGCATATCACGCCAGCCTTGGGCTCATTTGTACAAAACTCTTAGACGGAATAAGTCCTGGCTCTGAGCCCCAGGAGGTCTTCCCTATAAGCTCTCTTCTGGTGCACAGAGCTATTTATTGCACTTCTCTCTTCTCTAACCCAAGTTTATCCTCCTTATATTGATCCTCCAATACTTGTATACATTTTACTGACCTCATTTTCTGAGGCAGAGTCAGTAACCTTGTTAAATTCCAGCAAGCACAAAATCATTGCTTTAAACTTTCCTGGGCTCACCTTCACAAACTTTATGAATAGGATTTGGACTACTGTAGCAGCAGTTTTGACTATGGCCCCTTGTGCCAGGTGCTTGCATACACCAGTCCCTGCTCCCCCTTTCCCCTGTACTTGCAGCATGTTAGGGTAACTCAGGGGATGAGAGGTATTTAGGGAGAAATTAAATATTTTCCAGGTTATGAAATGTGGTGCCAAGGTTTTATTCCCTCACTTGTGGCTGTGCCCTATTGAGACGCATCCTTTACATTTGATGTAAAGAAGGTAATGAATTACAGTCCAATGTTGTAAAGAAATATTCTTTACAAAGAAATACTCTGCTATAATTTCCACCACACTTTGAGCCGCCCAGCCTTTCCAAAGACAGGAGTCTTGGACAAGGATGAAATTTGGAACTTTTCAACCTAAAAGATGAAATTATAGGAACTGTGTGCTATTGGACATGAAGGGTTATAATGGAGTTTGTGACACAGTTGTCTAGCTGCAATGTAGTACTTCAGCAGCAATGGCAAGGTTCATATACAGCATTTAGTGGTGCCAAGGTAATGGCTGAGTGACCAGGGAATCAAGGGCACCTTGGAATAGCTGTGGAATCAGGGGCGCTGTGGAATCAGGTAGGCTGACTTTGATCCCAACACCCATTGTGACTTTGTGCTATCCTGAATGCTCTGGCTGTCCAAGGATGCCACAGACCTTGGATAATTCTGGTTTCTCACAGAAATGCCCCATGGATGGGGAATTTCTGAGAGGCACTTCAGTCAGGTTGGCAGAGACAGAAGCTTCTCTTTGCCAGAAGGATCTTGAGAGGCTGGCAGGAGATTGGGCTTTTAACATACACCCTTTTCACAGCTTTAATTTTGTCTCCCTCATTCTTTTCACACCTCACTCCATGCACAATTAGAGTTTTCTTTACTGAGGTGGTTTGACTGAGGGGGCCAGCAACCTGAAAAGGATTGCCAGACTCCTGTAGTTTGGTCAAGGATAGCTTTGGTTGTTTGTGTACTGAAATTATGTACAAGCCCAAGGTCTTCGTTCCACTAGAAGCATTCCTGTTTTGTGACATCCCTACATGCTGAAGTAGCTATCTTTAAGAGCAAATGCTGAAAATTAAAATCTTCTTGAGTCAAGCTTCCTCATTAGCAGTCTGCCTGGCAAGACTCTACCTTATTATTTTTTGCTGGTGTGTAGCTGTAAAGAGAAAACCAAGGAGAAAAATAGGCAATTAAAATGCATTAAATTGATTTCTAAATGAGTATGCAGAACCAGAAAGGCCCAGGAAGAACCCCATCTCTTCTTTTGCACCTGTTGATGTATGTGAGAGTGCAAATTCACTAGCAGCTAGAACAAGATACATTTGCAAACATTAGCAGGGTTAAACTTCTATCTGAGATCCCTCAGTTGAATCTCTGAAAACTAAATGTGTTAAGTCATTGCAGTTGCTTGGCATGCACTGTAGATCAGGACCTTCCAAAAGCCATGGAAAAGTTTTTCAGGATGAACACAGCCCCAGCAGTCCAAATATGAGACTCTCCCCTCTGCAAAGCCAGAGAATACTTTTCCTCGTTGCTAAGAAAAATGCCAAAAAGCACCTCATGATTCTTCTGCTCTAAACGGTGCACTGGCACAACAGTGAAACCACGAGTGTTATGAAACCCCACAACCTCCCAACACCAGGCTCTGTTTCTGCACTGTGCCTCAGGTCTCATCAACAGACTCTTCCACATCAAGTTAATACAGATACATCAAACGCAGGCCTGGAACAGTTACAGAAAACCATGAAGATGGTACAAATTAATCTCTTCTCCTTTGCTTCCAGGACTTGCATTACTATCTTCTTTCCAAGAGTCCAATTGCATTTATTTTCAGATTGCTTTTTAAGCACACTGAGTAAACTATGAAATTAAAGAAACCTCTGAACTGTGGTGTATGAAAAGGAGGCTGCCCACAGATGTGCATGTGGTGCAAGAGAGAACAACATGGACAGAGCTGTGCAGACAGGAATGCCTTTGTTAAGCTTTGAGGCAGAGCAATGGCAGAACAGCCTCCTGGGGCTGTATCTATCCACCAGGGTGATTCTGGGGAAGGCAGAAAAGACAGACTAAAGACTGGAGCTGAAGACTGTTTCACGGAATTGTTTCACAGAAATTGCCTTTGGGACTTCACCTGAAGAATCTGTCACTAAAGGTGAGTCTTTGAGGTGGAAGCCACACTGCTCAAGGATTGCTGCCTGCCAGCTGCCTAGAACTGATGCCCTGAGCTGTCCACAAGAGCTGTGCCACAATGCAAGTCTCATGGTGTTTCTCAAGTTACACGAGCCTAAGCTGTCAAGTCTGTAATTCTGGGATTTGGCTCCAAGTTTTGCTGGCTGCACTCCAATAAGTGGCTGCAGACCAATTTCACAGAAGCGGCCAGCAACCCCTAGCAGGACAAAGAAAGGCTATTCCCACCCACCATAGCCTCTCTGCCTTCCTATGGAAAGCTCCTTCACTGGTCACTGGGCTGCAGAGTTCCAGCAGTACACAAACCTGGGAGCTCCTGTCACTGTTCTTGGAGTGCCAACAGGTATAGAGTGACCCACAGGATAAGGCAGACTGAGAAACTGTGCGTGCATGGGCACAAACACATGCAGGAGTGTCTCCTCTGTTCAGAGTTCATAGATAGCTAGACTTGGTGACCTCAGGGAAAAACTTTGTCTGGCAGAGGCATTTGAAGGCAGTCCACTGCCTGGGTATAAAGCCCATTGCAAGACTTCTTATATCCTGGGAGTGGCTTGGATGAACAGTATTTAAGGCTGGTATCAGTAGCAGATCAGAGGAAGGTAAAGGCAGGGTAGTAAGAGATCCGTTTGAGATAACTATGGAGGGGCCAAAGCATGGGCTCACGTTTTAGTGATGAGAGTCTTTCAGGAATGTTGTTGTGAAGGTCTGGAGTGAGGCAGGAGAAGGCAGGGAAGGGCTACCAGGATGCTGGTTCAGTTCAGAGACCACAGCACAACTCTGGGTCTGGCAGAGCAGCCCTGTGGAGTTCGTTGATTCCGAAGCGGTGAGGAGGGGTGTGTCTTGCTGAGATGAAATATCCTGTCCTGCTAGGAGCATGGTATCGTGTTGCTTCTGATGCTTGGCACTAGTGGTCAGCATATCTGGCAAAAGGTGGCTAATGAGAGCCCCGTCACAAAGCCTGTCCTGACCCAGCTGCCTCCACCATCCAGACATTATCACAGCAAACACTTTGTGGGGTAGTTTCTTTTTTAAGGGCTTTTCCTTCTCCCTTCACCCAATTAAAAGTTCAATAAAAAACACAAAAGTGCCTGAGAGGGCGAGGGCTCTTGAATTCCCAAGAATTTGGTTTGAAGCTAGCCTGGATGGACTGCTGGCAGAAATACCTTCACCTTTCAACACCCACACTGGTAAATAAATTAGCTTGTCACTGAGACTGCATCCTCAGTGGCAGCACTTGTGGTGATGTTGTTTGACAGCAATTGAACTGGAAAGAAACCCTTTACATAACAGAATTTTGTCTTATCTGAAAAATTTAAGGATTTAAAAATTTAAAATTTTTACCGTTCAGGAAACTTTTTTCCGCATACTGTGGAAACAGTTTTAGAAAACGAGCACCGTGTGCTTTGAAAGAAGGATTCTTATCCCTTGGTTGTGATGACCATGAATGTGTAATTTTACTTATTTGTTGGCTTGCATCGCCCTCTTGTGGCTATATAAAAACACCAGCTTTCACAAGAAATTTGCCCTTGGAAATAAACTAAAGCAAAACCCCCCATGTTTATTGATGTTAACGCTTATCTACTTAAACGGATCAATCATTCAAACTGGAACCGAGCCCACCTTTGGAAAGCACGGATCCTGAACGGCAAGGGAAACGATGCAGGTACTGCTTCCCACTGGGTGAAAGGGGCTGGTGGCTGTGAAACTGGGTTGGCACGGAGAGCTTGTACAGACCCACTGCCGGCTCCCTGGAACGCGCGTCCAGCTATTTCGGTCACTACGCTGTGCTAAGAAGCTTCAGTTCTATCGCTTAAGTTCCACACTAATCACTTCTGACAGCGCTGGTCGTGCTTTCCATGGACGAGACTAACAGGAGTTCGAGCAGTTCGCTGGCTGGAACACAGCTACAACAAAGAGCTGATCGCTGAGGAGCTCCGGGAAGGGGCAGAGCAGCAGGGCACCTGCTCAAACCTGCCCAGACGCAGCACCAAGGCAGAGCTGTGAGCAGGAAAGAAGCCCCTGTAGGTGTATTTCCTGTACTCAGAAGTGCACATATTTCTGTAAGACTGCAGTAATCTGGAGGATGAGAAGAAAATTGAGCGATGGGTACAGAATTACACCAAAGTTAACCAGATAACTTCTAGAGTGACCATGTCTGAATATAGAAAAAAATGCATACTTTATTTTCATGTAAAAAAATTCAAATCCAAGTGAAGTAGTCCCTAAGGGGATGTGCCTTAAACAAGAAAGATGACCAATCTCAGGTTGAAAGTGAAGAAGTCCGTCCTTCATGCCATGTGTAAATGACACTAACAAGCCCTCCCATGTTAGAGACTTTAAATCAGTAGATTTACCACCTTGATGAAACTTCTGCCTCCTTCTAAGAAAAAGGTAACATTTCCTTCCTCCCAAGTCACGTCGGGACATCCTAGGATCTTTCTCCTTACAGACTAATCCTAGCCCTATCATCTCACTCTCTCTCACTATTACTTGTTGTATTTTCTCACTTCCGTACATTCTCAGTGGTGGCAAGACTTCTTCCCTTGTCAGTCTCTGAATGAGTAAAGGGGATCTTTATCTCTCTCTCTGAATAACCTGTACCGTTATCTACAGCATCCTACTCAGCTCCATAATGTGATACCAAAAACAATTATCTATTTGCTGCTCATGTACTATGGTTTATTCCGTTCAATCTGATAATTTTGGTTGCCCAGCTTAAGATTAATCAAGAGACTGAAGGCCTGTACAGTGAATATTTAGCCTTATTATTATTATTATTATTTATTTATTTTTTTTTTTGGAAACCAGGCTCCTACTTACAAAACAAACATCTTAAAAATAGTATTATTTAAAATCACCAGTCGCTTCTGGTGGAATAGACTGGGAATAGAAATTGTTGCATGGGCAAAACAGTGGAAATTATTAGCTTTCCCCCTTGACTTACCTCACATCTCAAGTTCTTAGTTACTGTCTCTGGTTTTGATACTCTCATTGAAATTTGTGTAATATGAAGCTGATTAACTGCTGTATTTCAGACTTGCAAGCAGCTCCCATTTTTTTTCTTTCTCTTAAGAAGAGATAAAGTTCCCACATTTTTTATGCCTGGGAAAAGTATCAAACCAAAAAAGGAGGGACACAAAATAGAAGAGCTGTGAGATGTCTGCAACTCAAACAGGACTGGCAGGTAAAAGAAAGACTATAGAGAAGCCTTTGTTTTTCATGTTTTCCATGAGTTGCTGGAGGGCTCTATCTGGTGTCTTCCTTCCAAAATGTCTCCCTTACTGCCAGTATATACTGGCATATACTGAATTCAGCTTGCCAGAAAGCAGCTCAGCCACATGCAGCTGCCTGGTCATTCTCTTCACATGATCACCAAAGAGTCTCTCTCATGGAATTTGTGTCCCATCTTTAAAAATAAATTCAACACAAACAAATGAAGCCTTGACTGTAGTCACCAATCCTGACCCACATGCAGATGCATCTGTGCTTGAGTCAACAGCTACAAGATCAGCAGGCTGCAATTTCAAAGAGGCCCCAGACACCCCGGTTACTCAGAGGAGAACATCACAAGCAGGAATGGAAGGTGCTGATGAATAGCTAGGGCAAAGACTTGGCCAATCAAATGATCAAAACACAAAAAACAAGATGGTTTGCAGGAAGACCGAGGGAGATCTGATGTCCCCAAGGTGATGCCAAGTGATTTGCTATGATCGCAGTGCCAAAGCAGCATGCTGTGCTTAGGGGCTGGCTGTGCCTGCACACCGAGCACTGGGTGGCACAGGGCCAGACAGACAACCCCACAGACTTGGCTCAGGGCTCCTGCAAGCTGCCTTCGGATTGTTCTCCAGGGTGGGAGGTGGAAGCTACAAAGGGCTGCATGGATCCTGCAGCATGGCACAGTCTGGAGGTTCCATTGCACTGTCCAGTGTAGCACAGGGTGGAGGGGTGAGGGTTTTTGTTGGGCCTTAATCAAAATGAAATTTCCCCCATTTTCTTCCCCAGCCTTCTGCCTCCAAAGGCTTTTCCAGTGTCTGACCAGAACATTAAAAGTTCTGCACTTTTGGAAATTTCTGCTGCCGTGCCCTGAGGTAGCTGCCTCTAGGGCAGGCTTTACTGTAAGAAGCCTTTCCCTGCTCTCCAGCAGTGAACTCCATCACTCACAGTGATGATACGTCTGAACTGGCAGAGTGAGTTATCTGCATGTCAAGAAGAAAGACTCCTGTGCTGCCACATACCAGATCAGTGCCTGTGGCTGGCTCTGCGTTACAGCTCAGCTATAACCTTGTTCTCCCTCCTCACCTGCCATCTCCAAGTAATTGCTTTTGGACAGATGGCAAGCTGGCAGCATGGTTATGTGACTGCAGCCTGGCTTTTTCCCAATCCTCCCAAATCTGCTTCAGTTCATACAGAGAGAGCTTATTTTTCTCCTCCCTGCTTCCCTTCCAGCACTACAAACCAGTTTACACAGAAGTCAATTGTTTCAACAGCTGGAGAACTGCTCAGGCTGGGGACTTCCACCTGTGTCCCAACATTCCAGTGGGCACAGCTGAACCAAAGCACAGAGGGACCTCACTATGGTTGCCCTTATCAGGGTAACATGACAATGCAAGTAATGTGACAGCCCATCCTGGTCATTCCTGGCCAGGAGAAATCAAATATCTTCTAATGCAAGCAGGGCCAGACTGATACCTGAGCTAGGCAGAAATGCAAGGCATTTTGACTGTCTGGAATTGTTTCTTTCAGGCAGGTGTTCCCAAAAAGGGTCGTTAAAAACACGATTTCTCAGTAGTTCCAGATATTCAGGTGTGAGTCTCACAGTCATCTTAAAAGGCTTACTTTCTTAAAATGTTATTATTTCTTTTTTTCAATTAAGATTTGCCATGTGGGTTTCTTGTTTCACGTGGATTTTTTTCTCTGAAGTCTGCAAAAGTTAAGGGCATCTAAAACCTAAGCTGCTGTGGGCAGCAGATTTCTGCCTTCCACCTCTTATTTCATAGAATCATACAATAATTGTAAATTAAAACACTTCAAAATTCTTAAATTTTAAATCTTGGCATTCTTCAGTATAACATTCAATTTCGGAGCAAATGTACAGATATCCTCATATGTTGCTTTCAACTTTCAACCCTCTATGCATTATAATACCAAAAAGGATGTAAAAGGACCTACCAGAATTAAAACTAGCCATGTACAGGTAGGAAGGTAATGTGAACGCCTCCAGCTAGGTTATTTTAAAAAATCAGATTAATCATTTAGTAACTTGAAATATTTTACTATTTTCTCACATGAAGAAGATTATGCAAGAAATAGAAAAGCAACTATAAGCAAGACAAAATCACTACAGCCATAGAGTAAAAGTTTCAAAGCCATTAGCTTTTGTTTCCTTTCACATCCTTCCCAGAATTTGATAAAATTGTACGTGCACAGGTTTATCGCATTTATTTATTTTTGATCACAGATTGTCTACATTTGCTTTAGTTGCATTTGGATAAGTGTAAGTATGTACTAGACCACATCACCTGTCCTGCTCGTGACACTCACACAGAAAATTACCTTCTACAGCTGGGATAAACCTCATTCAGCTGGGATCAAGATAACCAACAGACATATACAAGTGACTGTCATGGAAGAGTCAACACCCTAATGAAGGGAGAAGGTACTCTGGGAAGCAGAAGCTCTGGGAGAAAGTACCTGTGTAGCTGTGTTCCTGCAGATGAATTTGGAATTCAACAGCAAGAGGAGGCAGCAACCAGCAATTACACACAGGGGAAACAACAGCTCGTCTTCCTCTACTGAGCACATGCAGCATAGAGCTTTTCCCCTGGGGAGCATCTTGACTGAGAATTCCCAGATCTCTCCTTCAAATAGGCAATAGATAATTGCAATAAATACAAAACATATGTACATACACTTACCCCTTGCAGGTCTGCTCATCCATTAACATCCCCCAGCCTTCTAGTCAGGAATTCATTTTCAACAGACTTTTGAAGTAGTCATCTATAATTTGCTTCCACACAACGTGTGTTTACTTTGCAAAATCAAATGCATGCTTAGAACTTAGAGCAAAACACAGAGGGCCCATGGAAAAAACTAGATGTGTACATTATAGAGAAACAATGGAAAGCAGCTCTACAAATAAAAAATACAATGGTCTATTTTGTGTACTGCTTGCTTAAAGCTACATGATCATTATAACCAAAGCTCTTTTTCTTAGCTCTTTTTCTTTTCCTCTGTCAAAAGCAGAGGACATAAAGATAGTTTACTGCCAGAAGAATAAAGCCAGGCACATAAATACTTATCATGCATCACAGCTATAGCACACAGTATCTCCTTAGAGCAGATGATGATCTTTTCATAGCTCAGTAATGCATAAAGGCTAAATTCCAAAGTCAAAATTAATCAAGTCTGCTTTTTTGAGCAATTTAGAAGTTTAATATTGCTGATGACCATCTCACTTTGAAAGCATGCTAGAGGAGAGTAGGAGACTATGATCATGAGAAACCTCAGCTGCAGCTCTGCTAAAACCTGGTCAGGAATGGAAGAATAAAGCAGAATTTGTCAACTCCACTGCAGAGCTTGCTCTCATTATTCTGTTGATAGCATCCAGTTTTCATCACCTCTGCTGTAAAATATTTTGATCAGAACTATGGTTTTGGTTGATGAAGTAGCAAATAGGTCTTTCAGTGCAATTGCCTATTTGAGGCGGATTTTGTTGGCAATTGGCTGAGCAAATTCCCACTTGCAGTAACAGCTGTCAACCCTGCTGAGGGCATCTGTTGGGTAGTTAATACTCATGGGGAAGTATCTTGCTTTAAGTGTGTTTTGTTTATAAAAGAAATTCCTACACTTTTTAACACAGTGTTAAAGACATTGTGCCTCCTGTTTATTTACATATAATGTTCGATCCATGTTATCTTTGTTCACTTGTACTGATTTTCCTCCCTACAGGGGGCTAACATATCGAAGGGCTTTTTTGGTTGCCTTCAAGTTTCAATTGAGTTATAATAATAACAGCCTAGATACAGAAATGTTATTCAATTAAGTATTATAAGAGACTGCTGACCTTTTTTTTTTTCCTTTCTGGGCAGCAAAAATAAGGAGAAACTCTATGGAAGGTAAAATTGAAATGGATGTCAGTGTAAGCAGGACATACAGGAACAGTTTCTGCATCACTAGCAAGAGCAGGAAAGCCTAATCTCCTTCTGTGGCTGTCATATTTTAAGGAGAACTGTCCATCCAGAGCCCACATAATCTGCAGTTAATTTCTTTGCCCTGCAGGAGTAGTTGGAGCCACATTAATAGCTCTGAGCATGTGAAGGGGTGCAAGTGTGAAACAGATGCAAGCCTCTTTAATTTTATTTTGCCAATATAAAACCCAGGAATACGCAGCTCTGCAGAAGCAGGAAAAGGGGTCACAGCAGGGTATCTCTGTTAACAGCCCATCTCTAAAGCCTCTGAAAAAGTCCATACTGTCATTTGTACAGCAAGCCAGGACTCGCTCACTAGCGAGGTTAATATGAGGTTAATATGCAACCCCAGGTGGATCAGGCTTGAACAGGCTCAGCCTCCAGTGGTGAAGGAACCCTCCAGTGAACCCTGCAAGAGCAATATGTGGGGAAATCACCTCCTCTTCACCTATAGAAGCTGAGCCTCATGACGAACAGCATAACTGTTTAACTGTATAGCTGGCTATCAAAATTCTTGCTTAAATACCTACAGAAATGCTGTCCAGTTCAAAAAGGTTCCCAACTGCAAAGCCCCCTCTTTCAGATGTGCTTCAAATGGAGACTGAAGAAAAGTTTCAGCTCACACTCTTGCAGATGAAGGGTAGGACATTTGTAAATACAGGCTTGCTCAAGTGGAAGGTGCTCATCAAGATAACAAACACTTCCAGTGTATATATAAAAGCAATGGCACATTTTTTGACAACCACTTTGAAGGTTTAGGAAGAAAACAGGAGATACTACACAGCCGAATTCTGGTTGCATGAGTCAGCAAGCTCAATTTGAACATAAAAGCATTGGTGTAAGCACTCACATTCATGGATGTGTGCTACAGATTTAATGTTAAGCATGCAAGGATTTATCTTCTATTTGCAAACTAATATCTTATACAGTAAAATGTTTTCCAGCAGTTACATGAACATAATTTTGGAATAGCATCAGAAAAACCCAATATAATTACCAGTATTCTCCTTTTTTGCAGGATCTCTTATTTCCCTCTGTTCTTCCATCAAACTACATTGGAAATCTAGGTGTTCAGCTCATGTGCTTATTAAACATGGTCCATGTATTGTTATGTAAGTTACTTTGGTGAAGATGTATTTCCTGGTCACACCTTGCTCCTCCATTCTGTCCCAGTTCTGAAATTGTTTTCCAAATATGTTTTCAGAGAGACATGATTACTATTTCAGAAATACATATTTGACATAGGAGCTCACAAAAGTAAACATTTATTTAATACCAAGAAAATCTAAGGTACTTCTGGGTGTAGGCTGCAGAGCCAAGGCCTAGATCTGTTTATGCAAGTTGAACCTCAAAAGCAAGGTGACTTGAATCAGGCTTCCACAATCCTTAAAACAAAGTGTGAGCTGAAAGTGGACCTTTGCTGTATATTGGAAATACTAAGGGAGCAGGCACTTTAGAGAACTGACTCCACTTTTGAAAGGCTTATAGCTCAGAACCTATACATTTGCTATCACACTAACCTTAAGAGTTTTAATGCTGGGAATTAATATACCTACACTTAAGTTATAACTGAGCAGCTCTTTACTCATGGGTAAAATTGTGTCTCATATAGCTGTATTGCAGTAACACTATCACTTTCATGCTGTTAGTTTAATTTCTGGGTTTTTTTCCTCATTTTCTGCCAAATTTCAGAGATGTGATGTATAGATGAAAGACGACCAAGTCTGAGCTTTTGCTTATGCATATGGTTGTGAGCCCACAATGTGTAAGACAAAAAGATCTGAAAAAAACACCACCAACATTTCAGAAGAACTGCACACCAGTGACTTTTCTTAATTGTTTGAAAGTAATTACCACTTATTGGGAAAACAAAGAAATTAAAGCAAATCAGTAACAAAACTACCACAGAACTAATCTAAAAACGTAAATCAGGAGCATCTTGGCAAAACCACACCAAATGCAGAAAGGCTCCTGCTAATATGCAAGAACAGCGACATCTTGTGGGGATTTACAGAAGTGAGTTCACAGAGGGACAGGGCAAATTAGTCTTGTGATGTTGGGTAATTAAAGGAAACTCTACCTCAGTAGTTTATTTAATACATATACCACTAATATTTGGTAGAAATTAGGCTTTATTGCTTTTATAATGAGGAATGAAAATGAAAAAAGATAAATAGCTAGTTATAAAAACTTTGAAAACAGAAATTAATGGAATGGGGTGGAATCCAAATAGCTCTGCAGTTGTTTCCTCCGCTCTCCCAGGAAGTAGTTATAATTATCACTTAAATATTACTCTTCCAAAGAAATAATGGCATAAGGGAAAAGAGACTAAACAAGGAATTATGTTGTAAAGGCATACAGTCAAACATAAAAATGACATCAATATTAAATGGGTTTTAAAAACACACACATAAATATTTAATAAAGAAAGCATGAACAGTTGTGTTGTTCCTTTCCTCTGATTTATAGACTCTGCCAAATTCATTATATGTACTTCGTGAGAAAACAAAGTTATATCAAAATGGAAAATTAATATATCCTACTTGCCAGTACAGTGTGCAAGATTTGGACCCTACAGATTGCATCAGAGTATTTGAGTTTCTGGAACAAATCAGCTGCGATAAAGTGTCATAACTCAGCCAAGACACTCAACACTGACAGCTTACAAGGAAAAATGTTTTGATTTTTTTTTTTGACAAGTTTGCACTCAAACTAAGTTATAAAAACATAACATTTACAACTTGGAAGATGACAGATTTTCCTACCATGATGTTCATGTGATCCTCTTATTTTCTTTTACCTGAGTAACCTAAGTAAACAGATTACAAGGCAATTTAGACATATTAGCTAATACAAGGTTTACTGGACTTCTCATATATAGAAATGTACTTTGACACTATTTGCAGTTTTACAAATACAAAATGAATAAGAACTTTAAAACATATTTACTGAGCAGCCACGTTTTCATATCTGTACAGATCAATAAGTACTGTGGAATTATGTACAGAATTTATAATTTAATTTTTAAACAGCTTTTATGCAACCTGTCCGTAATGTGCATTTAAAGAACTGCTGTCAACATCACACATCTGTAATTTACTGGTGCCAGAAATGGAGAGTACAGAATAGGACAACAGCTCCTAAAATAATACTGTGCTATGCAGATATCAGTACATAATTCAAATAGTGCATATTAATCAATGTCTGATGAGGAGTAATAGCTGCTAGTACAGACACAGGCATTTACAGGTATTAGGTTTGTTAGAGTAAGTATGGATAAATAAACATTTCCATATATAAAGATTAAAAGAAAGGGCTTGAATTAGGAAGTCATACAAAAATTAAAGATGGAAATTTATGTAATAAATTACAAAAGGTTCAATTTAACTTGCAGAAGGTAAACATAGTTGGAAAAAATCCTTTACAGTAGCAAAAGATCCTTCACAGTAGCAATGAAACCATTCAGAAGCATTGTCAAATCAAAGGTAATTTGGTTTTATTTTATAATCATAACAACTGAAAGAAAAAAAAGGAAAATCAACTTGAAGAAAATTTAGTTTATCTCTGATAGTTGTTAGTGTACTTCTGTGTTATTGTTTCTATCAGATGTTTCCTCCTCTTTTTGTGCTCTATTCATGCTATCCCTTTTGATTTTTGATTTTTTTTTAAGTTTCTTTAGTCCAATATGAATCCACAGACACTAAAGCACAGTGAATATGCAATCTGCAGACTGGTGTGAGTGAAAAACCATAGGAATATAATCACTTTTACGAGGTAAGCTTGGAGTAACTTGGAGGAGAGAACTTGCGCTTCAAGTACTTGAGAATGTAAAGTGGAAGACAGCTTACAACAGTGATTGCTGACACTTTCCACAGGAAGGTCACAGTTGTGATAAAGGCAACATCTGCAGAAACAAAAATGGAAAATAAGTAATTGGAACCAGTAACATGGAAACTGGAACTTCCAGTGCAAAGTCAATAAAAGTCTCTTAATTATTTGCTTATGCTATTGTCCAATAAAACAAACAAAAAAATAGGCAATAAAGCAACAGAAAGTTAACCTAAGCCTTTTGCTTTTGCAAATTATTTTATTTAGACAGGAACTTCAGAGTTCCTTTATGGTCCTCACACTGTTTTGCAGCTGAAGCAACTTTTAGGGGAAACAGAATCTGAGTTTATAAGCAGGACTCTCTCATAATAACGAGTAAATTTTTCTACTAGTAAGAATGATTTTTACCCACCATAAGTTCCCAGCTAGAAATTTTGCTAGTTTGGATCTTTTATTCTGTACTGATTATTTTTCTTACAACATCTATGCTGAATGATTCTTAAAATCATAGAGATTAAATTACAGCCAAAATATTTCAAGGGAAAACAATGTAGAGATATTTCTACACACCACACAGAAAAGAGAATTGTTTATGACAAAAAATTAACAAGAATGATGACACACTATGCTTGCTTATTAAATTTTTTACCCTGTTTGTGATAATTAGATCATACTTAATTTTCATGGAAAGATCCCAAAATTCAGGGAACCCCAAGAATTTTTTTGTTTTATTTTTTTCCGTTATTTACAAATGCATATATTAAGAAATTTGCTACTCCTGAGTGAATCTTTAAAGATTAAAAAAAAAAAAAAAAAAACTTCAAGAAAAGTTAAACTTCACCTACCTAAGAAAGCTCCAAAAGACACTCTGCCTATACCTGTTTCACAAAGAGGGAAAATGAAAGGATAGATTTACAGAAAATATAAAAGTTATGCCAAAAAAACCCCAACCAAACGAAAAAAAAAACCAAACAGGTTAGCTACACAGAGGAAATGAAAAAGATGTTAGTAGCATTAACTGGATTAGTATTGCCTTTCACATGTCAATCAGATTATTTTTTTAAGCAGCAATTAAATCAAAACACTTTGAAAACATAGAGATTTTATATTTGCTCATGTTTTAAGATTGTTTTAGATTGGTACTTCTCTTACATTTCATTTCAAGGTATAATATACTGTATAAACAACTTGATCATGTGAATGAAAATTCACTTCAGAAAATGCAATAAAGAAATGCTTTCCTGCTCCAACTCTGCTCATTAAAATTACTTTGCATATTAAATTTCAACATATAAACTTGTTATGCAGTTTTAGCCTAAGCCTGCTTAGACATACTGAAAGCCCGTGTAACCTATCATATACACCCTAAAAAGGCCACTGTATGCAATTAACTCAGAAACATAAAAAGTAGTTTACTTTTATGAGTCAGAGCTCTAGAACAGTATCTGTTTTGCCTTTGGTATTTTTGCCTTTCTAATTTGAGTGCCATGTCAACATATAATTTCTCTGGAAGGAGATGATCCTTATAAGCAACATCACTGAAATAAGTTTATTTGCAAGTGAAGTTAAGCACTATTGGTCTGGACCATTTTTCCTGATCTATAGAAGTTCCTATATCTTGAACTGCAAACCATCACTTAGGTTTATGCTACATCACATACACAAAAAATCTCCCTTCCCCCAGTTATAACGGGACAGATTAAATAAGAATAAAGCATTAAGCAGAAGTGAGACTAAAAGAAAGGCATTTTCTCAGATTAACTGGTGAAAAACACAGTAAAATGAATCTTTATAAAGTCTCCTGAAACTGCAGCCTTTTCAGTACTCACAAATACAAAAAATAGAGAAGTTAAGTCCCTGTGTTGCAAGAAGCCATGCAAGCATTTATGGACTCAGTTGCTTGGGCTTGCCCAGCAAATACAAGAGCACAGAGAGGAAAACACTCCCCTTTATGGAAAGGTTTGCAAGAAACAAAGTTCCTGTGGTTTTTACACCTTTGTGAACATCATCTAAAAGTGTTTTTCACAGAACACCACCAGAAAGGATGGAAGGACTGGCTGTCACCAATACTACAGACTTTCAAACGTGAAGCTGCAAGTTCTGCTTTATGAAGTTCCTGGAAGTCTGGACTCAAGTGCAAGTACCTATATCTGTTCTTGTTTGTTCCTTTAATTTGTAATCTGACTGTGGAGATTCAAAAATCAACCCAATAATCTCTATTAATGTATCTGTGCATCAGTGTCAGAGAAAACAAAAGGGTGCTCTGGCAAACCTGAAATAACGTACAATACAGGTACCAAGCCCAACAGGGTTGTTTCTTCACTAAAATTTGACTCCTGAAAAATTTTGGAAGTACCAGAACACCTGGGAGAGGCAGTGAAGCATTTACTGATTAAATAAATAATTATAAAATGCACACACACTACCCTAGCACTGAACACCTGGGAACTGACAGAGTGAAGGCAGAAGTGTAAGACTTCTAGAAACTGCTATGTAGCACTTAATTCTGCTATGTGAAAGGACAGGTGAAGAAGGGGAACTCTGTACTCATCAGATCCTAAAAGGCAGAGAAGAAGCAGCTGGATTCTGCTCCTTGTGAGGAATAATTAAAGCTATTACATATATTTCTGTAAGTTACATTTGTAAAATCACACCTAGATAGTTTATTTTTATTAAAGGATAAGTTGATCCAAGAAGAAATAGGTATTACTTTGATGCTCAGATTCTTGACTGCTAAGATTTGCAGTTAAAATGTGTTCTTTCATCTTGTGAACTATAAACAATCCCTTAAGGCACAGTATGGCATACCAAAACTTAAAGCAAAGCAAGCACAATACAAGCTTACTATAATTATGAAGCAATGGTTCCTATATAAGGTATCTTTCCTTCTAGGCTGCTGCATCATTCCCTAACTATATTTCAGCAATTTTAGCCTTGTGAGTTAGATCTAATGAAGTCCATTTAGTCTGGTGTACAAAATAATGCACCAATTCAGCTAAAGATCCTGATTTTTAACAAATCATATCTGTTTTTAATAGTGCAAATCTCAAAGCCAATTTAAGGTATGCAGTTTGGACTGTCCATATCAGACCAAGGATGGAAAAGGCATGAGTGGTTTGAGTAAAATTTATCATATAGATAAACCATACTAACAGGATAAAGATTGTCAAATTCTAGGAGAAAAGCGTAAGAGAATATTTTAACCCAACATTAAATAGGCCTAATTTGGACTCAATTACATTTCTTATAAAGAGAGCTGCATTTCAAAACATGACCTATTCTTAATTGAAAAAAAGGGAAGAGAAAAACATTATTAAAATATAAAACAGTTCTTTGCTATAATATTTTCACTCACCAAAGTATTCATTTAGAAATGCAAGAGAGGCCACATAGCAGCCAAGACTGAGGAATTCAGCCACCACCATTAACCAGTGCCATGTTCGTATGGTCAGTGCAACCATCAAGAGCTCAGTCAAGATCAGGGCAGTGAAGGAAATGGCAACGACATGTACAAATTCGGATTCAAAAAGCAGCAGGGCTCCATACATCAGAATACCACCTGGGTGGGGTGGAGAGGCACACAGGGTTGGCAATACACTCTGCAGTGAAATTTCACTGTACCAGTTTTTACAACTGCACACTGAATGTTTGATTACTCATTATGAAAATTTGTCAAGCAATTTTTATAACATTGATCTTTCTAAAAGAAGGATATTTACTATACATTTTTGTACATGTGAAATAAGCCAACCAAAGTAAAGCCATACAGAAAAGTATTAGAAAATTAAACACCTTTTAGCGCAATATATCTGATGAACTGTTAATTAACCTCATTTTGTCAAGTGCTGCAAATAAATGAGATATTGTTGAAAGTGTAATTACTTTCAACTGATTACATAATTCAGATTTCTTCAACAGTACTTCTGTCATTCAATGAAAGAAAACTACTGTGCAAATACATGCCATGTGATAAGCACTCATTAAAATTTTTCTGGATTAGCATTTAATTAAAAACATGTACTTTTTTACATGCACCAATAAAAATACCAATCACGCTGTGTTTTGAATAGGCCTGGCACACTACAGGAATATCGATTTACGAGATAAACAGAAAGCAATATATATAACTACTGATGAAATGTTAAGCTTTGGGAATTCAACCTGCAGCTGAAAAACAATATTGCTAATGGCAGACAAAAATTTCTCAGTTCAGCAAAATTAGGACTCTCTCCTACCTTGGTAAATACTGATTAAAACCCAGATGAGGAAGGTCTTAAATGACAAAGATCTCCCCTAAGGGAAACATGTGAGAGGACAGTTAAACAAAACTTTCAAAAAAAGAAATCTACTCAGCTCATATATTTTTAATAATTCATCACTAGAGAAACATTTTACAAGTAAAATAAGCAGCATTTGAAGTGATAGAGGTGACAAAGCTTCTACTTGTTTTTATGATTCTTCATTTCAAGCCTGTATAGAAATTGCACAAAGTCTAAATTTGGGAGTAAGAAGTTAAGGCCTTAAACAGAAGAGATATTTTAGCTTGCAATGCTCTCTGACTGGTTTTCAGAATGATAAATACAGTAAAATTAGTTTATTTTTATTGTAAAATGTAGTCTTCAAATCAACAACAGCATTGTGCTCATACCGACCAAGATCTTAAGTAAATCTGCAGTTATTTACTAGCACCTTCTAAACATTGGATAAACTGCCCATTTGCTTTCACAGAATAAATTTATGACTACAGCAAATTTTCAGCAAGTAACTATTACCAAATAAATGTTAAATATTTTGGTTGTGAATGGTACAGACTGAAACATACGCAAAAATCAAAGAATAAATGCTGAACGTGTGATATGACTCTTGCATTCTGTGAGGGTACTGATGAAATACATTAGAGCTGAAGAGTTAATAGGACACAAATTTTAAGGGATAAAGTGGCAAACAGAGCAGCCATTTTACCACAAAAATGATCGATACTAGAACAGGCAAGAATCAGCACTTCTTCATTACTGTAGTAAGTTCTAAGTTCTGTGACCAGCTTTTCAGAGGCAAGCTTATGACTCTGTTTAGCAGGTGAAGGCCGTGCTCTTTGGAGTTTGATCATGGACTGAAATCTCAAAAACTTCAAAGATTCTCAAGCAGAGAAAGAACTAAGACCTCCAACAGAGGAAAAAAGATGATCCCAGACTAACATAAGTAATAGCTAATTTAGTGCAATTAAAAAGACAAAGACTCAGAAAATTTTGGACTAGAGCCTTTAACTAGAGTCTGCTTCTGAACTTTTAGAAACATCTTTGAAGAATTTACTATCCCTAAAAAAGACTGTCTGTTTCTGCCTTGGATCATAACTTTCCTAGCTAACAGCTAAGGATGAAGAAGAAGTGTTTTTCAAAAAGCTTATTAAAACAGAATCTTGAGATTTATTTCACTCTTGTAACAAAATTATGAACTTTGATTGTTTGCAAATATGTGCAAATACAAAGAAAGCAGTATCCATGGATCACTGAGTTCAGATATATCAGTTATAAATATCTGTTATTTAAAAGAAGACAGTTTTTGGAGACATCAGCAGTAATTTCTGCATGTTCAGAAAAAATAAATCTATAAATTCATCTACCAATTAAAAAGGAAAAGTAAGATGTGAAAATGTAAATAAAAATAACTCCACACCAGAGATTTTGAGGACAGAGTATGTTGCTTTATCAACATACCTTCAGGTTTGAATTATTTCAGTACAACTACGGGTGACTGGAGAAATGCATTAATAAAAATGATTGAATAATAATGATAGAATCAAAATTGATAAAAATATTTGTTACTGTAGATTATTTTAATAGTACAGAAGTTGGCAATAGTTATGCAATCTGTCTTGCTTAGAATACCTTAAGGAAATGATTGTAACAATTCCTGGTTTTGCACACTGGAGATTTAAGTATTTGTTCATAGCTAAGTACTGAGGGCATTCGTACCTTTGTGAGATCCTTATAAAGTTCTGGATATAGCAATGCCATTTCTGGCTTCACATCTTGATCTAATACTAGAGAGAAGACTGGAAACATAGTATATATGGTTGCATACCTAGGAGAAAGGAAGAACACACTTTAACACTTTCGTATGATATAATTTTAAACTGATCTACTGAGTTAAATTATTCTTTTTATGTAAGTGAAATTAAACTGATTCTTTTTCCCAGTACTTAGGCAACTTACCACCAAAGCTTCCACATGCAAATCAACTGCTCTTGTGGTTCTGAGAGCAGTCAGTTGTGAGAAGTTACAGAGGTCTTATACACTCAAAACCAATAAACACATTTCTTTCTTCTATCACCCAAGCTTATCACCTGTTACCATACTCCCTGTGCACTTGCACTTTGCACAACCAGTCCAAAGACCTGCCACTGAAATTCATCTACAGATGGATGCATGAAAACTGAAGGAAAAAAAAGGGCACTATATTCTGGACAACCTGGAGAAGGTAGGTGGACGAATAAGAGTTTTAACAGCTTTGTAAGTGGCTTTGGATTTTATGCATGCCAGATACACACTTTCAAATGTACTTCCCTGGAACTTAGCACAACTTCTGCAAATCTTTTAGAGATGTCTGTTTGCCTCTGCAAAGTCCGCTGTAACCAGACCATGGTTTGACTAAGATTTAAGTTGTTATTATTTACAATGAGAATAAAAAGAAGCTCTTAGGTCAGTAGGGACAGAAAACAGGGACAAACACAAATATATGTACAGCTCTCAGCGGTATAACTTGGGGAACCATATTAGTAAACCAGCTGCTGTAACATGACCAAGGTGCTCCTAATGCTGCACATATTCACATGAATGGAAATCTACATGGCAAACTTGGATAGATAGCCTTCTCAGAGGAAATTTCATAGTAGCTTCAGCTCCATTTTTAACACAAAACCCTGTGATTCTCACTGAGATTTGTACATGAATCTGTGTGACAGCTGAAGCTGGTCTGGTCTGGGAGATTTTCTTTATTGTTTTCACCCCCATATGTGCACAGGTTCTGTGGTGTCTTTTTCTAGGGCTATGCAGATCCCTCTCTCCAGAGAACTGATAATGAGTCTTCCTCTCTCATATAGTGCATATCCAATCTAGTGTGACTTTTCTTGGTGAACTCATCCCAGGTTTTGTTAGTGTACCCATGATAAATGCATGGAAAACATGGATGACACCAAGCCCTCGGTGTTATTTAACCAGTTAATTTGCTGTATTTATTACTAGAAATTGTAACTGTTGCGTTGACTTACCCTACCATTAGGAATCCTTGGTACAAGGGAACAGATGCAAAGTAGAAGACTGATGAAAATACAGCCTACAAAAAGTAGATAATTAATTATTTTATATAATTCTACATACAAAACAATACAATATAGAAAAAAAACCAATGCTGGTTAGTTAAGGTTTTGTGACATTTCAAAGACAGACATAGGGATTTTAACGATTCAGAAAACCAGGTTTTAAATACCTGCATAGTTGAAATAATAAGGCCTCGGTGCATGACAAATTGACCAAGTGCTGCTGATCTTTTGTAACTGTTTCGACCATGTACCATCAGTAGCCTACCTATGTGTTTAAACTGTGTGATAGAAAAGTCAGCTGCTAGAGAAGCTTGTTTTCCCTCCTAGAAAAAAAGAAAAATATTTCAAATATGAAGCTCAGTGTAAAAGATGTGTATTAAGTTTCAAAATTCTAAGCAATAATTAATTTTAAGACAAGTTTGTTCCTTCTTTGAAAATCAGCCCTGCAATGAGACACGACAATTTTTTTGTACATATTCTAAGATGCAGTGGGCTATAACAAATAAGTTTAATTGCTTCTCCTACTTCTTCCAGGAAAATGCTACACAGAAACAACTATAGTTTTTCCTCCTTTTAAAAAGATAAAGCAGAAGACATACAAGCAAAAATACTAAAGACTAAGCATTCTTATAATTTCGCAGAATACCTTAATTAGAAATGATCAATTCACTGTTGTTTAAGAATAAAACTTCTAATCACATTCTACTAGGCTTCTATGTGACACATATTTCACAGTGAAACTGTTAGCATTACCTTGCCTTCAATTCCAATTCCACAGTCTGCTGCTTGGATCATGCTGACATCATTTCCTCCGTCACCTGGAAAATGTCACTGCAATATTCAGTTCTTCAGAGGTTTTATTCTCCTGGCCTTACAGCATTTGAGAAACCTCTTACATACCTTTAAATTCTTACAATTATTCAGTGACTTAGGATTAATTACTTCAGTAATCAAGACTTTCCTGCAGAACAGAGAAGATAACCACACCTTTCTCATGGAATGGCATTTTGTGCCATAACTACGCAATACTTGGCTGCTGGTAAAGGGGTAAAGAAGTCTCTCTGGTTTTGTTTCAGCTATTTCTCTCTGGTGCCACCTGCTGATTACATTTATTACAGATTTTACTATGAGGATTGTGCCAAGAGTTACCTATTGCACATGTGCGTTTCCCAGTGTGGTGCTGTAACAGTTTCACAATGTGGGCTTTCTGGGTGGGAGAGCATCGGCAGCACACCACAGCAGGACACTGACAAGCCAGCTCTACAAATTCATGCTCATAATACTTCAGACAGACCTGAAGAAAAAAAAGATGCTTGGATTTATTTACAATTAAATATTACTACATGTAGCCCAACACAAAACCACAATATAAAGATTTTTTGATGATGTTTTCCATGTACAATATCCAACTGGGAGAAAAAAAAGATTCTCCTGACTGTAGCTTTATTATTTTTAAAATCAAAGAGAATGTCACTTTGAGCAGCAACGTACTTTGAGGTTAAGAGAATTGACAGTACTAAAGCATGCTGTATACAAATTCCATTCTGTTACTGTACAGAAGACTAGAAACCCAGTAATATTTGCACATCTACAACATATATCATCTAATTTGCACTCAGCGATAAGCAAAAGTATCTCTAAGGACTACTTAAAAGTATGGGCAAATACTTGAAAAAAGAGCATGAAGATGCTGATACATTACTTTCTGACCATAAGCATATAAATAATTTGACAGAAAACAAGTTTTTACCTCAAGTGAGTCCCCAGATATCACCAAGGCACAGTCATGTTTCCTCCTAAAAGCATTTAGTTCTAAGTGAGCCTCTCCTCGAGTGACAACCTTCAATAAAAAGCATTCAGTTAAAAGATTTTGTTATATTCTTAAAAAAACTGTGCCTAAACAAATTAAGTTTTGAGAACTCATACCCACAAGCCTTGGTTCAAGGGTTTTATCCCACTGCAAGTCTAATGCCAATGGAATTTGACTATAAGCCTCAAATCTTATGAAGTAAAAAAGTAATCCTCCAACAAGTAAAATCTATGTAGACAGCTTAAGTGGTTCCTCACCAAAGTTTGCAAGGGCTAAAATAGTAATGAATTAATGACATTAAAACATCTGAATTTTGAGCTGGCCTGAGTCTTTTCATCCTGGCAGGTCTAGAGAAAAATAGAAAATTTTCCCAAGCAAACCTCAATTGTTTTGTTTATTAACCACCAAAATATGCTCTTAGAATAACATAAAGTGTTCCTATTAATTGGTCCTTCAGTTTCGGTAACCAGGCACAGATTTCAAAGGGACATAAAGATGCTCATTAGTACCAGTCTTTATAGATCTTGCATGACTCTGAAGACAAGATCAAGTGATATAATATGAAAGAATTACATAACAGATTTTTTAAATTTACATAATTGTTTCAGAAAAGCCCAGCTGTGAAATGCAAAAAACAGTCAAATGTTACTAAATGCATTTTAGAAGTTTTTGAACTATAAACAGAATATGAAAAATTGAAATTATAACCAAATTTTGAGGAGACTGGCAGGTTCGGATGTGGTGATAGGTTTTTTTGTTAGTTTTGGTTTTTTGTTTGTTTTGGTTTTTTATTTGGTTTGTTTTTAATTTGGTTTGTTTTTCCCCCCCCCCCAATAAATATCAATGTATTTTAGAGCTATCACGCTAGACAAATTTCCAAGCACAGAATAAAACACAAGCTCCAATTACACTTTTAATTGTGTCTCTGTCAACACATCACATTGATTAAATAACTTTTAAGACATATGAATCTTAATTACATTGAATGTGAAGTTTTGTCCTTGACCCACTACTACCCAGCCAGATGCAGTTCAAAGAACCTTTCTCTCTCCAGATGGGTTCTACTACCCATAAAATTTGAGTTACATTAAAGAGGCCCTGCAAAGAGAAAAACTCATACACATGCTCCAATTCAGAATTTTTTTTTCTTCTTTTCCACAATTAAGCATGAAAAGAGAAATCTCCTTGTCTGACAGCTGTTGGGAACACCAGACTGTGTTGGCCTAGTACATTCTTTCTGCATTGCAGAGATGAAGAGATGTCAGCACTTGTGCACACTGATGAGCAGTGATCTTCCTCTCTGTTCTACATTTCAACCTAACAGAACACTTTCTTTTTTTAATTTGTAAATACCTCCAGAATTACAAATTATAGAACCTGAGACTTCTAAGAATAAACAGTTTTGTTAAAAACAAAACAGAGCTTTTTGGAAAGAAGGTAGCAAAAGGTTTTATCTTTCTAATTTATAACTACAGTAGAAGTGTTATAGTGCTTGATATTTTCTTACATTAATTCAGTAGTTATTTCTTTGCAACAAATATAGCCACAGAAGTAATTCTGTATAAATGCATTTTCTAACTAATTTAAAACTCCATATTCTAAGTTAACACAGTTTTATGCTGATCTCTTATTACCAGTCAAGGCAATGAAAATAAAAATCTGACTCAACTAAATACATTTTGTTCAGGAAGACTTAATTTGTGGTGTTACAATGTGGAAAGGTCAACAAAAATTGATCTGGAGTTTTATCAGAAGCATTAATAATTTAATTGCAGGGCCTAATTTAGCATTCTGATGCTTCAGAAGAAAATACATCTACATGTAAATTATATGAATATAATTATTTCTGTAGGTGCAAGTGGTTAATTTAGAACAAACAGACGCATTATGTCTGATCACACAGCATCAATCCGTGTCTGGAAAATCTATTTTTGTTTGGCTTCAGTCAAGTGAATAGTACGCATATAAAACATATAGAAAAAGATTCAGTTCACTTTTCTAACAATTACTTAAACAGTATGTTGGTAAAAGGCACATATATATAGAATGACATGAAAAGAATTTCTCATACCAATTTGATCTCCGTTTATACAGGGAATGTTTGCAGTTTCATTCAGGATTAATTCTGCTTGAATCTAAAGAGTTCTATCAATGAAAATGCTAAAACAAGCAAGAATGACATTCAGACAGCCTAAATGCATGGACAGTTTCTTAGTGGCTCAGCACCTCACCTCACACAGACCCCTCTATCACTATTTAGAGGTATCTTGCTATATCTGTTATGAAGGGTGTAAAATGTGTGTTGAACCTTGGTCACTCACACATGGCTACCAACATTTCTACAGCACATCAACAACACTAGGAAACAACACCCTTAAATGCTTTGTAATTGTACTGCCTTGAATAACAACCAAAGTACTACTCTCTTGACCATTACAATGACACTCAGTACAATAACCCAACAACTTTCAACAGCCAGCCAACTACTAACTTTATACAGCAACACTGTATGAACTGTATCATGAGGAACCAATGAAAAAAGTTAGAACTATACTTACAGGTCTGAAAATATGAATATCTTGATTTCTAGACACTAAGTGAGAACTTTTTGCAATGCAAGTTGCTGTCTCCAGTTTATCTCCTGTTAACATCCATATCTGCAAAAAAATGTAAGAGTTTACTTCTTTGGACGTTAGCATGTCTGTTCTCCAAATCTAAATGACATCTCTCTCCAACTTTTCTCTGGCACCTTGGATTAGATTATCCAAGAAAGTATACTGACTTGTGCATTTTAAAGTAAAATTAACTAACAGTTTTTACTGCAATAGTATGCAAAGCAGAAAAGAACTGTCTTTACTTTTTGCAGCTCCATTCCCCTTCCATTCTCATAAGGGCCAATGTTCTCATAACATGCTCTCAAGCATAAAATCCTTTCCCTATGGCCCTGATATTACCTTCATCAGAAAAGTGAGGATACAGATGACATTTGTGAGCAAAATGATGCAACACAACAGTCTGTGACCCTGGTGATAATCTCAGGAAGCAGCAGCCAAGCCATGAGACAACAAATCTTGGAGCATGAGCTACAGTCCCAACACTCCAAAGAGATCTTGCCCATCGATCATGCAGAACTGAGAAGGCAGTAAAGATTAAGGGATAAAGTTGTTATGTTCCCAACATGTGACAGCTCTCTCAGCCCCTTAACACCAAGAAAGTATGTTAGTACGATGACTAGTTAGTAAGATGACTCAATCACCAGTGTAAGGAAATTATTGTCATTGCATTCCAAAATTCTCCTGGTTTGCTTTGCCCTCCTGAGCTGCCCTTCCAGCAGATAGTGGAGGGGCTGAAGTCCAGCACAAGCAGCATATGGAAAATATCGCACTGTGTCTGACTCAGTTTAACCAATGCAAAATCATTACAACTATTTGGAGCAGAGCTTGATACTGCTTAAAGCAAAATGTTTATAATCTTGTCCCCTCCCCTCAGATATTGTTCATATATTTACTTGAAATCCTCCCTCAAATAACTGCATTACTTGTATATGTGCAATTGATAGGTGTCTAGTAAACCAACTCTTCTGCATTGCTTTTCATGCCATCCTTTTAACATGAACTGAACAAAACTCCAAGGTCAGTTCTGAATTCTAGTTCAAATAATTCACGTTTTGATCTTTGCTGAAACTTCTTATGAGCGCCAAACCTGAAAACATTGTTGTCACACAAATCTTGTGCCAAGCTCATTTAGTGTCAGCAAGGACAGTTTACTGTAGACAGCCAGGGGTTAAATGACTGAGACAAACATACATCTATCCATTGGTAGTTTTCCTACAGAAGTAAGTTTGAGATTGATGAAACCTGTTGTAGGCAAGGGAACATTGCACACAGTGTCTTGTTTGTTTCTGCTAGTTCATTCCCAGAATGTGCTTGAGACTTGATACATTTCTTACTTTGAAAGAACTTAAATACAGACAGATATAAATTACGTCTTGATTTAAAAAGTTAATAAATGATAACCTGCTATGTCAGCAATATGTGTTAAATACCTTTATTCCAGCATTCCTCAGCATCTCTAGAGTTGGTCTAACATCTGCTTGTAGCTGATCTTCTACTCCAGTGAGACACAGTAATTCCATTTCTCGCTCCAAACTCTCTACAACAGCGGCAACCTTCAGGTTTCTATCATGTATGCTTAGCTTTGCTTGGTTATATCGACTCTGTTTGCACAAACACAAAACCACTTAGAGTTTGCTACGACTCATAAAGTATACATTCAGTCTACCACTCAGTGATAGCATGGATCCATTAGGCTAAATGTTTGTCTTTAAATATCTTTAATGAACAACAAAACTAAAGGAGCAATTTTACTTTACATCCAATGTTATACAGGGCTCTTCTGACAATATACCTAAAGAGAATGCCTCCTGAAGAACTATTAAGAATGAGGCATCACAGCTTCTAAGGAGCAAAGGCCTTATCTTTGAGAACAAGCAGATTTTTTTAGGTCATGCTGAAGCTACAAAAAAAATATTATATTAGCTTCTGGGAATACACTGTCCAATCCAATAATAAAGCAAACAGGATCCTACATATGACTGCAGAACCATCATTAATGAATGACAAAGCCTTTAACAGATTGTAGACAATATTTTAATTATCTTTTTTAAAATATGAATAATCTTTTTTTGCAACTGTAAAAAATAAAATAGAGGAATGTTATCCTTGAAGTAATTAAACATGATAAAGCGCAAGATCACTCTGCCCTTTCATACCTCGAAATCTTGATATTGTTCTTCAGTAAGTGATTTTTTGGCAACAACCAGTGTGCGCAGTCCTTCTCGAGCCATATTACCGCACTAAATGAAGCAAAGCACAGAACAGTTATGCAAATATTCAATCCTGTATTCGTGCTTTTTACTGTATGCTAACGTGGTGTATCTGTAGCTTTGGTGTTACTTTAGACTCTTAAAATACTCTGGAGAAGCCATAAACAGTATGAAAAGCAATTATACTTCAGGTCCCCTGTGGTGTTATATTATAGTTAAATGTTATGCTCAGTCTCACCTCTCGAAAATGTATGGTTTATTCCAAGCCTGTGATCCTCCCCTGCAGTATCCTGTGTCTGTAATCCCATTGGCCCGATCTGTTCTGCGCCCACTTTGAATCTCCCTGTTAAGTGTGCGGGTGGTGGGGGAAGAAGGTTCTCTCTCTCTTCACCAGCTCTCCTGGCTGGTGCTTTCTCCCCCTCCCCTTTCCCCCTCACTTCCCCTTCCCCCACCCCTCCCCCCCAGAAACCATGCTGCCTCCCGGGGGTAGGACCCCCAATAAACCCTCATCTAATGAGCACCCTCAGAAGCCGTGTGGAGTCTCCTTGCCTGCCTGCCGCTATCAGCGAACTCACAGCCTTGGGGGTCCCCCCCCGGGGACACCCCTGGGGGAGGCCCCCCCAAAACGTGCTGCGACAGTCCCCCAAATGAAGTGGTTTGCTATCAGTAAGTCAATTAGATCTCCTAGCTTAAAGAAAATTTCTTTTAGGTTGAAGCTTTTAAATAAATTAAAACTAATTTTGATTAATTAACAGAATTACATTTCTTTTTTCACTGAACATATCATTTATCAGAAAAGCATCTACCTATTAAAAATAGCCGTGGAATAGCATGTCTTAATGAAAAACAAGGCTCTCCAGTGCAAACACTTATTGATTTGACCTCATAAAGCTAAATAAATTAAACAAGTATTTTACAATTAATTGTGTATCATTATCACCAAAAGTAATTTTTATGACATTTTGCTAGGTCTTGAGGGAGTTTAATTTATTCATGTCCCCGAATAAATCAAACTGCCCTGCAGCAGATATTGATTCCTATTGCCAATACCATTATGAACATACATGGTGTAATCATTGTATTAACATATTGGCTGTATGTAGGGTCAAAAATAAGATGATTGCTGGTACCTACTAGAACATAAAGTGAAAAATATCAATCAGGTTTGAAATTCAGTCACTATTTTAAGTTTAATAAATGTGATAACAAAAAAATAGTTTGGACGCAATGCTTGTCAAAGTCTGTAATTCATAATCATACCTCACTGCAGATTTTGATCAAACAAGGGATAAAAAGATTAATAGCAGAATACTTCTTAGAAGTAATTAGGTTTTATGTAAAAAGTCAGTCAATGAAAAACAACTTTCCTTGTTTTAAGTGGAACATGTCCTGCTACTACCAGCTTCACTTTTCTTGTATGTTACTTGGGAATTGGAAATAGTTTTAATCCCTTAAAACCCATTCAGGATATGCATAACTGAAGTTCAAAATCCATTACTGCATTGCCTCAGATTGTCCTTTAAACATATCCCAATAGCATCTGATATATTTAAGATTTAATTTTTTTATAAAATTTAAATTTTTGTAAATGTTGATTTTCTTTCTTACCTCTTCTTCTAACCAATCATTGTACTGTACAATAGTGGACATGGCAACATCTGCACCCTTCATGTAAAATGTAATTTCTCCCAAAGATTCATCCTAAAATTTTACAAAAGAAATGGGAAGGGGTGAGGGAGGGGAGAAATATCTGTTTATAAAGTCAAAAAAATTACGTACCAATAACTTAATTGCCTTCTGAAGCACTCAGCAAGTTCCCATTTATAAAAGACGAAGTACCTTGCCAAGAAGTGGGTAAGTTTTATTACTTGATGTTACTATTTCCAGTGTTATCTCTGATTCCACTGAGATACATGTCCCCTATTTCCATGTAAGAGGACCAGTTCTAACTGAAGTCAACAAGCATAACACATTGTCAGCATCCCTAAACTAAGTTTTAAAATATCACTGTTACGTCCCCTCTAACTTGTATTTTGTTTCTTGGGTGGCAAATACCAACCCAAAACAGAAAGCTCTGTATCTTTGAAATACCTGGTAACTAAAAATATACAAATAACTTAGTGTAAATGCTTGTTATGCATTTTAATGATGCAACATTCATTGCATATTCAGTGAATCCACATTCAGGCAAATGTAGCCAATGAATTTCTGTGGCATTGTCTGCTGCAGAAGGAGTGAATTAGTCTGATCTGCCAGCAGTTTTTAAAAAATCAAACCAAACACCCAGAAAATCCCCCAAATTACCCTAACTATGATGCCCATGCGCTTGCTCTCAGAAGTGAAGGGGAAGATCTGCAGGATATAGTATGTCAGGATGTGTCCTCCAGGGGTCTTCAGCTGCATTGAGGTCAGATCCCTGTTAACCAGAGTGAGACCCACACTCTCTGTCCACTGCACCAGAGCTACCTAAAGAACAAAGGAAAAAAAAAAAAAAAGATACATATTTAAGTGTGAAAGGTCTATGGCACTTTTATATAAATTAGGTTAAAACCAAACAACTGTTGCTAGGATGAAAGTCTAAACTCTTCCAAGAATCTAAGGAAAAAAAAGTGAGGAGCAGATGGAGTATAAAATACTAACACATCAAATTATGTGTTTCCCTTGAAGAACTTACAAAATTTCTTATGAAGAATATAAAAACTTTTTATAAGTTATTGCTGAAAATGAGGTATTTAGAATATATTCTTCAGAAATAGCTAGTCTAATAAATAACCATGTACATTCAACAATACATCAAGGACATTGAGTAGAAATTTTGCAAAATGAGAATACAATTTATGCATCAATAAGACCATTATGTAAGTGAAAGACTTTGGGAGTATTTCCATATAAAATATTTCTTACACCTACAGCTACATGAAAGTTGAGACAATGTAATAGGTAGTAAATAGGTAAGCAAAGGACCTTATTTTTAGTTTACTTTGCTCACTTGCATAATTTCAATACTTTGTTTCAACAGTAATATGACTTCTGACATCAAATACTGCATCCCACAAACTCATATGGGTAAGTGCCTTTTTCCAAATTTTGCTGCTCTGAAGTGCATGACATCTAGCTTCAACATTTTTCTATATTATACTTTAAATATCTCCCACCACCACCATGTGATTTATTCCTTCAAAAAAATAATATTTTAGGAAAATTGCTTTACTGATTTTACTGTTTTATATACAAGACACATTCCATATCTAATTTTTTTCTGAGTAAAGAAAACTTCTCCTCCTCAATCTACTTTTAGTTTTCCAAATGCTAATCTTTACTGGAAACCAAATTTTTAAATCACCAGAATGATAACTATAATGAAGTTCACATGATTTTTATGGATCCTGGATTTTTATGTATTAATAGTCTCTGCTATTAATCTTGGGCAAGATGAAAGAAATAAAAATCAAGCACTCTGATAAAAAACATGCAACTAGAAAATTCCCTAGGTAAGTTCAACAGACATGACAGTCACAAAGAATTTCACAGAAAGCAAATAAAACACCTCAGTTTCTAAGAAAATTTAAAATTGGAATAAAATCTTGGGTGAACGTGTAAAAAGCCCTAGTAATGCCATCTGTGTAGGCATCACCAGATGAAAATATAGTGAGATGCAGTAATGCAAGAGAATAAAGCACACTTTGAAAAGCACCATTTTAAATTCTTGAAAGCTACAGGGAGCCTTTTTACAAACTTTTCTCCTTCACCAGAAGTAGTATATAAGCTGCAAACAATCGAGTACTTCCAAGGTTAATTTTCAAATTTCACAGTGAAGGGTTACTATTACATTCTGACCTGTAAATTGCATCATTCTACTAAAACCCTATCATCTTATTTGCATCCCTTTGCAGCTAGAACTAAAGTGTTCTATATTTGGTGACTCAAATCTGTTTATTATATTTATGCTTGGCTTCACATACCATTTGAATTAGCATTTTGCAGCACAGTAATTTTGTATTCTGGCCTATACACAACTGCATATTTATTTTTTTTTTTTTTATTGATCAGGGCAAATACCATACAAGAAACAGTCAATAAGGCTCAAGAATCAAACAGATGCCTACAAGGACACTGAAGAAACTTGAGAGAAAGACGAGTTTAGCTCCCACCACTCAGAATGAATCAGAGCAGCATCCAAAACAACATAGCCAGATCTTACCATTAAAATACTTTAAGCTTTTAGAATGTAGAAATTTTTTTCTAATCAAGTATTTCACAAATGGCATGAACATCTACATGTTAACAAATACATATATACTGAAAGGCTGGCTATAGAGAGTTCAGAAAAAGGATTCTTAGGCTAGTCTCTCTTCTTGAGGTTTCTCCTCTACAAATATATTCTCTTCACTACATTTTGGAACCTTTACATTAAAATGATCTTGCAATTTCGTGTGCCTAAATAAAGAACTCCTAGAATACCAGGAAAATACAACAGCTGTGGCTTCTACAGAGCTTGACATAATGGATGAAGTCAGATAAAGCAATTAAAAGTTGGACAAGCACAAAAAGCTTTGATAGTGATGCTACCATTTTGTTTTAAAAGAATCCATTGCAATGACAATATTTATTTGCTGATAACCATTAATTTGCTGGCACACAAACACACATGAAATGTATCAAGTTTCCTGAATCCAGATTAGGTACTTATTTAAATATTTTATGGATCTTCTCTGGCTTATCACAAAGCTTCCCTTCTAGGGACACCGGCTGCCTGGGAGACATAAGCATGTTGGTGGGTAAACGGTCTTCCCATTACTGAGACACAGGTATGCAGTGAACTCACTAACTGTGAAGTGTTCTAGGGCAGGTAATGCACATGGAGGAGAAGATTTGTGGTTGCTAACTTGCTAATTTTCTTTCTCCTCAGTAGCAACCCAAAGGGTAGAGATGACCATCCACCTCTCACATGACAATGTCAAAGAAGTAACTTCCAAACTAGGAAAGAAAGGAGCAAATAATTGCATTGTGAAACAGAAATGCAACAGATCTGATGCGAACTAGTGAGAAACACCTCATTTAGTGCTCTTACCCTAAATTTTTCAGATGCTTCCATTTACCACATGCCCACTCTTGAACTCTGGTTGCTTCTGCCAGCATTCTCCCCACTAGAGGCCACCCAACCCTCTGAGCTTCTATAGTTCACGGATCCAAACATCAAACACTTCAATTATCAGGGCACAGATTTCCACTCAAAGTCAAATTCAGAGATTTCATAAGGAAACACTCCCAAATCAAGCAGCAACTGGAACCCACAACATCACCTAGAGTAGTAGCAGCTCAGGAGGTAGAAGCAGCTTCTCTAAGTAGAAGTGTGTTACTAACTTAGTCACCTGAGGAATGAGTGCATTTCCAGAGGGGCATGAAGAGGTGAAACTTCAAAAGCACCATTTATGTCCATGTTTTGGGACATAATCATCCCATTTGTTTAGAAATGTTCATTTATGGAACCAAATCAAACCAAACAGCTTATGCACTGGGTTAGGGTTGACCTGTACAATAATACTCTTGACTGCAGGTTTCCATCACAGGATATACTCTGTTCACCATACTTGGATCCTGTGGGGCTGTACACCTCATCACTAAGGTCACAGCCTCTAGCAGCCTGGCTATCATACCCAGCTCCTGCTTTCCTTTCCTTATGGCCCAGACTATAGTTTCTGCTCCTTAGAAGAAATATTGAACTGCTCAACATTTACAGTGTTTGTTGCTCAAAACAGTTCATTGAACAAATAATTGTTACTTTCAATGCACAATATTCTCTTTTGAGCTAACATTAGTTTAGGAAAATGATCCACTGCCTTGTGGCTGCAGTTGGCACTTCTCCACCTCACAGGGCAGTTTAGGAGTTCCACCACAGCTGTACTCACGTCTTTCCTGAAGCCCTGCTATGGACCTAACCACTTTAATTAAAAAAGAACCTGCATAAGTAAAGCCTTCAATGGTTTTGGCATATATGAGGGAGCAATTTGTAGGGCAAGAAAGAAGGACTAGACATGGAAATTTTGGAAGCTAGTTTTGCTGCTTGGAAGAATTCTCATGTAACCCACCTGTATTTCTTTCAGACTATTTAAGAGCATCACTTCAGACAATAGGATCTGCTTTCAAAATCAAACTGTTGTATAAGGTGTACAGACATTGTAAGTGTGGTATTTTTAAGTTAAGGCTATTGCTTTGGAACGGAAAAGAAGCAGTGAGCTATCCTTTCCCCACTGCCTGAGTGTTTCCAACCATTTCCACTAGGACTGTTCAACAACTCATATCTGTTTCCAATCGGTGATTAGTTTATATTTATAAACAATAATTTTATAACTAACATTTGCAGTCCATCACTTTTCATAAAAACCCTTCATAATTAAAATAAAATTATTAACTTAAAAATACAGCTTGGTCATGGGAAAAAAACACCAATCAATATTGAAGACAAGCTATGCAGTAGTTATTCTTTGTGGGTCTCGAAGGTCACACAAGTGATGGTTTTATGCTACTGAGTGATTTGCTTTTCACAATACATTGACAAAACAACACAATTAGTCTTGCTTCAATAAGCACACACAATAAAATGAATTAAACAATACAACATGTCTCATACATAACAGCTTCACTTTTGTAAACAGAAAAGCTGCTTCACTAAGGGCATATAATTTCCCTGTTTTTAAATTATTGGCTTTGTATCCTTGTAATTAATTTTAGCAACTCTGTTGTCTCTGGACAGAAATGTTGGAATTAAATAACTGACCACACTTTAAGGTAGTATTTAAATATTCAAGATTCTGGAATTAGAAATGCTTAAGACTATAACAGCACAGGACAAAGCATAACCAATAAATGGCTGGTTTATGAGAGTAAGCAGTCATTAAAAATCATGACTGATCAACCTTTTCTCACTAAGGGGAGCAAAGGTATTCAAAGGCTCCTGTTCATAGCATGCCCTGAATTGCTTGGGTCTCTGACCTTTGAACTCTATTGCTTCGCCTACTTAGCTTATATCCTTTTATGATTGTTCATTACATTAAGGTAGCTGGCTTTCTACAGATGAACTGAACCCACACCTATGATAGCAAAGTTGAAGCTGAGTTTTGGTGCATTTTTCTTTTTTTTTTTCCATCCAGTGGGTTCTCAGTGAATGTTTATTGTTTGCTATGCTACAGCTGTAGAGGACAAGTGACAGACAAATGAAACTTTCCACTCTTTCAGAGAAAATGAAATATTGATCATTTATCATAAGAAGCAAAGAGCTTGGCATAAGCAGGGTTTGCATTATGAATACAAAATCAGTTACTTATCTCAGGTTACTCTAACAACAGATAAATACATCTTTTATGATGAATGTACCTACTTCTAAATGTGCATACTTTGTTATGGTTATATTATATCTGTATACGGATGCACACATATGCACAGATGTAAGGAATTTCAAAAGAGTTCCTCAAGTCAATTAATTAAGCGTGCAGTGTAGCATATTACTGAGCTGTTTCTTATACCTTCCTACAAGGAAGAATAGTTTATACTTACATACTGTTCTCTGCTCTTTACATCCTATGGTGCGATCATGCAATATTATATAATGCAACAGACAACTATGCAAATAACATCTTGTTTCAAAAGACTGCAGTCATGCCAGATCCATAAACAAAATCTAAGAGAACAGAGTTGCGATGTTGAGAAAGTACAATGCATAAAACCGGTTAAGTCTATTAAATGATAATGTTGCTTATTAACCAAGTATGTTGTGATAAGTCAGTGCTGAGGTTAAACAGAAAACGTCAATTGAACCATTTCCCTAAATAAAGCTCCAGGGTGCAATATTCAAAGCACTTTATTCAATGAAAAATGCTTTTAAAATGGTACTTTGGTGATTGGGAAACATTGGCATCATCCGTCAACCTAACTGCAGGAAAGTTCAATAAGCTAAATAATGAACCATTTACATTATTTTCCTTAGGCTCCAATGATTTGCAAACATTGCATCAATAGAAGTCTTAAAAAAATTATGATAAAGACCTGCTAGTCTTTCAACTCTTAGGCTTTTTTCTGTCATGCTGCAATTTTTATGCTGTTCACACACTTTTTGTAGCTTCATCTTTTTGTAAGACTCCATTTAACATCAATTTCTCATTATATAAAAGCCTATTTGTTCAATATGATAATTTTACTAGTGTTTCAAGCATTATCTTTGAGAAACAAAAATGAAATTTAAGGCTCTTTTATAATGGAAGCATTTCATTTCATTGCCATATAGTTTTAATGTATGAGTTGAAATTATTAAAAAATCATTATTAAAACAATATCTATGAATTCTCTCTCTTGCAGCATGAACAGTTTCTTTGTTGTTGATTTCTTCTTCTACCTTCTTTTCCACCCTGAGTCCCAGATCTATTATATTAGCACTTTATCAACTTTCCTTTCCTTCCTTTCATCTTTTCAAGGTCAAATTCCCTACTGTCTTCTTAGGGCTCCGCTTGTATAATTCTCGAGTCTTACAGCTGCTTTCTTTAGTAAGTAAGGGAGGAGAATTGCTCTTCATGGTAACATTTTCAGCTTTCAAACAACTGAACAAATATACAAAAGCCCACAGGGAGAGATGAGCGAGTGGGAGAAAAAACTCACATAATCGCTCTCAACTGCACATCTCTTCACCTGATTTAGTAATACCTTTGGCTATTAAAGCAGAATATTTGCTTAATTCATAACAGTTATCATATCTTGATAAACAGATCCTTGTTCATGCAATCATTCATTATACTCAGTAGTACCTCCCAAGCTTATTAAACAGAAACATTAAGTAAATATGAATGCATGTGCAGATGAAAATTTGTGCACATGTGCATAATACAAGTCAAACATTATACAGATATATATAAGATATATATATATATATATCATAAGTAAATGCCCTTCTGGCATAAACAAATGCCCTTCTAGGATTCTCAATTCATAAGGTGGATCAGCTCACACTATATAACACCACATACACTATTATAGATTACTGATTTTAGCCAAAGATCAGCATCTCAAGTCCTACCTCTTTATTTAAAAGTAAAGAGTTTTATTTTTAAAACCGTTCTGACTGCCATTTTTTAGTCATGAAGAATCAGCCACTTTATATTCTACAGTCCTTTGACACTATGAACTGTGTTTATAGCATCTGAAATGTATGTAATGTCTGCTAGCTTGTTACGACTTGAAGATGGATTTAATTTTACTTCTTGCATTCCTAAAATCCCTTGTTACAGACTTGTTACTTCTAGCAATTATAGCCTGCAGTGTGAACTGCTTAAGTTTTGTTAGCATTAGGTATGGTGAAAAATTAGACATGAAAACCAAATGTATACATGAATAATACACTATGTAGCAGGATGAAGTTTGTGAAAGAAACATTATCTTGTATGAGATCAACTTGCACAGCTAGAGAAATATTCAGGATTTCAGGTACATAATCCCTTCTTCACAACAACCTTATTTTATTTACGACTAAGGATTGGGGTTACAACAAAAACGGTACCTTCAGAAAATGCTAGAAATTCTTTAAAACAACGATTCTTCTCAACCTGTTCACTTTCAGATGCAACCTAACCTCAAAATAGTCTATTTCTCCATTTTACTATATCAACTACATACATTTTTATAAAGTGAACTCTTTGCAGTATCTTGCAGCGTGACCTTTGTCTCTCTCTTCTAGTATAATTTTAGATTGAATTTTAGGCAATCAATTTAGGGACCAAAATAGGATTATTCAGAACAATAACTCAAATCCAATGAAAGCACTGGGATTTGTTTAAAATTTGTATTTCAATAAAACTCAAAGGCATATTTTTATTGAAAGGGTATTTTAAATTTGTGCTACGCTTGATGCAATTTTAAAAGAACCCTAAAGATTATGAAACTGCCTAGAGTTTGAAGATCAAAAACTTTTCAACAGAAGCATTTGAGGTTTGATGGGATTTTTTTGTTTGTTTCTTTCTGGGGGGTTTTGTTTGTTTGTTTTTTCCTGTTAGAAATCTGTATGTCCTAGTATCTGGTAGCATCTCTAACTAATGTACCAGGTTGTCCATCACTCAGAACAGTTTCATATTCCCTTTAATAGCATACTATGATTCATACATGGACTAATGTTTTGAGAATAATAATAAAAAAAAATAAACATTTAATTGCAGTCCTCAATACAGGATTGACCTCGAAGCACTGACTTCACAGGTCTTTAAGTCAAATAACTGAAAACACTTTCATACAACAAGGCATCAGAACCAGTAGATCTTTCTGAAGCTGTAGAAAATATAAAAATAGATTACTACTAATTTTACAGAAACCCCTGCTCGAACCACTTTTTTTTTCACAGCTCTTCTCTTTTTTACTTAGTTTACCCCATTCTTTAGGAGATATAAGTATTTTCAGCCTTGCATACCAACCTCATCAGGGCTGGAAGCCTGGTAAGTTCGATTTTCATCGCTGAAGTCCTGATCCACTTCTGCATATTCTGTCTCTCCAGACACACCAGCCCGGGATTCATACACGGGGGTCACATTGTGGCAGAGTGCAACGGCCTTCACTGCTTCGTGTATCCGACTGCTGACGCTCTTTCGCACTTTGGGTGCAGATGATTGAGGTTTCCTGGATGGTGTTGAGCTCGTACTGTTCCCACTGTTCTGAGAGTGGACCTTTAAGACCCAACACAATGAATAAGTAAACCAAAGTTCAAAAATGGAAACAAAACATGAATACTTATCTATTTATATCGGACTGTTCCCTTCACAAAGGTTGATAAATTATAAGGCAAGTAACCATCTACTTACTTTTTATATAACCTACTGTTAACTCATTCAACTTGTGATTCATAAAAAGGCTCATCTACATTTTTAAAAAAGCATACATAAGTATGGGCTCATCACCTTGCATTTGTAGCCAAATTTCAATAACAGAGCCTGAAGATAATCGAAAAATGTGAAATGAAAAGAAGTTGGAAAACTTGTTGGAAAAATGCTGAATAGGCTGATCGGATTATGCAGAAACCGCTGCTACTTGACTTCAGATTTTACATTTTTCCGTGATCCGTCACAATAGTCCTTTCACGTCTATTGCATTCAGTGAATTATTTTTTGTTTTCCATTATTAAAAAAAGTATTTAAACCAGCCAACAAATGGATGAGTTCAGAAACACTGAGATAAAATTTCAAAATTTGCTATTTTGTTGTTCTTCTTTATCTGTGTCATTAAAATGAAAAGACCCCCTTTAAAAAAATTTCACCTAAATCTCTGTATTTTAAAAGATTTTGTGGTGATCAGAAGAGATAAGAAGAAGAGGAGATCATAAGAGAACAGAAGAACAAAAGCAGGATCATTTTCAAGTATAAATATTAGGAGTAATTAAAATACAGATATTGCTGATTTAATTTATAACTTACATAATTTCTGTATTTGTGAACTAATGCAGTTTTATGCTTTTGCTGCAGCTGAAATGCTTTTGCCCTTACAAAAATGAAATAATCTAATAAAATAATCATGCAAAATAACAGTTTGACACATATTTGAAGATCGTATTACTGTTGCATAACCATTAAACTAGCACTGTTTTAAGTTATCCTTCAGAAATGCCCAAGCACATGACAGAATGAATCTTCCTCTGAAAAGTACTATGTGTTCATAATTAGTTAAAGTATGTTGGGTTTTTTTTGCGGGGTTGGGGTGGGGGTTATTGGTTTTTGTTGGTTGGGTTTTGATTTCTGTTTAAAAGTCAGAACATTAAATATATCAGCAGTACCACCACAGGGCTCTTCCATTCACTCCAATGTAACTCAGAAAAACTTTTCAGAATCCACACTTTTTTCCTCCTGACTGCAATCTGGTGAACCGTGAACATTCTGCCCATCAAATTACAGTGTTGTCTAATAAACGGTTTAACTTTCTGCTCATCTGGCACTGCTTTTCAGATACTGCTTTAAACCTCTGCATTTGCATTCTGCTAACACTGATGCCATTACAGTCACAAATAAATTAAGCTGATTTACTCCTTCTGAATTATGTTCTGTTTATTGATGCTTGTATAATTTAATTTCACACAAATTCCATTAAAGATTATGACCTCTATCACAAAATGCTTCCAGTGGGGAAATATAATCAAGTTATAATAGATTTGTGTGTTACATTAAGATGACAATAGTCTGGTAGGTCCACTGTAATAATAAAAAAGAACACAAACAAGGGATAAAATCAATGTCACACACGAACCACTGCTTAGCTAACTGGCAGCTTCTATTATCATAGATTAAATAAAAACCTCACAATACTTTTTCAGATTGAAACAATTGTTTAGTAGTTGCTTGGTTTGTTACTGAGACTCCATCATTGCTCTGTTTTAATGAGTTGCTACTAACACAAACACAATTAAAGCATTATTTATAAAGCATTATTTAAACATAGAGTAGTGTTATATAATGATGAAGAAAAGGATGTTCCAAGAAAGCTCTTTTCATCATCTACTAATAGCAAACCTACATTTTGAAAATCTTTTTCCCACAACTGAGAAGAAAAGCTTCCGTCACATTTCTTATTTTAAGTATATTACAGTTATTAAAACTTGTAACCATGGTTACCACTCATTAAATTTTACAGTAAATTAGTAAAAGCTTTAAGTAGTAAGAATTCCAGGAATCGTGCAATTCTTTTCAGATAGCATATTTAACTGCAAAATATAAAACTGGTATTTGTGAGCTTGCCTCCGCCCTAGAAGACTGGTGCTTAGCTGTCAAACTCACTCAGGCCAAGGTGTGCCAGCTCAAGACTGTCAGTTAATATAATTTACTGCTAGAGTTGTTACTGTGAATACCCAAAAGACACATTATAAGAAAGCCAGGTTTGGGTGATTTTTATAAACATAGTCAGTAGCAGATAATTTCAGCAACACATTCTGAACCAAATTTGGACAGCTGATCTTTAGGTGAAAGAGCTCCATTTCCCATTTCCAAGGCATGGTTATTGTATCTCACTTTCCATTCATAGCTATATCTACTAAAAATTAAGCTGAAATGGATTTATCCAAGGAAAATAATTCAAGAAGGGGATTTGTTGAATTGTATAGATAAAAAATAATTAAGAATTTAAGGTGCAAACTTAAAATGTACATACTTCACCATTGTCTTCCCTCCTGTCACTCCTCCCAAAAGCGACAAAGTATTAACTGAGTCCAGTGTGGCATTAAATTAAATATTTATTTTTATTTTAAGCAAATCAGAAGGGAGTCATAGTTTACAACACAGCACAGCCAGATATTCCAATCAATTGTTGACCCTACAGTTCTTCTACGAGAGAAAATGAGAACACAGACAAGAAGGTCAGTCTACAAACTTAACTGAGTGTCCTAGTGTGACTTTATGATGCTTGTATCCTCAGTTGTCTGTCCTGTTTATGCTGGATATTGAGTTCTGCACCTTTAAGACTGGTTCCAAGAGCAAAGGGAGGGAGAAGAAGGTCAGTGTGTTATCAGAAACTGCACTTGCTCCCCTGCATTCTTTCTCATGGACTGTGTTGTCTGCAGCACAGACAGCAAGACAGAGCTCTCCTTTGCTTTTAGTCAGATTTTAGCTAGCTGAGACAAAGAAGTTCCCTGGACTGTGGCTTTTCTTTTTCTTGGAACTGATCAATCCCGGACTAAAAAACCAGAAAAACACCAGGAGCTTGCACCTGTGGCCCATCAGGGCCTGGGACGTGGCATTTTCCAGCACCACAGGAACTAAGAGGCACTTAGTGAGCCAAGAAACACCCACAGAGGACTCTCTTGGAACTACAGAAGGACTTTCTGAATTTGCCATCTCTTCAGAACAGCGAGAGGTTTTATTGTTTAATAGTATTAGTCTTTTTTATACTTGTGAATGCTTTGCTTGTTAAATAAACAGTTTTTTCCACTTTTCTCCAAAGAAATCTTTCTTGAACCAGTGCTTGAATTTGCTTTCTAGAGGGACCCTATTCGGAGGTTTCTTCCCAAATTTGCCCTAAACCAGGACACTGGGTCAGGCAGTCATGTTTGTGTATCCACGTTAACTACAGAAAAAAAAAGTTATATAAATTTTTATTATCATACTGTAAACCATGTTTACATGTTGAAATATTAGTTAACATTGTTGTTGAAATACTAGTTAAGTTAACTTTTCATTTGTTGCCTCTTCTGTAAATTTTCTTTTTTTTTTTGTTTCAAAGAATAGAAATAAGAAATAAAGCACGAAGTTCACACTAATCTCAGAGTAGAATCAGGTGTTTCCAAAGGTTTGCAGCAAGCGCCCAAACAGTCTACATACACGAGAAATGCAAGTAATGCTTGCAGAATCCTACAACTGACCCACACAGTTGTACACTTGTACACTTTCCAGACCAAGCACTCTTACACATCACAGGAACATTTTGCTCTCAAGCAATATGGAGCTTTCAATTTTCTTACATTTTCTCTCTGCCAGTTTTATGCTGTTCAAAATAATCTTAATTTTTTTAAAAAGAATTTTTAAATATACCTGTGTAAGTTTTATTTTGGCAACTACTGTTATACCATTTGGTTATAGCAATTAATGTGGCTTTTTGATGTATATTCTTGATGAGTATCTTCAAAGATATAATTACTGTTCATGTTGTTCTGGACACTTCCTTATAATTTGTAGACTCAGTAATGAATAGCTTACTCTTAGATGATTTGGCAGGAGAAAGACTGCACTGCACAGACAGGTTAAGACAGATTTCTGCTAGTGAAGAACAGAAAAGTAAATCTCTTTAAGTGGGCATTATGAGGAACTTTGGAATCAGGAGAGAACTATGTACTCTCTCACATTTTTCCCTTCCATCATATTTCTTAAGAGATACCTACACATGACAACTTTCATAGCATCTCAAATTCTAGACATAATCATTAACAGCAATGCTTTAATGTCATTAAACCCCTCTCCCCCACATGAAATGTAAATGATTTATGAAATACCTGTGAATAAGAGTTTATAATATGACTCTGTATTTCATCCATTGTGTCTGTTCCATAGGAAACAGTACCTAGGTGGAGGCGCTTAAATATCATCTCATTCTGTGTAAGTGTTCCTGTAATAAAGGAGAAGTATATCACAAAGCAGTGAAAAAAACTATGAGATGGCCACAAACACCTCCTCTCCCCTCCCCCCGCAAAAAAATATTTCCTTTGGAAAGCAGAAATGTATCCCGAGTTAGCATCAATTTAGTTAATTAAAGGAACATTTGTGGAGAAAGATCGGGGTTAGTCATTCTGGAAGAAGTCACTGGTTCCACCTGCAAGCTGATTTTGCCAATAACTACACAAACTTGAAGAGAGAAAACCTTTTCTTTATATACAAAAAAACTGACTCTCAGAAGCCAGTGCAAGAGTTTACGCCATGTATCAGAAAATCTAAAGAATAAACCTGCTACAGGAGACTCCAAAAATTCATACAAGTTTTCCACACTTCATGTACCAAGGCAGGCATTCTGGCAATTGGGCACATTCAGTGTCAGTGTCTTATCTAGATTAAGTCATTAAGACCTAATATCACTTCCAAATTTGACAGACTCAAGTCTCCTAGCAGAATAAGGCAGAATGAACAAAATCAGTGTTTTCTGTGCTCACTTCACATTTGTAAGAAACTACAGGGTGTCAGTCAGACTGACACTGCATCCACCTCTGCCAAGCAGTCATGTCCTCGTTTGGAAAATCTCTAATCGAGGGGTGGGAGTTCAGCCTTGCCTGATTGATGGGGTATGTGAGGCAGAAAGGGGTGACTACTGCCTAGCTTTCCATGGTCAGCTCACAAAAGATTATTTTGATTATGGCCCTTCCTAAAATTTTTCCCTATGGCTACTCAGGCAGAGCAAGTATAAAAATAGTATAAGGCTATTCCCATACTTAACCAGACAGTTTTGTGTCATTAAAATGCAAAGTCTGATCATAAAAAAATAATGCAAAAATGGTACCAGAGTAGACATTCTTGAAGCTTCTACAATATTTTTAAAATGAGTATAAGAAAATTATCTTGAAATAAATATTGTAGAATAAAAGTATTTCATAATTATTTTATTTACCTTAACTATTTTTATTTCACATCTTTATCCCAGTATGCCAAAATACATGTTAAGCAACAGGAGAAGAAAAGACTAAAAGCATGACATATGCAATATATCAGCAAAACAATACTGTCTGGCCAGTCAACATCCAGTTTATGCACTTAACAGGGCTAGAACAATCAGAGATCTTCAAAGATTCATTAGGGCTGTAAAAGTGTCATGTCTTTCCCTGTTGCATTTGAGATGTCTACCACTCCCACCTCCTGGTGATACCTGTACAGTTACACTTCATCTCCACTCTTGTACCACCACACTGCACTATCAAACCCTGTCCTTCTGTTTTACCAGTACAAGATGTTTCTTCCAAATTCCCCCTTTACCATTAAAAACTACATTTCCCATTTGCTTTTCCTTACATGTTGTTGAGAATTTTTCTTTCTATGGTTATATTATTTAAATTTTTAAAAATAATTAAAATAAGGTTTATATGAAAGGCATAAATTCTATACAAAATATGCATAACATTATTAAACATTTACATGAGAAGATGAACATTTCCAAGGCTGGAAAACAGCCCAGGAAGACAAAGTTCCAGATCTCTGTAATTAACAAATTGGAAATTTTTGATTACTTTCATACATGGGAAAAGGAAATTAATCACATAAACCCACTTTTTCTACTTTTAAAAGCTGTACATTTACTGAGACCTTTTTTAAAATTTCCTTATATTTTTTACTTTAATTCAAGACTAGAAAAATTTAATCTCGAGTTTGCATATGAGAAACATGAAAATTTCCATCAATAAATAATGAGAAACTAAAATCTCCATTTCTAAGAGAAAGCAAATACAAAACCCACACACTGTGCAAAAATAGTCAGTGGAAGAAATTTCAAAGCCAATCTTTATCACTTCCTTAACTTTCCAGGTGTGCTAATACCTTCTCACTGTCCTTGACTTTGCCAAGCCTTTGAATTAAAAAAGCTCTCTCTAGGAGTTGTGAAACTAAATGTTAGTCAAAAGGTGAGACAGCAGGCAACTGTCAAATCCACTTCCTACTATTTCTGTAATTGCTGCTTGGGAAAACTAAGCAGGAAACAAAATTAGCCCTATGATTATTATATGGAAAGATTATTTCTTTTGACACCAATAAATCAGTCCGACTCCATATCATGCTTGGTGAGGGAAAGGTAGATGGGTGGAAAATTTATGTGTTCCAACTCCTCTTTCTCAGCAAACAGAGAAGAAAAGCTTCTGCACAGAAAAGTATTGATTTTCCTATCTTGCAATCAACAGGAGCCAGGGAAGGAGGTTTAGAAAAAACAGGTGAGGAAAAAGAATCAACAAAGACACGGAAATAAACATGCTAGAAATCCTGATTCAATACTTGCATCTTGTACATCTCTCATACAATCCTTTTTATCACCTATGTTAAGAGGAAATATCTATGATAAATAACTAAAACCAAAAATAAAGAAAAAAACAACAATTCCAGTTTGCTCATGCTTCTCAAGATTAGTCTAAGACTTTTAAGAACAGCCATAATAAACCTGATGTGTTGTTAGACAAACAGAGGTAGCTGAAGTTATGAAAAACTCCAAAAAAATCTGAAAAAACCCCACCTTAAAAAATATACCTTTTTCAGCCATCCACATGGAAATAAAATTTCATCATGTATGCAAATTAATAATTTACTTCTAAATACTTCTAATGAATGAAATGTCAAAATGGGACAGAAAAATTCCCAACAACTTGTTCCATACATTACATGGTGCCAACCGGTCATATTACAACTTTAGCAGCAGTTCTGCCTTAAATTTTAGTGTTTTAGTTGAAGACTAAACTCCATGACAGAACAACATGTATTTTATACCCCCAGATGCAAACAATTCAAATACCTAAAGGCAGATTTTCTAATATAGCCCACTTTTTGAACAAGAAAAACAAAAAACTGAGCTCTTTTAGTCTGCTCAAGGTGGTAAGTACTATAGAACAGTGAAGGAACTTTCTATTTTTAATAATATTTTTAAAGATCTAGTTATCAAATCCACACTTTCAGGAAATTGCCAATACAAAGAGTTACTAGATTAAAAAAAAAGCTTATTTTAGAAAAGCTTCCAGAAAGCACATTAGTCAACATACTACTACTATTATACATTCTTGAACTTAGCTCTGGAATGCAGGTACCACATAAGGAAAATAGCCTGACAAAAATGTTAGTATAGAATTGCTGAGGAAAAATGTAGTGTGTTCTTTATTGAAGCCAAGAGCTTTCTTTCTTTTTTTTCCTTCTTTCCTACAATTGTATCATTAAACACAGAGTAAAGCAGGCAAAGAGGAAATTAATTTCTAAGGAAAAAGTCCTGAAGGCATCATTCCTTGGGTGGCAACAGATGTGATTCACAACAGAGCAGCAGAGATTTTTTTTGTTGCTTTTTTGAGAAGCAGATGCAGATCATTCTGATCCTGTATTACTAGATGGCAATTTGGACCAATACCAGCAATCTAAAAAGTCCAAAACAAGAAAAATCAAGAAAATATGTACAACTGAAAAATTACTAACTGTGTGAGAAATTAAGAGGATGAGTAACTTTTCATATAATTTGAGTACTTTCTTTGCTTTGCATTTGCTTAAACAGATAAAAAGTAAGTGTAAATGTGAACATTTCTATGGAAACTTTTAGGGAGATCAGGCCTAATCAGTCTAATAATTAGACTGTTGACAACAATCTGGAGATACAAACTTTTTTCTATGAACCCTAGAAAAATATAATCTGGTATATAATATAAGAAGAAAACGAAAAAACTCATGGTAAGCATACATAGCATATGTCTGCTCATTCAGCTGCTCCATTTATAAGTATGCCATAAACACAACCTACACAAAATCTCAAACCAAGTAAGTCCCAGTACAACCCATTAAGAATGAGGACAAAGACCAAAAGAGCTGAGCTAAGCCTAATCTTTCCTGGGCAGAAGGTCACAGTAGAGGTAACAGGTAATTTGGGGCACTGAATTAGGGAGCACCACTCCTAAACCATGACACACAGTTGTGAAGAGCAGTACCTATTTTCTCTGTGCCTTCTGCCTCCCACAAGCACAATACCTGTGTATTCAGTGGTGTAAGAGCAACATCATGCTCGCTGGATATTTCCAGTGAATGGAAGTCCAACAAAAGATAAAAAGTAAGGATTCCTTAGTCTGGAATCTTCCTGTAGGATGTCTCCATCAAAAGGTTTCATTTCTAGTCTGCTCTACTCACACTGCAAACCTAGTGGTACTAAAAATCTTGGAAGCAGAACATAAATATAGATCCATCTAAGTAAAGGAAGGAGATGTTATTCCATGAACTTTTTAAAATTACTCTTTCTCTCTAGTTGCTTACACTGAAGAGGTAAAGACTCAAAGTGTAACTAAAAAGATTAATTTTCAAAAACAATTACTGAAATTCACTGTTCTAACTGAATATTACATTAGGCACATTTAACAAAAAAGTCCATATACACCAACCTCTAATACACAGATTTTCCAAAAATTCAAGAATCCCATTGCTCTATGCATCTGTTCAACGATTATATCTGTTAAGCATGTCATTTGGTCCAAATAACCACTAAAATGTTAATTACAGAACTCAAATACAAGTTCATTAATTAGTAAATAACTACACTTGGAAGACAACCCATTTGTTTTAGCCGAACACACCAGTAGTTGTTGTGAATAGCAGGTGGATTTCTATCCTACATCCAAAGAAACAAAAATTCTCATTAAATATTGCCAAATATCTTTTTTTTTCACCATTAGAATTTTTTGTGCCCTGGAGAGCATGAGAAACCATGCTCATGCAAACTGCTACCCACCATCATAACGGATGACGCCTTTCTGTCAAACTTATATGTGATTCAAGTACAAACAACATGACATTATGGGTAATGGATGCTATAATTAAAATGTGGGTCCTAAAAAAAACCTGTTGTTTTACTGGGTGTTTTTAGTAATGGCTTTGTTCTACAAGAAGATAAAAACTCCCTAACAAAGGAATTAATGTATTGCTTTAGTAGGCTGCACCCTGAGTTAAGTTTTAAAATTTATGAGTTCTCTGCAGCATTGTTCTTTAAACAACGGCATTGTCAAATGCTACCAGTGAGAAGATTAAAGTTCTCCCAGCAGATTAAGTACAAATTATCTGTCCTCCTGTTTCAGCATCATTTGTTCATTTATCACGTAACGTCTAGTATTTCTGGTCAGTGTCAATATGCTCTGCATCCTTGCAGTTAACAGATGTCTTCTCTTGTCGAATGAATTACTTTATGTTTCATGCACTGGTGGTCGCAGATGTGTCACTATAGCAACATCATTAATTTCAGATCTTACCGGAAACATGCACTCCAATCAAACCTAATTATACCACATTGCTTTCTTGTCCCACAATAAGGAAACTATAATGCAATTATTGGGATACTTCATTTTCTATTATACTGTGGCAAATGAGAGAGCCACTGTGATGGACGCTTCTTGTCAAAAAGCTTATTGATAAAGCACAAACCCAATTTACATTCAAACAAAGGACTACCTTGCAATTATGTTAGTAATGCAATGCTCCTTAGACTAAACAACTAATTCTTAATCATTTCCAGTGAAGCCTGGGCCACGATATAAGACTTTTGCAGACAGTTCTCTGGATTCCCTTTCCTTTTAAGTTTAACTAAATCAGCCTTTTAATGCTGCTTTTTGGTAGCACCCACTTGGGCAGATGGCTACAAAACTGACTCCCTTCTTTATCCTCTGACAGCCAGGCCTTAAGTTGGCAGAAGAACAGAATCAACTGGTTTATATGACTGGAAATGAAAATTCAAATGAGAAAGTGCTGAGACCAGCTCTTATAAACTGTATAATCATGCAATGTCAATCATGGATTAAGAGTACAGACTTTGTTCATTACCTAACAGTATGTTTCACATTTATCATAAAATGCATAATGAGAACAAATGTATTCAGGAAAGAAATCTGGAAGCAGCTACCAACAGACTTGGGTAAAAAGAACATTGTCAATGTGTTTGTCCAGAATGAAGAACAGTTTAAAATTTGCAGGGCACTTAAGATTATTAGAACAGTATTTCCCATCTCTGCAAGGCACAGTCAGTGGTTTGAAGCTGGTGACATCTCCAGGACTCCTGGCTTATTTTCACTTACATGAGCTTTCAGCTGACACTTGGGTAAAAGTGCATAGGGTGAGACTGCTGACTCTGCTTCTTTCCAAAACACTTTGAAACTACTGCCCTAGAGTATGGCCTTCACTTTCATTTTTACATCATTATTGTACAGATTCAGACCTTCCACCAGAGCTCAGCAGATCTCAATCCTCTGAAAAGCCTTTGAAGTTGAATACCAACTATCTGGAATCTCTACTAGCAAAATTTAAAAAGTCTACACTGGTTTTGCTTAGAAAGTAGTGTTTTGTAACTAACTATATAATTTACTTTGTAAGTTAACTTTACTGCATTGTTTTGAAAATAAATTATTTTTGAACATACTTATTTTTCCAAACATATGCTGTAAATTACATATTTCAAGTCTTCAATGTGACAGGACTCAATGTTACATAAATTATGATGATGAAGGGTGCAATTAAAATCAATAAGCAGTTTCAAATAGTATACAAATCGTTAGGTAACTGAAACAAGAATTGTTTACCAATCATTCACTTGCTCTGAAGAACTGCCACACTTAGCAGTTAAAATTAGCAATATACTTTCCTTTTACAAAATAGAAGAACATCATTCAGATATATATAGAATAACATATGTGCCTATAGAAAAAAAAAAGTATGTTTTGAAAATGTGATGATATATTATATTTACACTTCATTTCAAATATGCAGTAATGGAAGTGTTAGCATGGGAGGGAATAGAGAACTATTTCAAACAGAAGGAGATATAAATTGTGAATTATGCTTTCAGAGCAGTATAACAGAGGCCAACCCCTCCCTTCCCCAGCAGATTTTCATGATTTTGAACTATATTTTACTTAAAACCAGTAAAAGAATTCTTCAAGCTTTTCGAGAAACAACTTTCTCCGTTCAGAAGTAAAGCTTCTTTAAAAAAACCCATGTATATCTACTAGAAATTATTTATTCAATCTCAGAAAAGAAACAAGAAAGTGTAACACAAGCTATTACTTCTTCACACTCTCAATATCTACCTTCTGATCCCAGTAAGGGTTGGGGATCCTAGTATACCAGATGAGGTACAGTAACAGAGTACAGTTATGAAGGTGAAATCAGCAGCTCTAGAACTGGTCTACTAGAGCAGTTCTAGAACTGGTTACTGGAGCAGTAACTAATAAAGTAACTAATAAAGAGCAAGTAACTTCACTGGGACAACAGATATAATTTTGGAGGCTGATCTGGTGACTTGTTTGGGAAATTACTTGCTTTCTCAAAGATCATTCATAACTTGTTATCATACAATATTGCAGTAGAAATGAAGTGCAGAACAAACCATCATCCTGAGTGCTCTTCCAGTGTCTTTTCAGAGGAAGATATATGGTACTCTTACTCGTGCTGTACAGTATTCTCTTGCTATAGAAGAGCTGTTCCCACTGGAATAAATAAGAGTACTACCAAATGCTGACTTTAATATCCAAGTACTGGCCTACCCAAGCCTATTGGTACTTGTAAAAGTCCTCAAGCAAATGTGTAAAATTTTATTGAGAAGCAAAAATCAGTAGTCTAAATCCATTCTTACATTAGCATATTCACAGAATTACATTTAGAAATTTTATAGAAGTTATCAGATTTCAGAATGGTAACCTGATATACCTGTTTTATCTGTTAGTAAATAAACTAATCGTCCCAACTCTTCTGGTATGGTGCTAGTTCGAACAACTGTTCCAGGAATATTGTCATCTTTCATAATCATCCACCCATAGGCTGCCTTACCCATGTCCAAGTTGACACGTAAACTGCAAAGGAAATTTATAACATAATCAGTGTGAATATTAGGCAAAGTGAAAACGATAACCATAAAAATAACACTAGAATCTTTTTTTAGTATATCTGAAAAAAGAAAGATCTTAAACCTATGTGTACCAAATTTTGGAACAACGCTTTTTTTATGTGTTTGTAGAGTACATATCATAGGCTTCATCCCAGAATTTTAGAAGATATGCCAATACCAACAAATGCAGTATCATGTATTCTGCATGAGACAGATTCCAACAGTTTGTGAAGACTCTTGACTTAATTACATTACTACACTTATACAGAGGGGTAACATATAGCAAGAACAGATCACTATTCAAGTCACAGTTTTTATCTGCTAAAAAACCCCAAACACCACCTATGTTCTCTTTTATGATGTGAAATTACAAATATTTTTGTACCATTTCAAGTTACTGTAGGGTTTTTTTTTAAACGACCAACAACATTATTTCTTTAGGATAGTACAACTATATTTGTCAATTCCTCTTTCCCAACAAATCAATGCTATTTTGGTAGCTAGAGAGGGTCTGTCATAAAAGAAGAAAAGTGCGAACCAGCAAAATGCATCCTTGTGATAGCATTTTGGCATCTTTGGGTTGCTCGCTAACAGAAAATATGCATTTTGCAGCAAATTTTACTGATTATACACAGAAGTCCAAAATCAAAAGTATGTTTTTCCAGTTCACTCTGTGTATTCATTTTTTCATATTTCCATGTCTTCATCATATAAGAACTAAGATGCACCTTGTATTTCTATGTTACAAGAAAAAGTCTTCACTAATTTAATTACATTAATCTTCCCCATAATAAAATGCTCCAACACAAAACTCTATCCACCTTGTTCTAAACCATTAAAATGCTACTTTCCTCTGGCTATTCACCATGTTTATGCTGCCTTATCAGAGGAGCAGTGACTAAGAAAAAGGCATGTGTTGATTTCTCTTGACTCTGCTCTAACAGAAATACTGAAAACATAGGTAGGACAGTAGCTACGTGAACTACTGAGGTCACTTGGTCTGTTCAGCCTGGAGAAGGGGAGACTGAGGGGAGACCTCATCATAGTCTATAATTTGCTCATAGGGGAAGAGGAGGGGCAAACACTGATCTCTTCTCTGTGATGACCAGTGACAGGACCTGAGATAATGGCCTGATTTGTGTAAGGGGATGTTTGAATATTAGAAAAAGGCTCTTCACCCAAAGGATGGTTGGGCACTGGCACAGGCTCTCCAAGGAAGCTGTCACAGCACCAAGCCTGACAGAGTTCAAGGTGTGTTTGAACAATGCTCTCAGGCACATGGTGTGACGCGAGGATGGTCCTGTGCAGGACCAGAAAATGGATTCGATGATCCTTATGAGTCCCTTCCAATTCAGCATATTCTGTGATTTTGCAAACTATTTGTACTAAGTTGCCAACACAAGAATCCCAAGTTAAGCAACAGGTTTACAGTAATGTAACTCTTAGAATTGTTCAAAGGTACATATCAAGGTCAAAATACTGCTAATGCACTTTGTAAGAGTCCTGGTATCATCCTGACTTAACTGCATAACAAAAAAACCAGCTACCAGGAGTTTTCATCTGTCCTCTTGGAATCACAGCAACATATTGTGAACTACCTGAGGTAACAGTGAAGGGAACAGTGAGTCACAATCTGCACTATCCCATATAGAAGAGATGCATTTAATTAGAATTGTGAGAGGATCTGGAATTTTGACACACACTGAAAAAAAGTTTATTCTACATCCCCTACCTCCTGAATATGTGCAGCAGAAGACAAAACATGTTGCAGCAGAAAAGAAACATACATTTTAGATACAAGATTTACCATTTAGGATGGTATTTTATGCTTTAACTACATCTTATTTTCCCATCAAAATCGTCATAATTTGAAAATTACTCTTCTCTGTGGTGATATACCCCAATTAGTCCTGCAGTTTCCCTGACATTTCCCTAATTTCATCTGTCCTCAGACATGCAAATATATGTAAAAAAAGGACAGACAACAGAAGGTGGACTCTACAGATTCTTTGTACTGAAAATGCTACAATATAGTGAGAAAAATACTGTAAGTAACTTGCCTCACACTGGTTAACTACAGTTATACCCTTTCTTACTCAATCCGGAGCCAGTACTGTGCAAATTGCATTCTTATTATGCTTGTCTGTTAACTTTCAGAGTGAATATAAAGACCAAAGCAACACACCTCACATTGAAACCAAAGGAACAGCAAAAGATTTACTCATCTTAGGGATGTGAACCTGCTAGTTAGCCAGCCAAGTACAAAGGATGCCGTCTAACTTGACAAGAGAAACACAAGCACACATAGTTTATTTCAAAAACAGATAGACATTTGCTCTAGCCAGGAGCAAGTGGATTAACTGAATGATGAAAGCCGCTCACCATCCCACTTTAAAGAGGCATTTAGGCTATCTACCAAGACAGAAGTTCTGAGATGGACACTATTTAAGCACTCAGTCTCAGGTACATGACACACACACAGAGACATCTACATGGCTGCTCTACCAATGGAGCTCTGTGGCTGTTCAGATATGATAAACTGCTTCAGTAAGATAAAATCAGAAAAGTCTCTCAAAGCTGAAGTGCAGCAGGCATCTTTACTTGCACCTTTTATAAGCATTTGTATCCCTTGGTTTTGATGTTCTAAACACTCTATACATTTAACTATAATTGAATATATTTTAAAGGTAAGAAAAAAAGAGAAAAGAAAATAAGACTCCAACTTCTCTTGATGAGCAGTGAGGAGAAATCCATATTTCAAAGCATTATGGCATTTTAGGAATTACTGTAGCTTTCCAGCATGCACTGCTAAGTAGAACAGAAAGTACCCCCTTTATGCTGATGGACCTAGTAGCTAGCACTGCTGGTCTATAGAAAAATTATGTCTCCCCAATGACTAGGACAGTCCAAGACAGCTTTCTGGCACACAGAAAGATATCGGGTATATGCTTGAATTGTTAAGATGAATAAAGAATTAAACAGGAATAAAAATGAGTGCCATAGATTAATTTTTAGTATTAATTCTAGAATTTGCACACTGTATCCTTCTCTGACTTCCTTCACTTCATGCTTTTTGTCTTAGAGGAAATTTTTATCTTTGAAATCCTTGTAGCTATTGCTTAGCACACTATGGAAACAGATGCAATACTAAAAATGCTGATGGCCTATTAATAGTGAATTTGCTTTTGAAACTAGAAGCCTCTCCAACAGAGCTTCACAGGAATGGATAAAAATACTTCACTGAAATGTCCAAGAATTTTTACATAATAAAACAAGGAGACACTAAGCTTACTCAAAATAAAGCTACTTTCAGTGTCTGATAATATTAGCTATCATTTCTGATAATTTCTTTGCAGACTTTAGGAAACCTCATTATATAACCAAAATATTTTAAATTCACCAGTTTTCAAATCATTCTCAATTTAATTCAATTAAACAAAGTCCAAAAACATCAGTTATTCATGAAAACACACAGAACAGCATCCAATGTAGCATTAGCAACTGTTGCATTAGTAACACTAATTTTTAGCAAACCAATTAACATGCAATATTTAGGCAGAGTATGTTAATATAGGAATTTGAAGTTTACCCTAGAGCAGGCAATCTTAAGGCAATTTTTATCCAGCTTGGGGATTTATTCCATTAAGAGCCAGAGTTTCTCTTCAATTCAGCTTCAGAACAAATAAATAACACAACATTTCAAAATCCACACTGCATTTAACTAAATGTTAAAAATGAATAGTTCTGCTCTTATTCCCTCAAAAACAACACCAGTGTTTTAGATTAAACGCTCCTATTTACAGGACTTCTAAATTTCTTTTTTGTTTTTTTTTTTTCACAAATTGTAATGATGCAAGGTCCCCTTCTAAAGGTGTCTGATTGGGTTGTTTTTTTGTTTGTTTTTTTTTTTTTTTGTCAAAAGGACAAATTTGCCAATAAGCAAGGGCCTTCAATGAGAAAGTTTGGCATATACGTTTAGAAACTCCAGTAACATTCTACCATTCATGACTCAGTGAAAAGCAATCAAGACCTTAAGAAGTTAGCAAGGACAATTTTGTGAACAAAGCAATATTGTGTCAAATAAAATTTAAGTATGATTTTGACTTAAAATTAGATGGTAGGTTTTTTCCTAACTTCCTGAGCAGTTCTGTATATGTAAAAGTTTTGTAACCAAAACACCAGAGCGCTGCCAAAACTCCAGATACAGTATGAGTACCCAAAGTGATATCTACTTTTTAAAATAAATGAAGTAATTGAGATGCAGTCTTATTTTCAGGACTTCATTCTCTGTGAAAATGAAACTGAAGGTGATATTTGGGTCCCATTATTACCCAAAACTGTACTGAATCCCCAATGGCTACATCCCCTAACCTTCTTAACATATCCCTACCTGAAACAGCCATAAACTATACACTGATATATGCATTATTCAAAATGTAGAAAAAAATTGAATAGTTTTTAAATTACTGGTCAAGAAACAACTAAAAATATTTTCAATTCAACATGCCTGGAAAGTTAAATCTTCACAGAAACTGATTTTTTGGAGTCTAGTAACTGATATTAACTGGCATAAAAGAAATAAAAATAGAACAAAACAGAAGTTACTTCATTTAAGCACAGTATTATATAAAGATCTAAGCAAATGAAAATCAACCTATAGGTCATCCTTTAATTTCTCCATCTCTTGTATTTTATTTGACAAGGAAATGGGAATATAATATTCCTTTGTGCTTTGTCCACTATATGTATATTTTTATTTAGCTTTTTTTGCTATCTGTTTGGCACTCCCAAGAAGAGCCTCACAACTGTGTTTCTGTTTGCTTCATAACTGGTCTCACTACTTCTCTTGCACTAATTTTTCTAAATTTTGTCTATTATGTGAGCATATAAAAGAAAATTAAGGAAAGTACACATAGCATTTTGCATGAAACCCTGGGAGCGAGTGCAACTTTAAAAGAGAACTCAACGCCACACATTTACGATTAAATACTTGTGGCAAAAAATGTGTATCAACTCTGTATTGCTATAGCAACTGTGATACATGCATTTTTTCAAAGGCCAAATGCAACTCAGATACAGATAATTACTTGTTGTAACACAGATATAACTTAAACATCCAGGAGGAAATCTAGGGAATAATTAATTTAAAAAAAATTATCTGTGAATTTCTTACAGGCTTAAATCACAGAAGAATGCAAAAAAAAAAAAAAAAAAAAAAAGACCCACATGTCAAACAAGCACCTTTGCTTGAGAGATGTAGCATGTGCAGATCAGAATGACAGTGATCGTTTCCTATGAAAAATGTTTCTTTGATATTGTCACACTTATCAACTCAGATGCTGTCCTTCATTAGGCCTCTTATACCAACGTGACAATATTCATATTGGAGGTCCAATACAAATATTTAAAATATGTTTGATTTTTTTTTTTTTAATAGTCTACACAAATTCGATATTACTTGCTGTAAAACCAGAAAAAAAAAAAAAAAACTAGGAGCAAATAGGCAATGTTGCCAGATTTGAAAGGAGGAAGATTTACTACAATAGATCAGTTAAAAAAATAACTTCTTTTTTAGACTGATTGTGCTCAGTATTGAGGCCAGCCCTGTTTTATAGATATCTGTAATAATGATCTGGACAGGGGGATCTAGCTCCTCCTGAGTAAGTTTGTGGAGGACACCAAGCTGGGTGGGAGTGTTGATCCACTGGAGGGAAGGAAGGACCTACAGAGAGGGGTTTGGACAGGCTGCGTCAATGGGCAGAGGCCAATTGTATGAGGGTCAGCAAAACCAAATGCCATGTCCTGCCCTTGGGCCACAACAAACCCAGGCAGCTCCACAGGCTGGGGCCAGACTGGCTAGAAAGCTGCCCAGCAGAATAGGACCTAGGGGTGCTGGTTGGCTGTTGTTGAACCTGAGCCAGCAGTGCCCAGGGGGCCAAGAAGGCCAATAGTCCTGGCCTGTATCAGTAATAGTGTGGCCAGCAGGACCAGGGCAGCAATTGGCCCTGTACCTGGCACTGATAGGGCCACACCTCAAGTCCTGTCTTCTGCTTTGAGCCCCTCACTAAAAGAATGACACTGAAGTGCTAGAGTGTGTCCAGAGAACAGCAACAAAGGTGGGGAAGGGTCTGGAGCATAAGTCCTATGAGGAGTAGTTGAGGGAGCTGGGGGTGTTTAGCCTGGAGAAAAGGAGGCTCAGGGCTGCCTGAAAGGAGGGTGTAGCCAGGTGGGGGTCAGTCTCAAGAGGAAACAGCATCAAGTCACACCAGGGGAACTCAAGATTGGATATTAGGAAACATTTCCTCACTAGAACTGTTGCCAAGCATTGGAACTAGCTGTCTAGGGAAGTGGTAGTGTCTAGATCGCTGGAGGTATTTTAAAAGAACCACAGATCGGACTAACTAGCACTTAGGGAAATGTTTTAGTGCTGGATTGGCAGCACTGGATTAATAGTTGGACTTGATGATCTTAAAAATCTCCTTTAATCTAAATAACTTTTTGATTCTCTGTTTTTTCTATGTAGCATGAATATCAGACATTTTAAGAGAAGCACAAAGCTAGCTCAGACAGTAGTACAGCACCACACTAGACAGTGTAAGACAGTCTTAGCACAGGAGAGACTCACTTTAACTTCTGCTGCAAAATTAATTAGTAAAATGCCATGAAGCATAATGTTTTTCAGTCTCTATAGAGATTGCATTATATGGCATTAAAGCACAATACACTAAATGTGTATTAAATCACTTGCTTAAGCCACTTCATAAGCAGCTCTTTAGCTCTTCCACATTGAAACCTTTGCATCATATATCTAATATATACTCTGTCTCTCTGTGTGAGATATCATATACTGATACTCTTACATCTATAGATTATACAGATTAGAGCGTCAACACAGCAGAAACTACAGCATGACTGAAAGCAGCATAGCTGCTTGCTGCTGTTAGACACTTGGCATAGGTGTGATTTCCCTGAATCTCAAGAAAACACAGAAATTCATATCTCTATGATCTGGGATTTGAGGGGCTATTAATGAATTTCAGACATAAGACCTCCTAGCAGTGTTTTCCTCACTGCCCCTGAAAACAGACTGAGATAATTTGAAGGAGTTAAGTCCTTCTCTTAAAGACCCTAAAAAAAACCCAGCCAGAAACCATGTAGTGCCCCAAAACTTTACTACTTAAGTGCAAGGCAGCTCCTTCCAGTCATTTGGGACAGCTTCTTTTGGCAGAACAGCTCAGTGACAAGGAGCGTTGGGGTGTACAAAGGTAAGGACAAGAGATATTTCAGCTTCTGTTCACACTAAAACTAAAGGATCCTTCTAAAATGATGGCTGATTAAGCCCCTGTCAATCCAGCTTTAAACTGCTATTAGATATAGAGCTTGGGTGACACATGTTTTTAACAGATCCCCAGTCAATATCTTATAATTTTATGGTAAATCCTCTACAGTTGTTAACAGCTAAGCAGAAGCACATACAGCTACAAGACTCACACATCTGTATGTGTGAGGCAGCAATTTCACCAAACATTGTTTGGCTAATTATCTTGAAAAACTTTCCTGGCTACCTTATTTATTTATTTATTTAAAACAAAACCCAAACATACAGAAGACCTTAACACAAAGTGCAACTCACTTTGTCTTTCAAGGTGGTGAAGAAGACTGGACAATGAGTTAACAAAGTCCACTGGCGATGGAGGGGATCCAGTTTGTGGGGCAGTGCCATCACTAAGTCTTTTCTTTGGCTGGGCTTTCTGAACCATTTGCTACGATATCTCAAGTGAGCTGATAAAGACATGTTAGTACTCAAGGCTGGGGAAAAAAACAGAATAATTTTGTGATAAGGCTCTCTAACAGCCTTAACATCTTTCCTACACCCATATACACAAACATCAGAATTTTCATGACAATAGTAGTTGGTATTTTGCATCCTATACTGATTAAAACCTCTTCTATTCTCTTGCACTTAAAATTCAAAAATCTTCCCCCACCCCAGCTGCTCTGACCCTTGTCATTCAGAAAACAGACAATCCAAAAATACAAGTTGTTCAACAAAAGCACCTTATTAAAAAAGTAAAGGTGCCATCACAGACTTAAGAACTTCCACATTGGTATCACAAAGAGCATCAGCATGGACATACTTGAGGACACATGCTCCCTGCTAGCTTGCTATGTGACAACTGCACTAGGTGCTACAGACTAGTTGGCTAGAGCCAACTAGAAAAAAGCATAAAAATTCTAAGGAACATGGAAAAACTCAGATAATGGGTGAAGATAATCACAGAGAAATTTACTTTGTTTTGAACAGAATGTCAAGGACTTGCTTTATATCCTCTTTCCCTGATAAATCTTAAGAAATTAAAATAGCTTGACTTCTTAGGGCAGCAGATTGCCTATGGAGGCTCCCTGAGCTATGATTTCTCCATATGGAAAAAGAAAACATCAGTGACATCAACACTTTAAGGGCCAAATGTTTCTGGGGCTGTGGGGCTGTTCAAAACATTTTGTGCCTAATGACTCTAACTTACAAACAATTTAGAGATGGACTAAGCTTTTGATATCTGTTTATTACTAGTTTTTCTCCATTTTTCTTGATTCCTTGTACACCACAGAATGTGTGCAATGTTGGAAGCTGATTTTTTGGAGGTGAGGGGTGGGTAAGTGTTGCTTATTGGGGTGGTTTTTATTTTGCTGTGCTGTTGGGGTTTTTTTTACAGTTGTTTTATGTTTATACTTAAGTCTTACATGCCCCACACTAATACCTCGCACAAAGTGAAGCAATACTTTGCTCGGTCTAGACAAGTATTTAGGATGCAGCTGAAACACAGGGAACCAGCTTCTTTCTGAAGCACATGACAAGTTCTTCTTCCTATTAATTATAGGAGAGGCTGCACAGAGATCAGTTAAACTCTACTAGCTCTATCATCATCTTCCTGATGATCTTCACCAAAAACATCTAGCCATGAAAAGCTATTTTTATTGCATACCTAGAAGTTCCCTTGCTCTGCAAACCAAAAGCCAAACAGAACTGCAAAAAAGCTCCACAATTAGAAACTTCCTGAATTCTCTAAAACTATCAAGCAACGCATTTCATGTGTGCCTGAGTCCAGATATGCTTTGCCTCTATCAGTGAATCCTAATCTCTGACGTTTCATTTACATCTGTAATTTCATTATTTCCCCCACATAGCTATTTTAAAAATAATGGGAAGATATAACACCTGGTGCTTCAATGTAATTTGTTTTGCAATTTTCATCTTTGAGAGTTTACATGCAAAATACAGTCTAAAATTTAAGTCATTCCCATGCTTAACATACAGAAGAGAGGATGGGAAGTGTAGTCAAATTTGAGCACCAGCATAATTGTGTTGTTCATCTTGCTGACAGTGTGGGAAGCAACCCTGTATTTATGAAGATCCGGGTTGAAGAAGATTTGGTAGAGAAACAGATAAATCTCTAGGGAGGAAAGCATTCTGTGATAAATTCCTGTCTGATGAACTAAACCAACCATATTCCCTAATATTTTTAGTTTTTATATTATCTCTCACAAACAATTGTAAATTAGATTAGATGCATGCTAGAAATTATTTTTGGAGAAAAACTATTCCACAAGTCCACTAAAGAACTATTACCTTGAAAATGAGCTGCTCAGTGAACGTTTCTACAATGGCATCTGTTGAGCTTTCAATATAGAGTAAAATTTACTTACTACACCTCTGTGGCCCTAATCCTCTTGCATCCAGTAACAAAGACATTAAAATGGTTAAAGGTTATCCTTTAGTTAGAAGTGATCCTTTATATCCTTAGCTCTTTTTTCCCCTCCCCTGGAGGTTTTAAAGGGCATCTCTGAGTAAAACATAGACTTAACCATTTGAATGGAGGCCTTTTTGCCTCTTCACATGGATAAATTGTTTAATACTCAGTAACTGAGTGTGTAGGGGGGGATGGCAACATAATTGAACAGCATCATTCAAGCAGTAAAGGAGTTATGACAGCAACAGTGTTTAGAAAGATATCCCAAAATTGTGGTTCCAGCTGATTTGCCAGAACCTCATCCTTCAACTTCCCACAGAATCAGTTTCTCTTGCAACACAAAAGTACTATAAAAATAAAGTCCATTAAGTTATAAAATGTTAAGACTGAGGCTATGTATCAAATATGATACAATTTCCTTAACACAGACATGTACTTTAAAAATGTGATCACAGTAACATGTAAGTAATGTAAGCTTAGAATAAAAGGCCTAATGAAATCCTCCTGTTATTTTTCTTTTATTTACTACGTGAACTTAAATATTGTGTGCATGCCTGAGGGGACAGGTCTTAAATCTAGCTACAGTTTAGATGCTTCTAACTTTGGCTGATCACTGGGCTTACTGAATGATGTATCTAAACTGAACAGTTGTAAAGAGGATCTAAAATTAACAATTACCTTAATCTAAACACTAAGTATTTTAACAGGAAAAAGTATTTCGATTTTGCAAAGGCAATACCTATGCAAAGAAAATAATTCAGCTCAGAGGCAGTGTTCTCATTTCTGTGTCCACAGAAGACTTGATTACACACATGGATATTTTTTCGTGTTCCAGTTTATCTGCAATTTGAATATACAGTACTCATGCTTAATGAATTAATTAATTCAGGGCAAGTCTCTACTTGGTTACACGTTAAAACTCCTCTCATTGTAAAAGAGCACTTGCATTATTCAGCCGTCCAATTTAAATTAATCATTACTGGGGTAAAATATCTGTGTTTTAACCAGAGAAATTTAACATTTTTAGTATTTAAAGCATTAAAATTAAAATTCCACAATGCATCTAGCAGTTCATTCAACTGCACGTTTCCTTTCTCATATACCTTGTATCCTTATTAATACATTTATGCTAGCAAAGGATTAGATATCCTGATAACTCCAGCAAGATGAACATTATACAAAAAAAATACAACAGTATTGCTTTCTGTATAGTGATCCTTCAAGAATCAGCAGATTTGCTGGCACCTTCTCCTTCAGCTTCTTGATAAGATCAATTTCCTTTGCAATGAGAAGCAAGTATAAATTTCAAGAAAGCCACATACAGTGAAATTATGCAACTGTATTTTGCTTTAATTCTTATACATACCTGATTGGGATGATATAGGAAAACAGGAGGAGGAACCGGAAAAGGTTGCGATACCATGGGCCTACAAATCCTTGCAAAGTTACCATAACAACTGATAGTGCAACTAAAGCCAAAAACAGGGCTTTGGTCAGTTGATTTAGCTCCAGGTCCAGCAAGCCAACCTGGAGGAAGAAAAAGAAATCAAGTTAGTCACTAGTTTTTCTTAAATGTATGCTTCTGCAGTGCAAACAATTAATGATTGTTTGCTTTGGTTATTCCTACCTATTAAAAATCTATGCACTTAACAATTAACATGCATATAACAATTAACTGAACTTTGATCATTGCATTGATTGTTATTCCTATTGCTTGCACACAAAAGATTTTCCCTGGTTTTGTGGCAATAACAATTCCCAGAAACAATGTGAATTGTCCCAGACAAGCCTTCAAGTTTGACACATCCCTTCTCCTTTCCTTGTTCTAGGACAGGAACACAGAAGAGCAAGGAGAAAGGATAATTACAGATGAACAAATGAGCAGGGACAATTTTCTTCTGTCATGCATGCAGCAAAAATACTGGCATGGTGTATTATATTTGTAGGAAGCTCATTGACTGCTAGAAGATCAAATACTTGTTAGATTCGAGAACCAAGAGGCACAAGTCGCAGTGCACCTGTCACACGAATAAGAAGTCACAGGCTTCTTATTCGTGTGACAAGTGCACTGCGACTTGTCACTATGCTCTCATTCCACTCTGTAAATCTGAACCTATGCCATAGAAATGACTTTTAATTGTATAAAGCTTTCACTTATCCAATATAATAATAAAAACATCAAGTGGAATATCCATTTTCAAATCAATATAGTGAAACAGAGCTTCAGCTTCACATGAATAAAAAGGTATTTGATTTAGAAACATTTTAAGTAAAACATTAGGAGAAGCTATCTTTCATCCACTGTTTCTCATGAAAAAATATGTTTAAGCTATGTAGCTAAGACTCTCACCATTTCAATAATGTATGATGTAAGCTAGGGTATTCATACTACACTTTTCGGGATGGTCTAGTAGTCAGTAAAATATGTGGGAAAATTATGTCAGGAAGAGTTTCCTAGGCCACATCACAGATGCCCCTTTTATCTCCAAGTCTTGCCAGTAAGACCAGTAAAACATAACACTTCCTTAGATAACAAACAGTCTGCAAAAGAAGCACTTTAAATATAGTTCTTAAAAATTCCAGCAATCTTGCTTACGCATAGGCTGTCCCTTCCCTAGAGAACCAGGCAGCTGAAGACCACAGTGGCTGATTTATCAGCTGCATTTAAAAAGCAGCACAACGAGGACAAATATCTTGCAATTTCCGCTGCTTCAACTACTACATAGTTTATGCTTGAATTATTGAGAAAAATAGGTTTTTGGATTAAAATGAAGAAAAATGAAGCCAGGGAAGTAGAGCATGTTTCAAAGCCCAGATCTTTTTGCATTGACAAAGGCAGCCTAAGTTTCAGGCCTCGCTGAGGATCAGATGAAGTCATTATTCATTCAGTCAGGGAAAAAAGACTCAATTACCTCAACCTAAAGATGCTATCAATGAATGCAAAGTGCATATTTTACTCTATTCATCCAAATCCCATTAAAAAGTGAAAGGAATGATTTAATCTGGCCTTCTAGAGTTGGTCTTTTTTTGTAATAAAATAAAGAATCACTGTCTTGCAATATGCATAACTACCACCTCACACTTTTTTTTCCCCTGCATCATGGTAGTGAAAGCCTATCTCTCCCCTCTCCATCCCCCATAAAAAACCCCACCCCAGAACAGAAATGAATAAAGAGCTTCTTTGGAAAGAACGCCACTTTTAGGGCAGAAACATTAAATTTAGTCCATTGCACACTGACATGTAGCTAACTCAAAGCATTAATACCTTTCTAATTTATGAAGACAGATGTGAGTTTAAGTTTGGGACACAATAAAAATGTGTTTGGAGAGGTATTATGACAATAAAAGTTGATGCTGAAAAACTTTTCACACTATGAATCTTTTGCTCAAGAACTCTTGATTTACTACTAATAATGCCATTCTTTTTTATATAGATCATACTATTTGCCATAGTAAATTTTAATATTTTTATTTACTACAGTAAGTGAGGGCAATTTCAAAATTCTACTTAAGAAGGCACACAAAAAAGTAAGTTTGAATTGAAATGCATTCTCCATTTCTCAAAAACTAGCTACTCCAATGTACTAAAAGATACTTAATTAGTTTAATTCTGTGCCTTTCCACATAAAAAATTTCTGCAGTCAACTAATGAAACACCGTTGAACTATCCAGATAAATTTCACGTAGAAATTCACTAACATTCTCTAAAATTCATTTGAATATTGGAAAAGTGGATAAACTCCATTTTAACTAGACTGTGATTTTATCAAAGCATTTGTAAAATATGCCATCTTACGAAAGCTATTTCTTTTCTTTGGAAAATAGTAACTGGAATAACTATGAAAATAATAGAAATAGATTAATTAAGAATTGGAGTAGTTTTCCATGTTTATTGGTATTTCCCATATTACTAAAACAATTTTTCTTCTACTTGTCATAATATTTGTTCTATTTGAAACAACAAAATTAAACACACCACTAGAAATTTTAATCTCCAAGGGAAAATTTGGATGTAATGTCTAAGAAAACCACAATAGTTTTGCAAAGGGGCTGCTCTATAATAATGAAAATGAACACAATAATTGCCTGTATAATTTAAAATGCTACTAATAGCAACAACCACAAATCCATTTAGCTCCTCTTTAATTTATGCACACAGTTTTAAATAGTTAATGGTTTTCAATAAAGTAATGGCTTATACCATCAATTGTCTGTTTGCATGGTAAATAAGCTGACAAGTTTTTCAAATATTTTGTATTTGAATGAGGGAATGATTCAATGATTCTACACTTTACATTTTGGGCCACAAGGTATAATTCATTATCTTATAAGAAAAATCTTAATTTAATTAAAAAGCTGAAAATAACAAGAACTTTTCCAGTTACTGAAATACATCTGAACAACAATATTGCTGTTCCTGACCTAGATGCTTAACTTTTAGGAAAGATTATCTTCTGAAGTTATGATTGTAGCAATAGAACAATTCTTTTAGCACTATAAAATATATATTACTTTCAAAATAAGAACTTTTAACATGCTAGAATACTGAAATGTAAAATTTGATAAATGCTATAAAATCACAAAGATTTCTCAAAATGGTCTAGTGCAGCCATTTTTTATTCAATTACAGTTTAAAGTGCATTAGAAATAATTGCTCACGAATAGCCTTTAACTGCCCTACTTTAATACTATTGAAGCATTAAGGCACAGTCTTAGGACAGACTTCCCCCTACAACCACATTCCTTCACAAAGGTAATTATATTTCAGTAATCGGCCTGGTTCTGCACTGCCAATCACTACATTGACTACAATGAAATTTCATGGTATGCATGTTTGAGAGGGACTTGGGTTTCAACTTGCATGATAAACACAAACAATTTCTTTCCTATTCTCAATACATATTCTGAAATTAATTTATTAAGCCTTGAATACCAGTATAGTATATGTTTCCATTAATTGTAGCCTACACTTAGATGTAAAAGGTATGTGACAATAAATATTTAAAAATACTAAAATTCAAATAATACACCTTTCAGCTGCAGGGTGACAAAACCAAGGTTTGCTTAACAAAAACGATTAGTAGCATTCCATCATTTATAAAAAAAATTATATAGATTATACTATACAGTCAGCTGCATTTATCCAAACCCCCATGACTTTCTTCAATAATCTGTTAAACCCTCCCTCTATAGTCCCTAGAAATAACAGGTTACTAATTTGTGTTTAAAGGCTAAATAAAGTGACACATCCTTATCTATCTACCTTAATCTTTGACACTAAAACCACAAAGAGCAACTTTGGAATCTGTAAATGTTTCTTCTTTCTTAGGTCTCCTAATTTGCATGATTCAAAGTCTTGACAGCTCAGCAATCCAGGTAATCACATTAAGATAATATAACTATGAATCAAAACAAGTAAATTCAGGTTTAGCAAGCATCTTGCCTTAATTCCCTCTACTTATGCAATGGTCTGCACAAATATGTTTCTCTACAAAACTGACCTGATTAATGCCAAACCTACCAAATCTTGCATACAGTATGGTACACTGTTTAATCACTATCTTTCTCATTCTTTTAATCAGTAGATTCAAAGGTGGGAAAAGCAAAGAAAATACAAAAATATCTACAGCAACCATTTTGTAAAAAGTCACCGGTCCTCGCTTTTTCTGATATCAATTTTCAGACATGGTCTCATCACAGGTTTAGCTGCAAGAGCAACAATGAAACCTTGAAAATATTTTCTGAAGCACTAAAAACCTTTTACAAGTTTTATTCATTTTAGAATTGAGCAATAATGCAGGGGGGACTGGTCTACTTAAGTTCATAAAAATGAAATAAACTTTACTTATTCAGTCCACTCCATTTGATTTATGATAAGTAATTACCATAAAATAGTTCATTTGATTCCAGTAATGTTTTTTGTCTTACCTTTGGCAAAAAAAAAAAAAAAAAAAAAATCCTTCATAAAAAATATCCAACATGCAACCAAACCTTCGACCAAACTGAAATATTTGGTATCATGTTAATACTGCAGTTTTATGGAACCAAATTATGTCATTTCTACACTGATTTCAACAAATAATTTCATATATTTAGTGTTAATTGTTTCCCCAAAGAAACAAATTACAATTACTTCTCTGTATTCTTACATAAATCAGTCCAACTCCAGCGCATAGGCATTGAAAATAGCAGAAATTTTACAAGTCAAGAAGAAATACAGTTCATTGTCCAATGAAAGAGAAGCTAAAGTACATTTTGGTAGTGTTTTGATGCATATTCAAAACCAGAGGTTTAACTGCTCTTAAAAACAGAATACTATTATTATGTTTTGAAATTACCCTTCTGACTTGCCTGGCTTTACTTTAACACACTATTCATAAATGAATATTTATGTGTTTTGAAATAAAATAATCACTTTGAAAGTAGAATTCCCTTGTACAAATAGAAATATCGATAATTCTAAAAGAAAAAGAGGACTCACACAATTCTTTCTCTCTCTGCCACATTTATTAATTCATTTTATATTATTGCCTTTTCCATACTCAACATCATCTGAGTCTGGATACTCAAATTGAAGCTCGAGAATCCTCTCCAGGATTTTAGAGATGCTTAGCTCTCTCTAGGCGTCTACTGCAATAAAAACTGTAAGTGAGCTATTTCCACAGCTGCACTTCGGTAGGGCTCAATTGTTTGAAGTAAGGCACTCGTTTTGTCGAATGCTAGTCACAGATTTCATAACCTTCCTAAGTGTGTCTTCTTTTTCAGTTGTATCCTGGTTTACCTGAATGCCAACGATTTAGTCTTTTTGTAGTAAAACATACTGTTTCAAATGATCGCAATGACAGAAATTGAACACGACTCATTCTCAATATCCTTCTGACCATAAATCTGTCTTTCATTACCATTTTTGAGGTTTGGTAACCTACAGTACTGTCTTTAAATATTCTTCAGTCTGATGTTTGTTCTTCGATTGAGTCTTTACGTAGAGCAACGAAGCCAAGCCGTGGATACTTGGCTTTTGCTCCGGTCTGCCCGAAGGCGGAAGTGGAGGCTGGGGCGGGCAGCGCTGCCATGCGCGCTTTGGTCAGCAGAGGGCGCCCGCGCCCGTCTGTGCCGCACGGCGCCTCCCCCGGCACCCGCCGCGTTCGGCGAGAAACGCTCGGAGTCAATTACTCGGCTTTGACACTTCAGATTGTGCACTCAGATTGTTCTATTTCCTCTTAGCGAAACGCTACACTTCGTACACCTTTACACAGTCACAGTCTGACACTTTGAGGCAGCAGTAGTCAGATGCTGTGCGACCATATGTTCTCCGACTTCGCTACGTATTTGTCACGAACGCGAATGATTAGAACGTTACAGAGCACGTTAAGATATCGAAAAGGTTAACAGCCCCTTGAATTCCGGTATCCATACAGTGACTGTGCTGCATTACATACTGTCCCCCTATTAAAAGCTACCAGTTGAAAACATTTTCTCAAGACCACCCATCAATTTAGAATAATTGCTTCAGTAATCTAAGATAACCAGTCATACTGGAAACTTCAATAACTTTCACACAGTGAAACTCTAATTAATCAGTTTTTTTTTTTTTTTTTCAATTAAAACAAAATCTAGATACACAGCACAGAAGATATTTAGAGTTTCTAAGCACTTGAAATCCTCCTTATATCTGATCAATATTGCTAAGACATGGAATTCTCAGGGGTGGGGGAAGAGCAGGATTTAAAGGTGCTTGATTTTACACTTATTTTTATCTTCAGATTATATTTCATATGTACCGTTTACATCTTCAGATTCATATTTCATATGTACCTTTTACATGTGCTTGTTATATCTTCTTTAAGCTCAGTCATCATCAGCTTCAACTCAAGACTTTTCTACAGATGCTGTCATGTAATCAGGTCTTTCAAGGGTCAGAATACAGAATAAGCAGCTTTACACACCATGCACTATTATTAAAATGGAGCTGGCATTTTTTCAAATCTGAATAGCTTAAAAAAACATTATTTACTTTCTCACAGATTAAGATAATTAGCAGTACCAAAATAACTGCAAAATTAGCACAGGGAAAACTGGTTCCAAAACTTTATTGTGTAAAATTTGCATATATAAAAATAAATAAATGCAAAAAATTGAGATAAAAAAAATAAATAGCTCAGTAACAGATACTACTTTCTTCATGAAAAAACAATTACAAAAGGGACCTAACAAATTGACAACAACAGCTAACTCTTTCATCTGCATAAATTTTGGGAATAGTAATATATCTACACTTCAGACCATGCGGCTGACTGGTCTAAATAACTTTTTCAAATAGAAAACTGCACAAATGTAGTATTTTCATAGTAGGGATTGAATCTGTGGGTTTTACATATGACACAGTATGTTTAATAATATTTCATAAATGATATGAAAAAAAACCTTACAGCTTTTTCAAAGACATCTTTGAAATTGAATACCAGAAAATGTGTAACTACAGAAAACCAACATTTCCTTACTCCACATTCAAAATAAGGTGTTAGTAACTCATATCCTCATAGACTATCTAGATTAAGCTATTAGCAGAGATTATTACATTTTGTAAAGAGTTTAATCTCACACAAGGCTGGGGTAAGAGAGGTCAGAGCTAAGGTTATCAAAACACATGTCAATTTTTCCATTAAGAATATAATTAAATAAATGAAGCCAAGAACCCAGAAAGTCTAAGCTTATTTTAAAATTTCACAATTGCATTTTATCGTAAACTGAAAGTAAGCTTAAAGACAGTTGAAAGGATATGTTTTCCTTCCATCTTACTCGAGTTTAAATTCAGAGGTGCATTTTTAAAATTTCTTTCTAGGTAAATTACATACATTTTATTTTATTACACCTTGTTATTTTAAGTTAATGAAATTTGGAAAAAAAACTTCAATGAGAAACTCTGATATATTAAGTTGGTGCTTATGCCACAAACTAGATGGAAATCAGAGCTGCAACATTTCTTCATGGAAATGTAAATGAAGGAATACAGTTGATACAACACACATTATTAAAGTGACTGAGGAAACTTTCAGAAGACGGATTAGCCAATAAATGCAAAAGAATGAATAAAAATTATTGAATGAATAATTAAAATTAGCAGTATGCAGTGTTTCATTAATTGGTGGAACATTTCTACAACCTCCCTCCTCCTCTGCTGTGTATAGTCTATGGCCATCATTAAACCTGTCTCAGCACAGGTCCAGATACAAACACAACCATCCAGGTATTTTTGCACAGGAAATCAGGTTAAAAAAATGAACAGCCACACAACACAAAGCACCTGAAAGTTTGTTTCAAAGCTTTAAATCTGAATCCTATTAATAACGAATTAGAATGTATATTTACATATAATAATATTCAAGAATAAATGGGAAAACATGTGAGAAAGGAACTGAGAATGAGCATTTTGACTGCATCGAACTTTTGTCTCTGCCCTAGATATTCCTGAGTATAAAATCCTGTTAGCCTACAAACTGAAAAGAAATGTTTCAAAAAAGCCTGAGATACGTATTGAAATAAAAACTTGGTTTTATTTTTACTTCAAAATTAGACAGGAGCTTGAAAGCTGCTCCATACAGTGGAAAATCAGCAGTAGTCTCCTAAAAGATTAATTAAATGTCTGAATATACAGAAAAAATGCCCAAAAAAGGGGAGTGAGCCTTCTTCAAGTCACCCAAAATAAATCCAGAGCAAATGCCCACAACCATTTAAGGCACAGAAAAAGCAAATCTAAGTGAAGACTTCTAGATAAGATTTGACATACAACTTCTTTCTAATATTATGTAAAAACATCAATTTTCAGACTCTAATATCTAGTAGAAATTATGACCTGAGCTCTAGAATTTGTAGCTCAACTTTAATGCACTGATGTGTTTACAAATAAAACTGTCCTTCTGAAACAAATATTAAACTTTTAAAATGAGGAATATTAACAAAAAGGTTTTTAGGATACTTCCTAATTTTTTTCTTTATACAGTTACACGTCATTAATAATCTATATAATGTCTGTGTTACTAGTGCCTCCTGTCCTAAAATAAACACAAAATATGTTTCAAGACAATTAACAGAATGTGTTGCTTTGAAATTATTCTTGGGATTATACAAACAAATAAGGTTCTAGAATAATATTTTCCAAAAGGTTTTCCAGAGAGATCAGAAGTATTTAATTGACCTTCTGGACAGATATACAAAAGAACTCTAAATATGTACAAATGCATATACATATTTTTGTACTTAATTCCAAATCTGTTTTTACCCATAGAGAGATTAATATTTCAAAAATTCTACTTTTCTAAGATTTAAGATCTGAATTTCATTATCACAATTCAGCAATCAAGTGGTGTGTGTGTGCATGTGTGCAGCATGGTGGTTTTATTAAACAAAGCTTCATCTGAACAACAAAACTTAATTTTATAACATCACTACATTTTTGAGGTTTCTTATATCATCAAATTTATCAGCTAAAATAGCTTTATTTCTATTAAGCAAGTAACAACAACAAAAAATCTTACCATAAAAGTCAACTTCTTCTTTTAGTGTTTCTATTCTTAAAGACATTTTATGAACCACTTCATACTCAATCGTTTGCAAGCAATCCCAACAGTTGGGAATTGTGTGAAACGTTGCACAGATTGACAGATGAAGTGAAAAAGTCTGTATTAATTTTCCAAATAAAGAAATGCACTGAGTGGTATTTCACTATGATTATACTCCAAAGTACCAATTAGAACGCATATCAGAAACTAGAGCAAGTTGACACTCTACAATAAAGCAAATAATTTCCAGTTGGAGGGGCAGAAAATGTTAATATGCAATGTTCAAGGCTACAAGAATCTTTGTAAAAGGAAGTAGCTAATAAGGTTTAATGATGCATGTCAGGAAGCCACAGTATGTAGGGAAACACAGCTGGCTTCATTTTGTAAACTATTTGATATACACATCTTTCTAGTTCACGATTATCAGCTGTGCAAGTGCCACAGGGGACAGTTTAGCCTTCAGATCAGGATATTCTTCTTGTTCTCTAAATTACAAGTAAAATACATTAATATAATATGGTGCTGTAGGCTAGTGTCCTGACTAAAGCTTATCAGCTTACAAAAAAGATTAAAGGACTCTTCTGTAAGATTCAGTTTGAACAATCTCAGCAGAATAAACAGGCTGAAGAATACTGAAATAATAAATATATTTATAATACAAATCTACACACATTTTTGAATGTAAGATTAAACTCTGAAAGTTACTAAAATAAACATGAAATGCCATTTATATTAATTCACGCCATTTCATGAGGCATGTACTTCTTTTATTATTAAATTAATATTAATAAAGAAATCATGGGTATTATGGATAGATTGCAGCTATACAAAGCAGTATGCCTCCTGCTTTACTGCACTACAAGTTGCTCAGTGACTGCAAAATGCAGGTGACAGCAATTAGCAGCAGATGATAGAAGCACTTTGAATTTGTACCAGATGGTAGCTAAGGGTCATTGGAAGCTAGCAGACCTTCCACAAGGAAAGTGTTGTGCAGTACAACTATAAAACAATTCAGTACTTAGAAATAAATTATTCAGGTTCTCAAAGAAAATTGGAAGGTCAAAATAGAATATAGAATATTATGCAAGGCATGAAAAGCTCACCTAGTGCTTACAGAATTAAATACATTTAAAAGTAAAACAGTGCAAACAGAGCATATCTTAACCTCACAATGGGGAGAGTCATTACAAAACTAGTAGGAACATCAGCTAATGTATCTGCTAAACAATGGAAACCTGTGTCCCAAAGGAGGGATTACATAAATACACTTTTTCTTCAGTGCAAGAGTAAGATACTGACTGAATACATGCTTCAATGCAAGAGGAAAAAAAGGTGAGAGGAAGATTCATACATGGAATACAACACTTTAATAATGGGTACCCCTCCACACTTCTGCCAGTGCCCTCGAAAGTACTGTTTCACAGCTCAGACACAATTAGGTGTATCTCATTTGCAAAAATTGATTCCCATAACCTCCAAATTTATAAATACACACAAATTCGCTTCAAACTTTTTTAGCTGCAAATCGAGAGTGAGATCCCCTTCTATGGAGCAAATCCCTGCACTAAGTACTGCATAAAGTACCTCAACAAGCCAAGGAAAGACAAATTGATTTGAGTGCAAAGGAGAAAGTAATGATACAGTAACTGCTGAAACAAAAACCCAAAAGTGAGAATAAGAGGTGGACATACAGCCAGAGAACCTTTGGGAATTTCAAAAATATGCATAGATAAGGTCAGTGAAATGGCTACTCAGCTGCTTATGGGGAATCTCTTCCCGTGCGTAAAACTGTTACAACATCAACCCTGCAGTTGAAGCCACCAATTTGATAGCAGAGCAGATTAAAGATACATGAGTTGTGATGAAAGTAGCTTTAAAAGGAAGGTGACAGGACTGGATAGGCTAAGGAGGAAGGAACCCATGGAAAGATGCAGGTAAGAGCTGAAGAGGTGTACCAGGATCATGATCTTTTATCATTGCAAAATGAGTGCACAATAACCAAGTCAGCATTTTTCAAGGTAAACAAATTGTGACAGATTATTATTTTATAATTTCATGTGATCAAAGACTTAAACTTTCTTCTTCACAAATGTACTACCTTGTCAGAGAAAAAACATGCACGTGTAAGATATGTAAAGGGAAGGGAGGGAGGAGGGAAGGAAGGGAGGGAGGGAGGGAGGGAGGGAGGGAGGAAGGAAGGAAAGGGTAGGTGGAGCTAGTAAAAGTATTAGACAGACCAGAGTAACAGGGTGGAGAAGCAGAAAAGGCAAGGGGGAAGGTAGTCAGATGAAAGATATATTGAATACAAAGCAGAGGACTGGTGCTGGCTGAATCTATTCCAGAGACCATATATATAGTAGGGAGTCACAACAAACTGAATAAAAAAGTTTTTTAACAGTTCTTTCAAAAACGCAAAATAAACAACTGTCCAACCACTGTCAAACTTAGACTAGAAAAAGAGTTTACGTGATAGGCAGAACAAAAAAAAAAAAAAAAAAAAAGCCTATCCCTCAAACCCAGTAGGCATCAATAAGGATCTTATTTTCTTTCTAGAGCTGAGTCACAAGTCACCTATTTTTGCTTTTATAAAACAAAACATTTGAGTGGATTCCTTGGAGACTATGAGATTAAGAAAAGATTCCACAATGTGTCCAAATCATAAAAGAAATGAAACAATGCTGTTTTGTATAAACAGTATTTTGAGATACATTCCAAAAGATATAATGGGAAGGAAATGAGCTTTAAGAATATGAAGAGCAATCCACTCTTTACAAATTAATCCACAATCTAAACCATATTATTTTCATCTGGTACAAGCTGGAATGCTGATTTTAATGCTCACTGTATCCACAGGCTTGCTCTCTGAACTGAGGTAAAAAAGAAGGGCAAAGACTATTTGTTAAGAATACAACAAGCTTGTTACGTCAAGTGTCAAACAGAACTCAGTAAATTATCTTAGTTATGATCACTATGTTCAGCCTACACCAAAACAAATACTGTGTCCTGATATGGAGGGAACTTTCCTTTCCCTCTAGATATCCATCACTGTAGACTAACATTTCAAGTCACATGAATCATGATGGTTTCTGAGCCTCCAGTAATTAGAGAAAGGCATGAGACTTCAGCTGCATGAATTAGGGAGTCACAAAAATTAAAAGATGTTTTTTTAATACTTGCTCTACGCAAAGAGAAGGCTATCCAATAATAACAGTAAACAATAATTAATGCTTGTAAGCATCCAAATAGAAGTTTTGAAAATTGGATGAGCATCTGTTCTAAGAATGCTCTGCAGGTCTTAAACGTCCTAGTTTCTGACATTTGGGACATCCCTCCTTCCTAATAATTGTAAAAAATAATAATCAATATACTTTCAACTTACCCATCACTAAAACTAATATCTCTATTCTTTCTTATTGAGTTCCTTTCCATATTGGAAAAAAAAAAAACAAACTTATTCAGAAAAATATGAAAACAATTGCAGAAATAATGAAAATTATGCAAAAAACATTATATATTTTCCTAATAACAACTAGATTTCATAAGGACCTTAGGCACACCTGACTTTCTACACAGTTGCAGCATCAAGTTTTTGGAACTATACATCAAAGAAATGTGTTTGCATGGATCTTAACTAAGGAAAAAATAATTCCAAAAATAAGGTTTCAGATTTCCAATAAAATACACATAATAATTAAAAAAAAAAAAAAACACAAAAAAACTGCTGACTGTGGTACACTGTTCTTATTAACAAACACTCAGTGCACAGAACACAACCCTAATGTAGGAAAATGCACAGCAGCCTCCTTCCACAACATCAGTATTTTGGTTGCCACCACTTTGGCTCATGCACAGCCAGCACGGCCTTGCAGGTAGAGCCCTCTGAACGTGGTGCAGTTCTAAGCCGTGGGATGAGGTTTCAAGTACCCTCTGAGAGGCCATGCCCTTTGCCCCTACCCTCTCATCTCCCAGCAGCTGCATTTTGCCAAGGGCATGATTACATTCTGAATGGCAACAAAGCCATAAGGAGCGATGTAAAGGTAAAAAGCAAACTCCCTCAGCTGATCAGCAGCAGTGGAGGCAGCAGCTGAGAGGAAATAGCCATCAGAGTCTGCCTCTTTGAGAGCTTACTGGGATATTCCACACAAGCCAAATGTGCAGGCAATCTCCCTTTTGCACTGTCTCCTGTAGAATGACAACATTTCAAATGATTTCTTTATTTTACCATAAATCATTAATTTTAGCTTAGATTGCCCCAGGTAAAATACATATAATTTCTGTTGAATAAGCTAAATAGCAGCCTGTTGCTATTCCACAACTTGATCCATTTTAAGAATTGTTCTGACTATTTGTGAGGTTAATCCATTTTAATAGATTAATAGAGTACTTCAGAAATGGTACAGTTCACCATTCCAATGGAGTACTCCACCATGGTATACTTCACACTTCCTTAAACACCAGTGTAAAATGACATTGAAGTACTGAGACAAATTCTAACCTACACATGTTCTAAAAATACTAAGATAACAAAATCCAAGACCTTTTTAATGGGAGTCTCTGAAATGGCAGGTCAGAGATCACAGAATATCAAGTAACATTCTTGATGAGAATCACAAGAATTTAGGACTCCAAGTTAGACATGGCTTGTGGCCTGTCATTAACATTCTGGTACATATCAATTTTTAGCCTTCTACAGCCTTGTCATAGGGAATAAATTTAACGCTTTAGGAATTTTACAGCTGTGAATAAATTACGTGGCTTTGCAAAACCAGTGGGAGAGTTTAGCATGAATTCTAAAATACACAGTAAACTCAGATATTTACCAAGAGTACAGTGAGAATTCTCTCTCACTACTGAGGAGCCATTCCCTTGCTTGTTCTGTATATTGTTGTATAGCAATGATTTTGTTTAGAACTTCACTCTATATTGTTGCCTTTGCTTTGCAGTAGGATTGTAAACAGAAAGTGGCACCAACTGAAAAAGGACACTGATTCAACATCTCCAAGCAGCAGTACCACAATACAGCACAGCTAACCTCTTCAGCCTGGTCCTTGAGCAGCATTCAGGCTGAGTGCCTCAGGCAGGACACAGCGAAATACACAACTTACATGCAGCCAGAAAAGACCTATCACATGCCTTGGTATATCAATTGCATGATATGCTTAATTGTTGGTTTCAGAACAAATAAGAAGTTATGGCATAGGTTATTCTGTAACTTTAACTTGTGAATTTATAGCAGGCCATATAATGGAACAACTTCTCTAGCTTGGGGATAAAACAGCGAAGCAGATAAGCAAGTGATCTAATTTTTTAAGATGCCAAAGAAAATACATGAGGATGAATTTTAAGGCTACAGACATCATGTACACACAAACCCATACACATTATGTGTACACAAACCCGAAATTAATAGATTCTGAAACCTAAGAGTACTGTAAAACATTCAACCAGGTTGGATGAAAAATGAAGTTGCATACCTTAAACTGACCACTCTCAGTTCCTGTTTCTTTTGTGGCTCTTCTGGTTTCCTCCCACCCCACCTCCTTTATCTCTTGTGCTTCCATTTGTATAGTACTACCATTTTATTTCTTTTGAGAACAACGTAAAGAAGAAGAGAATAAAAATACATACACCACTAATTGAAAAGCATTGCCAATGGGGATAAAAGTGCCCCACCAAGTCTCTGAAAAGAAGCAGCATGCTGTAAATAAAATACATGAGTGTACAAAACCCCCCAGCACAACAGACTGCATCAAGCGATTTTGTCTACATATACACTCAAGGAAATCAATCAAGACTTCCAGTCTTATTGTTTTCTTATTGTCTTAAAATCATGGTATAAATCTAGCATTCTTCCAGTTTTCTATATATCAAAGAAAATGGAAAACCTCAGCTCCTTTATGTGGAATTATGCTTTTTCCATCCTAATCATCTAAGGATTGAAATTCCCACTTTTGACACTTGCTATTTCAGTTAATAATGTTAAAGATAATTATAGTAGGTAGATGTTCTTTCTGTCTCAAAGGACACACAAATTTTGTCTTTGGTTTGCCAAAACACTGCTGACTGTTTCCAAGCATCAACATTCCTACATTCTAATTTTGGAACAACAAAGGTGCCTCCTCTGCAATTTAGCCCTTTCTTCCCAAACTTTTAAAGAAAAGTACCTTTTGTCTTCCTCCTTACCCAACACTGTTCCATCCCTCTTGCTGAGACACTCTATGCTTTTCAAGGTGCTACTCTCCTTCCTTTGCTCAGAGAAAAGCATCAACAACACTACATGATATTTATTTCCCCATGGCCTGATCCCACAAATTCTCCCATACACCAAGAAAGGGATTCTCATACTTCATGGGGTGCTGGTAGTTAAGTACTTCCTTGGACAGAAGCTCTGTGTCAGAGGCAAACTAAACATGTCACCTACATACTACCTGCAGGTGACAGTTTTCTCAGTTTTATCCAATACAAAGAGAAGTTTTTAGGAGGATTAACTACAGCAGACTATACGCCAATAAAAAGTGCTGCATAAACATTTTTCTTATAAATCCTTAACATTTGCCATGAAGAGCCATCTAACAGTTTTCACTGTTCTACTCTTACTCTGACCCTTCAGACATACACCCAGAGAAAGCCACCATTCTCAAACAAACTATGAACATGAAATTACCAATTTAGTAAAAAAAATACGCAAGTGAAATTACTGGGCTCTTGCACAACAATGTAGCAGCAGGATAAAGTCAATGCCCTTATGAAGCCCTGAACAGAAATGCAAATTGGACTTAGAAATGTCAGACTTTCGGGTAGAGAAGACAATAATGGCTTACTAATGCCACTAACAAAATGTTGGACAACCTAATTTATTGCTGTTCAAAAAAATGTGTCAAGGCAGAAGAAGCATATATTTTGAATATTGAAAAAGCTATGCTGAACATGGAAATTGGTGAAGTGGCATCAGTTTCTGGGACCACATGAATCTGCTCCTTTTATTAGCAAATAATTTTCAAAAATCATCCTCATAAAAATGGAGAAAGAGCATAGATAAAAACCTTTTAAACACACAGAAGTAAATTTGGCCACAAAACACCAGAAAGAAATTTTGTGTGAGGAAAGAATGAGAGACTGAGAGAGAGAGCAAAAGAGAGCAGCAAAGTGATTTTGCCTCAGTTTACCAGAATAGCAAGGCCGTTTTCAAATAACAAAGGGCAACATATACACACAAAAAGAAAAAAAAACCAACCACCCTTTTGAGATTTTCATATGTTAAAAAACCCAAATCAAAACAGCAGACAAGCAACAAAAGCAGGAACCACAACAGTAGTTAGCTTCCAGGCTAGTTAAGAATTAGGGTAAAAACAATATTACTATTTTGATGAACACCAAATGGTTACTATGAAGTTTTACTTCTGATGTTAAAATTTAACAGCAGATGCAGAATTCCATAAAATAAGGGGGGAGAAAAAGTGTTTTGAATGCTGCCTGTAAGGATTAGCAACATTAAAACTATTTTTATACTAATCTGAAGCACACTAGATAGATTACATGCTGTAGCTCCTTTAGAGAGGCTACTGATTTCTCAGCAGTTCCGTTTAAGATAATTTCTACTAATTTTGATGCATTACTGTGTACATTCTGGGTGTATATATATATTGCAAAGTCCAAGAAATTGTAATGTTTCAATCTTAGTACACAAAATATATTACCCTGAATTTATTTCCATCTCCTGCCAAGGATACTGTGTTTTTTTAACTTCACCCCCAGAATCTGTTTCCATTGATGGAAACAAGTCACATTTGCAGAAGGGCTGCACCAACAGTCTTGCTTTCTATGAAGACTAAAGCTGCAGAAGCAACTCTGAATTTAGATAACAAAAAACTGTTCTGCACTTTAAATAAGAATGAAAACACTGCAAAATGCCAGACAAAATAAATAAATAACCTGTGTTTGTTAATTTTCCTCTTGGTTAATTAACACCTATAAATGACCTTTAGCATTGACAAGTCCACCTTCATCCAGAAAGCCAAGGTTTAAGAATATCTATCCAAATAGGATTGATTACTGATTACAGCATTGTGAGGAGCACAATTCAATCTGATTTTTTTTTCTTTAAAGAGTGGAACTGCATTCCTGAGTAAGCTGATGTGACTGCCAATGAGGTAAAATGCAGAGAGTCATTACACTATAAAGTTGATGTTACCACTTCCACATTTATCTGAAGCACAGAACACATATCATTTTAGACTGAAATTAAACCTTGCCAGAAATAATTTTTCTTTATATTGTTGGAATTAAAAACATATTGAATTGATCCATTAAGAAAATTCCACACTCTGTCTTTGTGTTTTTCAGACCGTGTTCGCATCCTTAGGCAATGAAACAATTTTTACAATTGCAATAAAACAAGTAAGTGTTGACTTTAAGTTAAGAAAATTGTTGCTTGAATGACTAAATACTTCAGCAAACATAATAAATCCTTCCAAGTTTAACATACAGATAAATCCTATGCTTGAACAGGTACACACATTTCACAATTTTTCTTATGCAAGTTTTCCTAAACTTATTTCAGTTTTAGTCTTTGCTGTTTGTTTATAGAGCAAGTCTGCATCTTTAAATTTTAATATTGGTTCAAAAAGCATCTAGCGTTAAAAAGGCAAATTAAAAATCTACCATTAGAAGAAAACAAATTTATAATATGAAGGACAGCAGTAATATTATTCTCCAGCTAAAAAATACAACTGCAGCAGTTATCTGTATTTCAATGAAGAGAGTACTGATAAAAGAGTCAGGCCCATGTACTTCTTGCTTATTTCTGGACATATGAGTTTCAGTTTGACAGTGTAATTTGGGAATCATAGATCTCAGTGTTTGCTTTCTCCCAGAGAAAGAAGACACCACCATCATTGAATTATGTTCCCAAGAAGAGTGTATCAACATGTTGTACAGGAAAATCTCTAAAATGTTATTTTTATTTGTCTTCAAAGAACAGCAGAGAGAGACAATGTGCCATTTAAAACTAGTTTCCAACAGTATTTCAAACAATTCTTTCCTAAAGCAGAAAAGGCTGCAGACTTATTTCCTCTCAAGTTTGCAGCAATAGCAAAACTGGTCAATTTAATTTAAATTTTGTTTCAGCAAGTTGTATGTTAATTTCTTTTTTAAATGTTCAAATCTTTAATCTCTCAAATGTAATAAATCTTCTACTCTCAAAGACTATTTTAGACTCCCTTTGCCCTCCTTTTGGGTCCTAACGCTACATACCCTAGCTAACACATAACCATTACTTTCAAACTTGGAAAAACACAGGAGGATTCCCGAATACACAGAGGATGAATGAACTGAGTTCTGTTTGTCTACCTTCTGCATGGCTAGCTAGCACAAAATGTCACCTACAGACAGCAAGTGTCTTATCATACAGAAGTATGCAAACCAATCTCATCCCATGGTAGAAGACAAAGAGACAGTAAAATGCAGACTGCAAAACTAAAACTACATCTTAAAAATGATGACAACTATTTTTTACAGTGCAGTACTCCATTTTATCACTTACGCAGCTGTGAGAGCTGTGTTTTCCTGTTTTCAATTCCCAAATTTGTCCTTACTGGCCATGTTACATGTTGGTTACTTCTTTAAACATGGTTGTTCAGTCCACAGAGACAAAATCTCCATGCCAATACTATTATTGAAATAGTCACAAAAAACTTAACATTTACTAAAAGCATAATACATCCCCAGAATCTGCTGAATTTAGGTAATGCTTGTTACACTCATGCATAATTCCCTATCAGTTTGCTACATAAAATAATTTCATTTTAAACCCCTGTGTTATTTATTAGTGAGAAATTGTTCAGAATTCTTAAAAGAAATATTCTGTTGCTAAAGGGCTCATCTTTGTATCAGGTAGAAGTGAAAATAACAATATATCACAAACATTCTGGTTCCATTTTACTCTATTATTTTAAAATGCATGTTACAAAGATTAAAATAATAAAAGGCCATCTTAATCCTCCTAATGGTACATATCACCTGTCTCTGCCAATGAGACATTTAAAAGCATCTCTTTATTAGAAACACAAATCAATACACTCAGGGGACTGCAATAAATGCTTCAAGCAATTTGTATTATCATTTCACTTTTGATATTCCAACTCAGAGCAACTTATTATGAATGGCGTGAAAATGGCAACCTGTCACAGTTGATTTTTTTTCTAAACCACTTGCAATAATTTTTTCCTTTCTTAATATAATTATCTTCTTACTAAACACAGGTCTAGGTTGTAAGGTACAGCCCACAGCTGAAGTTCTATTTCTTTAAAATTGAGAGCGCTCCCCAACTTACATTAGAAACATTACTGATTAAGAGAAGACCTATTAGCTTTGTTTAGAACTGAAAGAATCTTGTACAGAGGGAAGCACTGAAACCTCTTTTATCTTCTTGACAGAAAAATCTCTTGAAAATGTTTTAATTGCTTGCAAAAATCCCTGAAAGAGTGTTCTGGGCACTGACTGGAACATCACTTATCTTTTTCTACCACCACTGGTAGCCTGAATAAACTTTAGTATTCTGTTATAAACACTCCTTAAAACTACTGTCTACCTTTAGCCAAATACTGTACAGTAAAATAATCTGGGAGAAGTGAAAATTAATATTTAGCTAGGAGACAGAATTATAAAGGTCTGAAGATGAAAACTGATACTTCAAAGACGAATGCCCCCATTACTACCTATAACACTTCTAGCTAAAGGAAGAATAATTTTACTTTCAAAAGGAGACTGTACCAAAATTCAAAGCAGCAGCACACATGAAACACATCACAGTAAAAACTTCTAGAATTTTGGGTTTAGGTACATCTCTTTTTAAGTTTTCTGAGAGCAGAATCTGCCAATTCCAGAGTAAGACTAACTTACCTTATTTTTTGGATTGGATGTGTTCATTACGCTTCGTGTTTCCTTGCCTGTGTAAATAACAACGCCAATTACAGTTCCTGAAAAACAAAAAAAAACACCCAGATGTGTCAAGTAAATGAGAGAAAATGTTCCCAAATTAAATCTTGCACTAATTCAGTACCTTAAATAAATCAATTGTATTAAAAAAACCCCAACATTTCTGCATAACACTGGGAGTGCTGATTTTCAGAATGTAAAATTAAGACTTATTTTAACTTCTGCAATAGACATCCATAAAGATGATAACACGCTTTCCTTCTTTTTTATGGAAACAATACTTCCAATAGAACTGGTTAGAAACTTGCATTTGAACTTAAAATTTCCTCCTACTGTATTCAGAAGTTAGGACAGCATAAATAACTGCACAGTGAGTAAAATATGAGTAAAGTAGTGCTGAACGCATCACACACCAGTTGCCTGCTACCTCTGCTATCTATAATGATCTCAAATCTGGTTCAGCCAATTAATTACTTTGACAGAATGTTATACAGAAATATTGTCTTCATTAGCTTATATAAATTTTATTTTTTAAATTGTCTTTTAGTTTAAATTATCTTTTAGTCAATTTTTACAACATGATATAGGAAAATTTGGCTTCAGCATTAGTAAATAAATGTTTACATTAAACAAAATTTTATGCTTTTATTAATATGTCACATGACACTTTCTAGCATAAAAAAACTCCACTTATTTCTATTATTTCATAAAGTGACCTGAAATGGCTTTATGGCAATACAAGCAATAATGTGATTTTTTTGCTGGTCACTATGATATAAAGAAATAATAAACATAACTATAAAAAAACTCCCTGCTCAGAAAACTTAAAAAAAAGTAGAAGCATTACATATTTGTCTGACATTAACTTAATTAGTCTTTGGCAAACAGAAGCACATGTAAGATCTGCTACCACTACTCTTGTAGTGTAACATGTTGTAAAAATTGAAGAAACTCCCAAAGACAAAAAAGATGATTGCGAAAGATGCTTGCATTAAAGATGTCTGCATTTACTCAAAAATAAAGAATGTGCCCTGGTTTAATCCCAGGCAACTAAGTTTTATGCAGCTGATGCAGCTGCTCGCTCACTTCCTCCACAGAGCACCAATGATAGGATGGCGAGAATAAGGAAAAAAAAAATTAAAAAGAAAACAAAACCAAACAACTAACGAATCCCCCCGTCCAAAAAAAAAAACATCACAACTCATGGGTTGAGATAAGAATGTTTAATGACTGAAACAAAGTAAACATAACAACACTAGTAATACTTGTAATAATATTAATGATTATAAATATTGTAATGAGGAAAAAAAAACCCAAAAAACAAATACCAACCCCCCCCCCAAAAAAAAACAAACAAAAAACAAAACAAAACAAAACCCCTAAGACCCAAGTGAAACAAGTGATGCACAGTACCATTGCTCACACCCACTGATCAATGCCCAGGCCACCCCAAAATTCCTCCAATAGTCACTAATCCATAATTTCTGAACCCTTTCTACTGCCTCCAACCAATGTCCACATATCCCTTTGAGGCACTTTATTTTGGAGTGATCCTGAGCTGACCTCTGTCCAATAGTCAGAATGCATTGGACAATATGCTGTAGGGAATCTCCTCCTGCACACTCCAGCAACCTCTGCCTTCAAAGGTATTTAGTTCAGTAGAAGTTGGGGACGACTCTACATTCCAGATGGCACATTTCTGCAAAGTTTCACCTGGCTGCTGCAGCTCAGAAAAACAAACTGTTCTACTTGTCTCATAATTTGGTCCTTGAAAAGTTGGTTTCAAAGGTAAAAGTCAGATAAATTCCATTTTGACCAATGAACTTAGAGCAGAATGTTGGTTAGATGTGACTAAACTGCTGCTTATAACAAGTAGTGTAGGGAATTTCATCCTAGTTTCATTGTTGTCCCACAGTGGTTGCACCAGGGACAGTTGTGGTGTCTAATAACATGTACTGAATCCAATCTGGGATTTCTGAAAGCATAGCTGTACTGCAAGCCTCAGCTCATTAAAAGTAACGACTCATGTATTTTTATGTACGGGGCCTCTGCAACCTGGGTCTTCTACACTGGGCAATCATTGATAGATATGGGCGGAGCGGTTAATGACAGGGAGAGAAATTAGGAGATACCACTAGAATAAATGTGGGCCTAGAAAAAAAAAAATAAAAGCAGACTTGTGATAGTCAGACAAACTCTGAATCCAGTGTGTGATCATACAAATTTTTGTATCTCCCAAGCACTGTATGAACCATATAAAAACTAGGGTTTGCTCAAATTAATTAAAGTCATAGGTAGGAGTTGGCAGAAAATACTGCTTTTGACAGCTGTGCATTTATATAAATTGTTCTGATTTTATCTAAAGTGACTTCACAAGACTGACACTTGCCAAAATGATGATGCAATTTCATTAATACAAATCTTCTCTTAATAGGTATCTCAGCAGGTTTCTCAGAAAGCTGCATTATCTTGTTCAGCATTTGAACCACACCGATCATTACCACAAGTGGAGAACAAAAAGCTAAAGTCCATACTGTAGTGGACCTTTTGAAGCTTTTAAAAATTTAACTGCTAACTTTCCTCTCTCCCTTTCTGAAATGAAACCTATCGAAGCTTTCAATAAGCACAAACACCATAGCCATTGATGCCACAAGCACAAATGATCTGAAAGATAAGTAATTAAATCAAAGATAAACTAAGAGGTTTTCAGAATACTCAGTGGTTTCAGTTATTTGTTTATATTTAGAGGTGTTTCTCCAGGAACAGTAGTTTTGCAAGTTTTCACTAACCAAAATTTCCTTTCCTTCAGGAACTGTTATTAATTCCACAGTGATAATACAGATATTAAGAATGACAGAGTTTCTGTGCCTTACTGTTACTTTGAAAAAACCTGCTAGACTATTGCCTGTAAGTGGAAAAGTCAGAATATTTTTTCCTATCTTATTTATTAAAGAATAACTAAAGGATGACTGCATGCTTTGGACTTGAGAGAAAGACTTGTTTTCCATCCCCACAGAAGCTTCCAGTGTGATCCAGGCACATTAATCCTTGTCCTTTTTAAGGTTAGGGTAAACATCATACAGAAGGTCACCAGATCTCTGTCAGAGCTTTACAGCAAAGGGCAGAAAACCCTGCAGATTGTTTATCAGCAGGAATCTCCATTTAGATATCTAAACTATCAATTTTGAAACTGGATATATATTAGGTGTGGTAAAATGGACTTTCACCCTCCCCCCCCTCCCCTGCCCCTTTAGCTTATTTTTATTTTAAGGTGTAAAGAGACATACTAAAACCAAGGAAAGTAAATGCCTTCCAAATGTACAAATTTGAGTAATCTCACTCTCCTGAATATTATATTTTGATATAAAAATTGACATGGAATCGTTTATTCTTGAGTTATTTGGAATTACACAATGCTGTTGAATCAATTTTTTGGTTACCAAAATTCATGAAGAAAATAAAAAATCTTAAACTATAGCAAATACTTTTCTTGTCACTTCTTACTGCTCTAGCAATAGGTGCTTTTTTTTCTCTGTAGAATCCATTATTGTAGTATTCTGATATTCTCATGAGCTTTGGTAATCTGCATTCAAGATGCAGTTGATAAGATTTCTTGAAACCTTTATACCCTTAAATTTACTGTTACTGATCTGCAAAATAATTGATTTGTGGTCTCTCTCTTCTAGAACTGTCAGGGCATCAGCAACCTGAGCTCAGGTTTTCTGAGGTATTCCCCACATAATTCCCCAAACACTTTTCCCAGCCTAACCTTGACCCTCTGTATCACCTTGACAAATAGCAATGGCATCTGTCCTGGAGATAGTGAGCTATCCTACCTGACACAGTGTGATTTTTGTAATATGTAAAAAAGTAGTATTAGGAAATTCAGTATCTATTAATGACTGGGAGGAGAGCCCCCTCACCCAAAAATTGTCCTATATGTCCTATAGAAAACAGTTTCTAAAATTAAATAAGGCTTTCTATCTGCAACTCAGGTACCTATTCCTTTCCTGGGCATCAGTGATGTAGCTCTCTGTCTCCACTCTGACACCATCAGTCAGTAATATGTCAAGATAATAGTGCTAGGTTGACCCAGAACACTTTGTAACAACCTACAAGGGGTTGGAAGGGGCCTAACAGGGTCCCAATGAGTCACACATTTGCTTGGCTTAGTAACAGATGATGTCCAGGCTGATAAGAGAGCACTGGAGGGAGCAGCCTTTCAAGCTTTCAAGCTGTATTAAAGACTGTCATACTGAAGAGTCTTAGGGTAAAGGAAGAGGTGTACAGGAAACATTGCAGGGCAGAACTCTACCCTCCACTACCTGGACTCAGGCCTCAAATCTCCTTTCTTGAACCGAAGTGGAATAGAATAATAGAACAATTCTAGTAATAGAATTATTAGGTTTGCACACAGACGTTGTAGACTTTTTCAGTAAAAAATACCTGTGTGTTACAAAACTGTGAACCTAGACAGTAAGGACACTGAAATCGGATACAAACGTGGGTAAGGTAGCCGTCTACAGAGTAGAAAAACTGCACACTTTCACATGCTACAGGCTGTTTATTCTTCTGTTATCATGGAATCCTAGTGTCACTTGTCTGTAGAAGCTGGGCACAAGCATATTCTTCCACTAGATTTTTCAGATATAATTAAGGGCTGTGACCAATTTTACCAGGGGAGAGAATGCAGAGGTACCTGCAAACTTGTGCAGGCAGAGATCACCTTTGATATCCTTCCATGGCAGGTTTAAGCAAGCCAGCTTATATGTGTTTATAATGCAGTCAGACAATGACCAGCATTTTTATTGAGATTTTCAGTTGTCACAAATCTTGGAAATTCAATTATGAAGTCTACTTTAAAAAAAAGCCAAGCAAATTTAATTAGCTCAGCATCAAGTGTTTGAACTTAGTTATGTACGTTCAACTTGGAAGTGAAATGGAAACAACTGAATGATGTATCAGTTATCAACTAGATCTAGAAGATCTTAATTTTAAGAATTTGCTAGATGTTTTACCTCATGGTCTTCCTCATGACTATATGCACAGTGTACCTCATGACTATATGCACAGTGTACCTCTAAGACCTTAAAAATGCCTTATTAGATAAGCAGCAGACTGAAGGAAATAATTTCCTACTTTTTGCTGAAGGGCTAATCCTATCAAATGCTAAAATTACATCCACAGAGGTCCTGAGTAATTCTTAATATCTGAATTTTTGACCTACAAGATAAGGAGTACTTGCAAGAGAGAAGCACATTACCATGGTAATAAACTCTAGTTAATACATGAAATGAGGTAAGCAAAATGAATGATATGCCAATGGTTAGATATAATTAATATTACAAAATCAGTTACTGAAAGAAATTATTTTTGCCTGGTACCTTAATTCAAGCTAACTTCTGTATGCACACCATGACACCATTTTTAATTTCTTGATCACATTATTTTTCCCTTCAGAAGGGGTTACAGTCTTGAAGAGCCATTCAATATTTTTAACATTGTATTGTTCAGTGAGTTTGCCCTTAGTCTGCCTTAAAGTCTTATTCCACTGTCAAAAACTATGTCCCAATAAGAGAATTATCTTTTCTTATGTTTTTCCACTGCCATCATTAATAATGAGGTAAAGTCCTTCATAAATAGTTAAACTTTCACAAGACCCCACAGAAGTTAAAAACTCAAACTTATCCTAAGGTATAAATTTTAAGGAGCACTGTTTCCAGTAATATGGGTGCCAAATTTAGATAGCAGATCAAGAGCAATCAGTCAATAGCTACACTTCTAAACAAAATCACCTACCATGGAAATGAAAACATGAACAGCTTTCAATTAAAATTCAAATGTACGGATTCAGAATTAAAGAGTTTGCAAATGCATACTCCTTGTTTGTAGGTTTCTTCCACACATAGATTTGAGGAAAAGGAAACTCAAACCAAGATGATACAGTATTGAAATTTATAATTCATGAGAAGCATCTTTTTATACAAAGTTAAAGATTTTGGCTACCTAAGTTAAAAACCTAACTGAGGACAACTTTAGGCATCATCCATTTGACTAAACAGTTTTAGAGAGAATAATTTTCCAGTGCAATCAAACCAAACAACACTAAGACTCAAAGAACATGACTATTTTTTCAGCACTCAGGAAAGGAGTGCTCAGTCACAGACTTCTTTGCTACCTCCTCAGAATTAATCTCTTCCCCACATCCTTCCAGCAGGCCTCTCACTGATGTAAGAAGTCTTCATAGTAGGGACTAACTTTACAATTTAGCTGGAGACTCTTTTACTTTCTTCCCATTTCTTGGCAGTTCCCATTTGTCCTGATTCCCTATCTTAAATCCTAGTTCTCTTCAGAAATCATGCTCTCTCAATTCCTTATTCTCAGTCTTCATGCAGAAGAATAAACACAGGCCTTATGACTGCTCTTACATAGAGCAAAAATGAAAGAAAATAAATTTCTGCTCTAAAAAACAAAAAGTTACAGTGGCTTAAAGTCTGAATAGAGCATCTAGGTATTAATGTGTAGTCATTTTTAATATCTGGGACATACATGAAGCAGTAATAATATTTAGATCCCAATATTTTAAAATTACCTAACTTCAAAACTCTACTCTTTCCGATTAAGACTTTGCCTAATAGAAGATCCTAATCACAGAGATACTAATCATAGAAGAAAAACTCCTAAAAAATGCAAAACCACCCTTGCTTTTCAGGAGGGAAGAGCATCTACTGTGACTGAACAGAGCACCTTACAACTTAAAGTTTTAATTAAATCAAAAAGGTCAGTGATGTCAGTGGGCTACAAGGGACTGCACTATTGAAAGATCAAAATTTAAGTTAAAAAAAACCCTAAAGCTTTTAAGGAGGATTAAAAATGTATGAAAATATTTTAAGCAGCATGATGAAAACAATGGGAAGGCAGAAAAGCAACAGTTTAATAGCGTGGAAGATAAAGGTATTTTACAATGTGAACTATTAATGGCTTTTGAAAAATAAGGATGCATTTCCTTGGAAGTATTGATATACATTAGCAGCTTTGTATTGCAGCACTTACCTGAAGCAACAACAGTGCTTGCCCATAATGTATTTTCTATGCTTAGGCTTTCATGAACTGCAGGATCACTGTCTTCCTGTTAAAAATAAGAACAGCTAATAAGTGAATCACCATCACAAGAAGTTAAGAACCATGTCAAACCATCTGAATAACTGACACAGGATGTCTGTATCCTTGTATCAATCACTGTATAATAGCGTTCATTGCACATACACAGATACAGATAACTTTCTAAAGAGTGAATAATGTTTGAAGTTCATATTATTTCTATCCAATAATTTTAAAATAACTAGTCCAAAGTATTTTAAAAGTAACATATTCTTTTCATCAGATGTATCAAACTGCAGAACAGTATGTTACAGCATGCAGTTAAAGTGAGTGCTGAACAGTAACTCCCAAGTTAACATGCTGTTCTCTAGTTAAATCAAGTATAATTCATACAGTAAGTTATGGTCATCATTGTTTTGCATCTGATCAACATCATATAAACTTCAGGGAAAAATATTTAGACTTTTAAAATTACATGCAGGCTTGTATTGTCTTACCACATGCTTACAAAATATATACTCCTTGGGAAAATACTTCCAATAGAAAACTGCTTCCATGATTACTTTAAACATTCCCTTTTTTCCTCCCCTCTCTCCTCCCAAGCAATAATGATCTGCAGATTGTAAACAGACAATCTCTCATAATCAATTTGGTGCATGTACAGATTTGTTACTCATTAGCAGCTGTGAAATGCGCTGTTTACAACTAAAGGAAACTTTAGGAGGTAGGATAATCAAGTGTATTTGATCAAATTACAGACTGTTGCTAAACATTTTGCAAAAAAGGGGAGATGACTTATTTATCACAGTACACAATAAATTCTACATATTGTCAATAACCAAAACCTATGCCCATTCTTCATCTCTACTTTTGAAACAACCACCAAGCACAAGAAAAACTGCATAGAAATATCTGTTTCTGAAAAAAGAAAAATCTCCAATTAAACACATAAATTTTTGTGCATAGATCAAGAGATCCCAATATAGCAAGGAAACTATAGTTCTTACTCTCCTAAGAGAGGAAAAATTGTTATTTAAAAGGTGTGGAGAACCATTCTGTCAAAAACAGAGGGGAAGAGAGGGAGGATATGGAATTAGCCCTTAGAAGCAAATCACAAATTTTGAATCAGGATTAATATTCTGACAATCTTGGGATTAGCTCAGTTGGTTAGGGCCTGGTGCTAATTATGCAAAGGTTATGGCTTCAATCCCGTTATGGGTCACTCACTATTGATGATTGTTGCAGGTCCCTTACAATTCAGAATATTCTGTGATTCTGTGAAAAATCATTTATGTTCTATAAGATTAGCCTTAAATTAAGAAAGAGGAGAAATATTTTTTGATTCTTACCTCAGAAATTAGTACTGCAAGAATTATTTGCTATACTCCTAAATCTTAATTATTAGATTCCTGGTTTTATTTACAATTGTTCCCAAATTATTTGGGTTCTGTGATTATTTATTGTGTTTATTCCAAACACAAAGTAAAAAGAACTGGAAAATGTTCAGAGCAATAAGGGAGGTCAACATAGCTTCTGTACTAGATATGACTAAATAAACATGACTTCTAATGGGGAATATGACAGGCATCTATGAACCAAGCACCTGAAAAGGGAGGACAAATACTGCTTATTTTTACCAAAGAAGAAAGAAGTCATAAATAAAGTCAACAAAATTAAAACAACAGGCAATCATTCTTAAATATAAACTTAGCCTGTGTAACTTACTCCAATTTCAATGTTAAAAGGTTACACAGGTTCAAGGGTGAACTGGGTAAGTTTAGAGAAGGAAAATACATTGCAGGTTACTTACAGAAAACAGCTCTAACTCAGGAAATTTCCCATATCTCGTGTTAAGAGACAGATGGCTCTTTTGAGGAGGTACTACCATGTCTTTCTCTAGCTGTATTCTGCTTCCCAGCACTCTGCTTCTGGCTATTGTCAAGAAGAGGATACTAAGCCAGGTAAATCCCTTGTTTTCTCTTGTTCTTCAGTTAGCAGATTTTAAGACTTAATTGTGAAACTCTTCCATACTACAAGAAGAAATCAAAAGCCCTGCAATGATTGTGGACAGCTGACAATAGGGTCAGGAAAAAGTCACTTGTTCAATGTCTACCACTGCTACAAGATCTAGTGAAATACCTTCTTTTAGGTCATTCAAAATAGGAAAACATCAAATGAGCTCTCTCTCTTTCCACTCATGCTCATCCACAGAATGGTCTGGACAATCATGTATCTTCTGCTTATTTCATTATAACACTTTCGTGTCTTTATACTTTTACCTAACATTTTCAACTTTCTACAGTTCATGCCATTTCCAAAATATCACACCTTCCATGCCCAAACAGATTATGACTTACTCTTATTTTTCTTTTGTCATAAGTTACTCAAATGAAAAATACAAGATACATTTAAAGGTTATGAGTTTAGCTGTTTCACACTATTTTTATTTGTAATTCTAGAGAGATGGTAGGGATAGATGAAGCAGGGAAGGACAGGAACTGCATTTCCTGGGTGAGACCAGACCTATGTTAAGGAGGAATTTCTGCAAATTTTCTGACACTAACAGAACAATGTATGTTTCGGGTTAAATGAAATCCATCACTCATTATTGTAGTAGAAATTTGACATACAAGGGCTTCTTTGTCCAGCTGACAAAGTTTCCACTTAAGGTCTACTGGGTTGAATTTCATTTCGCAGCTGTATGTTTCTTGGTCTTTGAGTTATGAATTAAGTTAATTACCAGAATAGTGCAGTTCAGTATTATATTCAAGATTCATATTCAGGCTCAGTTTTTTAATCTGTGAGCAGCATTGATCATAGAGGTTTAAATTGTCTATAGTTTCTTTTTGGAAATTAGTCTGCAGCTTTTGCATGTGCAGAGAGAAAGGAAAGATGATCAGTGAAACAAAAATTGAATACTACCCATTCTCAGTCCTTTCATTATTAATTTCATAAAGTCCCTTGATGAATTAATAATACAGCTGACCAAGGATCATGACAAATTTCAAGGAGTCATTAAAAAAATTTCAAACCTATAATTTTTTAGAAACTTTTGTAAATAACAAGAGAGGTCTTTGAGAATAAATACCTAATCCTTGAATGAACCAGGGTACCACTTCTTTTTGACCTTGTCTATCTGTGTTCCCGCATGACAGGATGCAGTACAAAAACTCCCATCAACTTTTGTAGGAAAGTGGAATACACATTAATTTACTTGAATGACTGAAAGAGATTCCTTCCCCAACTCAACCCCACAGTTAATTTTTCTGGCTATGTTCCTTTTACTGGGATCTGTTTTAGGTTCCACACACATTAGCTCCCTAGTCAAGTTGTCAGTATAGTTGTTACTGCTAGCATAAAGGAAGGGCAGTCAAAAGGATTTGCAAATCATAATGCCATTCTCTTCAGTGGCAACATAAAAGTAAGCCAGATTGAATTGAACACAACCATTGCTTCAAAACAGGTAATTCTTTAACAAAAAACATGAATTTAAAAAACAACTTAATGTTCTCTCTACTAAAATGCAAGACATATCCAAGGAAACATCTGTATAATCAGCATCAGGCCAGAGATTCTACTCATAAATGAATACGGCTACATGCACCAGGTTTTGCATCAGGGTAGGTTTTTGTTAAGCATCTAACAAGATGCTATATTGTAAAGAATTATATATATTATACAATATAGTTTTGTACCATATGAAAAAAAGAAGGTTATTAAAGTAGTTGAACCAAACTCAATGGCATTTGCTTTCTAAGATTGCTATTAGAAAACAGCATTTTCTAAAAAAATTAAGATATATTTCTAAAGTACATGAGGAGACTATGGGAACAGCACAGAGCTGTAATACAGAAGTAATAAAAGGAAAATATTCTTAAGGGAATAGTGAAAGAAAACCCCAAATTTAAACAAAAAATAGCCAAGGTTAAAAGCAAGAGAGACTTTCCATGATTCTATACAGAAATAAGCAAAGGTTAAATAATACTGGCTATGCCAATATATACTGATGTAATGCTCTAGAATACTCTTTAGGCTCTAACTGGTACAAGTTGGGTTAAGAAGTATGGTTATATTTTATTGTCTTTTTACAGATTTTCAACATGGATAAAATTGCTCCCTCATTTATCAAGCCTACAGAGGAGCATCAGACAGAAGAGAAATTCTAGTACTAACATCTGTTTACATCCTTATTCTGTACACCACTATTTAAAAATAAGCTCAGCGAAGACCTGGATGATGCCCTCAGAACAAATAAAACTATCTCATAAATTTCCAAAAAACACTAATTTAGCTCACCTATTGTTTTTTGAGAAGCTGTCTACTAAATGTGAAAGGAGGAGAGGAATTAATTTACGCTATTATTTAAGGGCCAGACATGAACATGCAAGCACACACACTCACTTTCATGCACTGACTGCATATCCAAAATCTATGGGTAGCCACAGAAAAACAAACCAAAACCTATGGATAACAATGGAAAACAACTTCATGTGAAGCTGGCAGATATCACTAGAGTACAGCAAAGCTTTTATGCCTCCTGACATGATTATGCAGGTGTTCTGCAAAAGATATCTTCTATCAGCTTTCAGGTTTTTGTGGATAGATTTGTATTTAGATCTTGCTTGCCCATAAAAACTCTAGCACTGTGCTCCCAAGTTACTCATTTGTTTTATGGATGCACACTTTTTGAAATTATCTAAGTTTGTCTTTTACATTGTTAGTACTCTGTCTCCATAATGGGGGAAAAAAGAAAAAGAAAAATCAATGTGCTATTACCCTGTCAACCTACCCTTGCAAGAATTCTTTGAACATCAATGCTTAAGTAGAAAAAATGTATGCATTAGCATCACTAAGCACCCTAATTTATTTTGCTTTAACATAAAATAGAAATTAGATGCAAGAACTGATTTATTGCAAGGGCTCACAGCAAAAAGCAGAAAGATAAATCAGTAAACAAGCGTCCTAAAACAACATTTCACAATGCAGAAGGCACACTACTAACAAAACCCAACCTTTGAAAAATCTCTAGTGTGATTCACTCTGAACCAAATATGAGGGCAATGCCCTAAGATGCTTTACAGAGAGGTTCAGTTTAAACTATCCCTGCTACTAAAGCAAGAATAAAAAAAAACATATATGCAATCCTGAAATCATAAAATGCAAAACAGTTATTTACACATATTGGGATATTTGAATCATGACGTGCACAAACAGAATCCACAACACAAATGACTGTGATAATTTCCCAATGTCTCAATTATATATATTATGTATTATACCAGAGGTGTTAAAAAGATTCACAAGAGTTCAATATATATGTAAGAAAGTACACACTTAGCCACTGAGAGGAATAATATGAATTTACAGCTGTTAATAGAAGTTTCATTTGGACAATTGGTCAACACAAGGTTTAAGTAAACATTGTTGCTTACTGCTTTAGAAGGTGTGAACAAATGACATTTACTTTGTAGGCAGCATGGACTATGTGAATGGTATAAATTGGTCTTCAAGAGCCAGCAATTGCAATATCTCATTCATCAGTGTATTTACAATTGTGAACTGGAATTCCAACTACAAAACAAAATCTATTACCAATTTGAGTAATGGGTAAAAAACCCTTCTCTTCACCTCCCCAGCAGCTAATTCTCTCAAATTATTTTAGAAACAAGCCATCAACAGGAACGCGTCTAACACCACTGAGTTTGGTTAAAACAAACAGAACAATCATTATCTTCTAACACAATGCTAAAAAACTGTAAATCTATTAAAAAAAAAAAAATTACTACCTATTAGGACACTGTTTTAAAAGGTCAACTTTAGCAGGCCACCTTTTAAAAACAACAGACACAACTCATAGATATTATTGCATTGTTATTTTCATAATCAGTTTTGAATATAATTATCTCTGGAGAAGAGATTCAATACAAAGCCCCCATAAGTAGATTTTAGTTTTATTTATACTTTTTCAGAAAACTGAACTTTGGAAGTACAGCAGAAATGCTGTTAAACAAGGCACACTTTTATTGCACATAAACTAGCAGATACATTGTCTCAGGCTACTGTTATTATTCAGCTTGTCAATTTTTGACATATATGAACAATACATTAGATACCTGGAAACTGTATACTGTTCACAAAGAATTTCACATAAAAAGATTAAAGTGATGTCAATCAACAAATATTCAACTCTCCAATTCTGATTTTTACAGATATTCCTTATCCATTAGTTTTCTGCCATACATGTTTAACAGGATATTTTTGATATGAAGTATTGCCATGGCAGGAACATAGGAAAAATATCAGAGTGAGGCAGAACATATATTTACACGGACTTCTTACCCGTGTGAAGGTACCCTCAAAACTGTGGATATCCAGCTGTGGCTTCTGAGCATAAACATAAGCATTGATTGAAAAGAGATCCTGTAAAAGAGAATAATGTACTTACAATTACTTAAATATAATCATGTATTTTGAAGACCTGGTAAAGACTCCAGTTTATGACCCTCACCAACCAACCCCAAACTAAGTTCAGGCAACTTTCACCCAACTAAGAAACATGGTGGTTTTTTCCAGTACATCTTGCTACAGAGGAATCAGTTTCAAGTTGATATCCTAAATGTTATGATAGTTCAAAACCGAAAATGTTTTACAATTAGGAGTTAGATATCTTATCAAATTTATTTTCTTTTAACAGCCCCATTTTAATTAATAATAGTGTAATCTTAAAATATTTTCCAGATATTTGTCCTTTTCAAAATAAAGTGGGGGAAGGAGAAGGGTTGGTTTGTTTTCTGGTTGTGTTTTTTAAAGAAACTGGAAAAAAATACTTTTCCAGCAAGGACAAAGGCAACTGAGTACAAAAGGAAACAATTAAATGGATTTGAGTTCTTGAATGCTCCAGCACCCCAGTGAAAACCCCACAAGAAAACCCTATCAGCTTCAGGAAAGCCTGGCTACATCAACAGGACTACTCAAATGTTTAAATTCAGGGATACATCAAAACTAATCTGATAAAATTTGGTCTAATATATGTGGTACCACTACTCACGACAGCAAACAATCCACAAATATTCGTAACCTAAAACTAAGAAGAATAGGAAACTCCTAAGACAGTACAGAAGCAGTCTCTATAAACAGACATATAGATGGCAGTATACTATAAACAAAATATATTTATATACTATATAAGTAAATGGCAGGATACTATAAAGAAAAGAAAAAAACCCTAATAAATCTGATGATTGTTAGATCTTAAGAGCTGTCCCTAGAGGCCCAAGGAGGTTAACCTTAAAATTCTGAAACAATTATTTCATCAAATAATTCTTTTAAAACATCCACCTTCCACAGAAAAAATACTACAGACTAAAACCCTGATAGAAAAGGAATTTTTCAATCACAAATGTAAATTTTTGGTGCTTTTTAGGTGGTAAGAACCAACAGCAGCAAAGGGATTTCAAAAGGAGTTGAGCATTCATGCATGAACACACAACAGTCCCATTTCTACTCTGGAGAGGAGCAGATGCTATATACAACTCCCAGTCGATGTAAGAATTCCAACCTCTGATCAAATGCAAGGTTGTACACCTTCCCACTCTGTGTAGCACCTAATTATTTGGGTTATCTCCATCTCTTATTACTAGATGAATCTTGCAAAAGGCTAATCAAACACCATCTCTGGGGACCAAATTACATGGGTACAATATCCTGTTCATGCTAGCTAGAATGTGCTGCCTTCCAAAGCAGAATTAATTTTAAAGCCTCTTTCATGGATATATAACCACACCTTGGCACAAATGCTACTTTTAAAAGTAAGCCATTATTTTTTTCCTGTAATTTTGAAAGTAAGAATGTTTCACAATTTGAATAGTAGAAAAATTAACTAAAAGTGCAATTGTCTACCTGTCTACCTGTGTTAATGTCTTAAAGCCCATCACTTGTATATCCTTTATTCTCTCTGATACAATGGCTGGATTGATGAATATTACTATATTTTTGCTTTTCCTTATCAAAATGAATGTTTTCTTAAAATCTAATGTACATTTATGAAACATGTTTGACTTTAGTTTAAAAATGTGTAGTTCTCTAAGTAATGAATTGTGTTTATATTCTGCAGACAGGAAATCTCTCATAGCTTGCAAAAACACACACACTTTTTATTTCATATGCTTTTAAAAACATGAATGAAATTTAAACACCGAATCTCACAACTTATCTTTATCTTAAACCACTAGACATTTATTGAAGCCTATCACACAAAGTTCATTCATTGCACCCTTGCTCTTCCAATCTACTTTCAACGGGTTCACAGGAAGTAATTCATATGAAACTAATACACATGTGGTGTCCTATATCTTCATCATTCACTTCTCTCCAATCTGTTATCACCTACAATTTAGCTAATCTAAGCTATTATGTGCATTATTATGCAAAGAAAAATAAAGAGTCTCTCAGTAGCGGATAACAGAGAAGAAAACTAATACCACACACATGTTCATATACACAATAAAAACTGCTAGTGAAATGCGTCAACTTCTCTCTTTTCAAAGAATGCCTTAGTGGGAAGCAAAATTAAAAGAAAAGAAAGTAGAAATATCCACCTTTTAAAGTGAATTGGCATTTGTACAGTAATATATTTTCCTTGTTTCTAATCTAATTTTTCTACTGTGATCTTCTCCTTTGTTACATTTCAAATGTAAAAATTTCTGTCTACCTATCCACACTCCCTTGGTGTCTTTTTATGATTTAGTTCCCCTTTTGTATTTCTGATTTAACACCTAAATTTGTGTTTTCTTTTTTTTCCTTTTTGAATTTCAGCTATGAAACAAACTTACTTATCTTTGTTGAAAACAGAGATCTGCACATTACTGGCATTACTCTGAAATGCTACAAGCTATAACTGGCATAGTATTCCAGAAGTGCACAGGGTTTTTTTGTAAAATTTAAAAAAAATTATGCTCTGGGCGAAATCTAGGGTGTTATCCCATTGCATTTCATTCATGAGTAGCAGAAAGACATAAAAACATATTACTTGAGCTCAGTAGATTTCTGAAGTGCTTTTTTCATTATTAGGTTAAAGAAAAGAGTTAAAGATTCTTATTTGCTGTAGCCAATTGTTCTGTACTCCAACTAGACACCATTCTCAGGCCAATAAAATAACAGTACTTTTATAATATGAGGTAAGGAAAGAAAAACTTGAAGAATGATACAATTACAGAAGACAAATTTCCTATGAACGCCATTCAACAACCAGGAAAAGTTGCTGTAATACAAAGATATTTTTTCACCAAGTGCTGCTTTTCCAGTATGGAAGCTGTGCATTTCTCCTCTCAATGTCTTGAAAGAAATCGTAAGGGTGACTTTAACAAGGAGACATCAAGATTTGTAAGCAACGGTACATGCAAACATAACTTCTGCTCACTAGGCAAGAAAAAACTACTTTGTTAGGTTATGTCATTGCTTTCCCTTATACAAAAGCAGGGGAAAGGGAAATTACCTTAAACAAAGGATTTGATTCTATTATTTTTAGAAAAGGCAACTACTTTTTATTAATGATTTAACTAATGGGGGATACTCAGCTTCAGTAAAGACTTATTTTCAAAAGTCTGAAAAATACTGGCTGATTCACTGAAGCCAAATAGTTTTACTGATACCTTCAATGGAAACAGTATTCTACATCTAAAATTACATCACTTTTAGGATGTAATAAGGTCAAATATCTCAGTTATTTTCTTACTCAAGACAAAAAAACACATTTGGGTGGGGATTGTAACAGTTCTAGATTAAAAAACTACATGAAAGAATGAATCTCAAGTAAAAAAATATTATTATATAACAGATTAATTTTTCTTTAAAATTGAGATGCATTTAATTATCTCATACTTTAAAATAATAATTGAGAAGATTGCATTTCATTCTTCTACACTGCAAGTCAGAAAATGACTTTGTGATGGTACAATAATGAAAATGCTCTCTTTTGCATTTCACAATTTAGAAATCACCACAGTTATCAATGACATAGAAAAATCTCCTCTACTAGGTCAAGGGCAACATTTGTTCACCTTACTTAAAGATCATTAAAATACATTCTTAATCATAACATGTAGTTCATTGCAAATACAATTGCCTTTGGTTCAATAAAACTAACTAAATGTAAATGGTATTGTTTACTGCTGTATAGTTGTTCTGATATAAATCAGCATTGCACCATTTATTGAAAATTACAGTGACCTCACTGCTGTTACACAAGCTGATCACACAAGCTAGAGAAGAATGTCTCAGAACTTGTGTATTGCCAGAACTGTCCCACCTATAACTATGAAACTGCAAGGAACCTAATCCAAGTGTTACCATATTTGCTGCTCAGCCATCATTAATGGACTTGCTGAGATTTTAATTCTCTGATCACATTAAGTGCTTTAGAAAGACAACAGAATCTGTCCTGATCATCTTGGTGGCATCACCCGTTCTTTAAGAAAAGCTCTGAAGGTCTGCAGGTTTGTTTGTTCTGGATGCCACAGTGGGTAGGATTACAGTGCTGTTCTGGTGACACGGCTGACAGCTCATGCCAACACGAGATACTCACTCTCCTACCTGAAAGGAGGTTGTAGTGAGGTGGGAATTGGACTCTTCTCCCAGGTGACAGGAGCAGAGGAAATGGCCCCAAGTTGCCCCAGAAGAGGTTTAGATTAGATCTTAGAAAACATTTCTTCTCATAAAGGGTAGTCAGGCATTGGAACAGGTTGTCAAGGGAAGTGGTGTAATCACCATCCCTGGAAGTGTGCAAAAGGCACGTGGATGTGGCACTTGGGTACACAGTTTAGTGGTGAACACAGTGGAGCTATTCAGCGGATTCAACAATCTTAGAGGTCTTTTCCAATTTTAATGACTCTGTTTTTACAACTAAAGAAATCAAAATGAGTGAAAATTATAGAAAGTTTATTCTATTCAACACAAGAGCTAACTGTTCATAGTCTATTTTATGTTCAACTTCCATAAATTGTATGTTTTAATTATTAAAAATATATTACAATATGGAAGTATGAACTGTAAGTCTCAGCTTTGAAAGAACATCACAAACACATGGAGAAGCCACTGTGGCAGGGATGTGCGATGAGTCTCTGGAGGCCACTGCGGGCAGAGGCTGGCTGGAATAATGCGATCCATCTGGTAACACCCTGAAACGTCAGCCCAGGGGCACAGAGGGCAGAGCCGCAGGGACAGAACCCCGCTGCCCTGGTTGGCATGGGCTCTACTGGGGAGAAGCAGCCAGGTGCTGGCTCATCCCATGCCCATAGGGATTTAACCTTGGGGGCCAAGGACTGTGCAGCCCTGCTGAACTCCCGAAAAGAGCTGGGAGGGCCAAGACCCGGCGGGTGGCAGGGGTAGCCCAGGCCCCATGGCGCTCAGGGCCAGGTTTGGAGTGGGCATGCTGGGAGCCCTGAGTGCCCCACAGCTGCTCCAGGCGCGCACTGGCGCTCGGGCTGCACTGCTGGACACAGCAGCTGGCCAGGTCGCTGCACGATCCGCCTGGCATTCTGTACAGGAAAGGAACCTGACTGTGTAACTATAACAAAATAATTCTGAACACTGCATTTTGACTTCCTGTAGGGCCCACATACAAATATAGCCTATGACTCTATTATAAAGCACAAAAATTAAGCTGACAGTAAAATAATTTCATAATGCTATTTTTTGTTAGTTTGATATTCATAGCCTGCTTAGACCTCCATACCAGTTTCTGAAGTTGTCTATTCACAGAGTTTCTTTACATGACTGACACTCCTGAATATCACTGTAATTTGAGTAAAGATAAAAGCATCTTTGCAGAAGTCTAAGAATTATCAATATGCTTTTCCACAGGAATGAAAATAATATTCTGTGATGGGCACTGAGCATCATTTTTTGTGATGGATATGAGAAACCCCTAAAAACCATTTACATTTGGATGCATTAGGCTACCAGTCCACCAAAGTAAGTCATAGATAGATGGGGCTTAGGAGTGAAGCAGGTATATGACATGAGTACTCCAAACAGTCTAAATCTTGCTGGGAGCAGCCATTTAAAGTGAGCTCAGTGAAGAACCACCAAGTCTAAGTGGCTTGTCCAAACCCCATAGTAGAAAAATTTGGAAGTATTTTAGTTTAGTTGGCAGGAAGAATTACACCTAGTGTCAGTCACTTCAGGATGAAATGTCAGCTTATGCAGACAAAGCCTTGTTTAGCACCTGGTATGCACCAATAACTGAGTGGTGTGAGAAAGGGCAGAGGCACATCAACTGCTTGTGGCTTTCATATGCTGCTGGTGTGAAAGGTGGAAAAAGTCAGGAAAGGTGGAAAAAGCCAGGTTAAGTGGAAGCAGCTCCTGATTAACCACACTTACAATACAACTCAGATTATCACCTACAGCTCAAGAGGGAGAGCATAAAGATCTTGCAAGAAGCCCAGATCAGTCAGATGGAGGTTAATAGCCCTAAGTGGAAACAACTAAGGAAGAAATGGTTACTATACTGTACAGTTGACTCCTCTATATTGTTTCCAAGATGCACAAATAATTTCTTGGTGATATCTTGCCTTCCCTCCCCTTCACACCCAAAACAACCACCACCTGACGAGAACCATCAAGTCTGCAGGAAGATGAGGCTGCCTATCCCACCATTCAAATGCAGACATCCCAAATTCAATCACTTCTGATTTACTAGTCTAAAAAAGTACAATAATTTATTCTCCAAATCATACTGCACAGATTTAGCCATAATTTTGCATTATCTCCATAGATACCTAATGCTTTATTTATCAAGTCTATTGATATTTTCTTTTAAACTAAGAACATAATATAAAAATTACAATACAAAAATGTAATGCTCCATCTAACATGAAAGGTAATTCCATGCTTTCTTCCTAACAAGAAAAGAAAAACTTTAAATATGGATTTGGATTTTTTAGGGGGAAAAAGTTAATGCAAAAGGCTTTTTTTCTTTTCCAAAACTTCCAGAGAAGTTTTTGCATTGTAATTTACTCGAGATTTCATCAGCCTCAGTACACCAAGACTTCTATGCTCAGAATATCAAAATTATAGCTAAGAAATAAAACTCTTAGGCAGTGCTTTGCACAGTATTTGCAACTGCATTCAGTGATGTGTCGAAAAAAAAAAAGACAAAACATAACAACTAAGTTGAGTACAGGAGTAACTGTTGGAAAAGTACTACTAAATTAAAAAAAAAAATAAAGTAAGATAGAAAGTTGACTGTATTTTAGTCAAACATATTGCATGTGTCCCAAATTTAGATGTTTTTTTCTTTTAATGAGAAAACAAGAGAAGGCCTTGATTAAATGTTAAAAACTACAGGAGAAGCATTATTACAAACTCTAAATTCAACTGCAGGTTACAGAATATTTGTTAAAGTCTGTTCTGGCACCAGAACTCATGACTTGAAGCCTGATTTGGCATCTCTGTCTGGCATGACCAACCTCCAACCTTTGGTTCCAAACCTTGTTCTCAATCCTCTAAAGTGCAATTGCAATGTAACTACTTCTTCCTTCTCCGGTCACTTGCAAAGCAAGTAGTAAGAGAATATGAACACAGGAGAAAACCTCTCATTTTTGCTAGTATGACTGTGGCAGCAATTCTGTTTCTGGAAATGTAACTGCAGAAGTCCCGCTAAGATCCAGCAGATAATCTAATACTTTTGCTATTGAGATGAAATATGAACAGTCTTCTTAAGGTATATTTGCCTTTAATAAAACACCTAAAAGATTTAGTGTGAAAACACCAGAAATTCTGTAGAGGTACATTTCCACAAGCTTGTCACTTGAGTATGTTTTCAAAGGAGGTCTCCTAATACCAAGCCAACTCACCGGTATAACAGAAAGCTTTCCCAGTACAAGGGAAACAATTCAGCTTCTTGAAAGGGAGACATTTATACAATTTTACATTTACTTTTGTAGGTATGTGTCTATTTTGGATGTGTATATATACATACACACACACACACACACACACACACACCTGTGTTCCTTTTCATGATTTTAGATCTACTTGTGAGACAACACATGTTTGCACTAAAAAAATACCCACTCTTAGAGAGTCCTGCTTGCAAGAACTGGCACATCACACATACTCGGACTAGAAAGAACGGTGACAACAAAAAGCGCTTCACCTTCCAGGAGCAGACTATTGTTTCCCAAGCTCACAAGTAAGTGATTAAAGCAATGGTTCCTGAGACTAGAATAATTTGTACTTGCAGTCTAACACTTGGTTGAAAACACTGTAACTGTGGCTTTCTTCTGGAGAGTGTGAATCTCTGTGTGGACAACAATGAGAACCACTAGGTTGAAGGATAAAAATCCACTTCTGACTCTGTTTCTTTTCAATGCAAAACCAGGAATATTTGTGTCTTATTTATTGTAAAAACTAAGGTTCCAGGTATTTTTCAACACTTACAGTAACTGTAACAATTTTTTGGATAACAGATATAAATGCACACACAGAAGATAACTTAAAAGCAAACAGAATGCTTACCCCCAAAGCTGGCAATCTTTGTGTGCAACTGACAGCAACCTTCAGTTTCCAGTCTGTTTCTCCATCCAGCTGGTCAGTTCGAATGAAACATGAACCTTGGAAGTTATAAAGAGACATCAAACTATTATTTCAATTTCAAAAATTCAGTTTGGGTTAAAATATGTAAAATAGTGAAAACAACACAGTTTACAGCCATTTTAAAACAAATGTGCAACATATAAAAGGATTTGCATTTTGGAGTGTCTGTGTGCTCTCTTCCAGGAATGCTTTAGATATCACACATCTGCACCATTTTTGCTAATAAAATTAGCAATATGTCTGTTTATGAATGGAGGTAACTTCTATTTTACAGATTTCTTCGAAGTTTCTAAACAGGCTTTCAAACATTATCATCAAGAGATACAACTTCAACTGGAGTTGAAAAAGGTTTAATGTCATTTCTTTGTGCAATTCTGCCACTTGGACAATTCCAACACTACCGAATACTGTGATTTTTTTTCTCCATGCTGGTATGACATCACAAACTTTCATTGCTTATTGTCTCCTGGCTTCTCTGGAAAAAAAAATTAAATAAGTCCTTAACATGGACAGCATTCAAAACAATGTGGATCTAAATGTATTATACTTAAAATAAGTATTTTAAAATTATCTGCAACTATTGGTGGTCCAAGAATAAAGAAACCTGTCAACATATGCAAAGTACTTAAGATATGAGGAAAGTTCAAGATACACACTGATATACACTGAAGAGAATCAGTGTGCTGTACAGACAGAAGACCGGGAATGAAGAAACAGAGAACTGAGACCACTGCATAGCCTACCCTCACCTCCATACTTTGATGAATATCGTCAAGTCTGGAGTATTACATACATTACTAATGTAAGATTCAAAAAAGACCACACACAAACACTGCAAATCTATTAAAAATACAAAATTAACTGCAATTCCATTAAGCTTGAAGCCTTTTACAAAGGTGGTAAAATTTTAGCAACACTCTTCACAATTGCTACACTAGAGAAGCCTTAAGTATTTCTGAAGTAGTAATTACAATTTCCTTTATACTACAGCTAAACAAATGTATACATTATTGTTACTGGTGCTAACTGCTTTGCTGGTTGTGCAAAGAATAGATTTTACAAGTTATTCATAAATTTTAACAGACATTTATATAAACACACACATATTTCCATCTGTATTTCAACCAATCCAATAAAAACTAACAAAGTAGTTTTACCCCTAGGAGTGATGTGGTAGCAATTAAGTGGAAGGAAATACTGCAAAGGCATTTGTCCAGATTTGAGTCTTATTACAGACAAGAAGAGAGTCTGCTAGAATGTGTCAAGGCTGTATGCCAAGAAAGGGTACCTACCAGTAAACATAAAACAAAAGAGATATTTTTTTATAGGAAAAGTGGATTCTGGTGTAAGTAAAGTCTAATAGAACCTAATGTTTTATCCATCAAAGCCTGCAAATTAAGCAGTTCGATGAGCAGTTGCCTGAAAGGACATGCTTGAGAGAAAAACCACCTGAAATTCTACCTGACTAAAAGGTAGTGTTTTTGCACAACAGACTTCAAAGAATCGTACAAGCTTTCATGTAACAGATCTATTTATATTAAGCACATTTTAAATAAACAAATCTTTAAATGTTAATATAGACAGCTCTCAGAAAACATAATCACAGCTAAATTTCACCCAAAGCTCAGAGATGCATACTGCAAAGCTGTCTCTGAAGTTCTTTAAAAGCTGGTTTTAAATTCTTAACAGAATTCTTTATGAATTTTCTTCTAAAATAAAATACTACAAAACAGAAGAGTCAGCAACATCCACTGCATTATAATGAAGTGTGTCGTACCTAGGAACACCTAGAAACACCATGGTATCACTGCATTTTCTATCCATGGCATAGATGAGCCTACTCTCCATCACACTTTTCCTGTACAAGACATTTCATGTTTTTCTTTACCCTTGCTGTCAATGGTTGCTCTCTTGCATCAATTTCATTTAGAATTATACTATCGAACAATGCAGTTCAAGACCAGTGTGGCTGCTGTGAATGGTTGACTGCACATATATTCATTTAATAGAGCTCATACTATGACATGTATTGGCCAGCTGCATTTCCTCTTCAGCAGTTATTTTCATCAATAACTTATCTCATAGCCTGTTTCCCTTTTACCCAGAAAATGGGACTGCTTTCTGCCAAGTCAGCTTTCAATAGTGATCACAAAAGCAAAACTGAAAAATATAATCCTCTTCTCCACCTCAAATATTGCAGTAGATATGACTAAGTAAATTTTAACTTTTCTCTAAGGTAACCTGGCTTAACTAAGCTATAAACATGGAAGATTAAATATGTAATTATAAAGTATAAAAAAGAACTCTTCACCCCTACCAAAAACCTTGAATATTTGTAAAACTAAACTGTATATTTCCTTACCTTTCACATACTTTACCTTTGAGAGGTATTTGAGTCAGTAGTGCATAAAAATTCTAAAAATCAAACTCTTTTGAAAAAAAAAAGTATTTTCCTTTTTCCATTTTAAAATGCTTGGAAGAATTGCACCCTTCTCCCCCAATAACAAAATTAAAACCAAAAAGCTCACCGTAAAAATTGTATTACATATTTGCATATTTCAGCAGAATGCTTTATGACAGTGTGAAAAGTCTCTTACATTTCTAACCTGAATATGACTTGCCAGGAAAGAAAACAAACCAAAACAAACCAACAAAAACAACCCCAAATCATCTATACATGTCAGGAGTCGCTATTCCTTCTGAATACAGAAATAACTCTTGAACCTGACAATTATTTTACAGCACACAAGAATGAATTTTTTTTAAGTTTTTGCTGCTTTTAAAAATGAGGCATTTAAGGAAATGCCATTAAGTATTTTAAGCATTTACCATTCAAAAGCAGCTGTTTACAAAAATAAAAGACTAAAAAATAAAAATTTAATTACACACTGAACATGAGAAATTTTTGTAAGGCTACGTATAAAGAAGAATGCACAAAGTTAAAACTTCTACCTTATATAGTGAAGCAGTCAGATGCTCATTTCCCATAACTGTACAGTTCTGCAAAATTAGTAGACAAAGTTGTACATTGTGAACATCTGACTTATTTCTATCATTCAAGTGAAAATTTTGAAATTACCTGAATTAGAATTTAAGTCTGATTCAAGGAAATTACACTGGGCCTATATAGATTAATCATTTATCAAAAGTGGTGCAAATTTCATGAGCAGATTTAAACTAATTTACAAATATGTAATATTAATTTAGCCTAATCAGATGAAGACAGGCAGAAATCAATGCAGAGCAAGTGCATGCAAGGTGCTGCCCAAGTAGCAACTAAACTGATTTTTGAAACTGTTTCAGTTGAAACTTTGAAACTTGAATGCTTAGGACAGTCTTGGGACTAGAAATGTTTAGGTTTTACAATTCTGTTTGGTGGTTTATCAAGAGCTCAATTATTTGAGTTCTGTCCAGAATTTACCCTAAGGTTGCTTTTCCATGGAAAAACCTCTTTTCAATACAAAGGATTAAATAATTTTAAGAACTTGAAAAACTATCTAACTTCACATTATAAGGATACATTGGTAATTATTAACAGACTTCTTATTTATGTTTTTTGAGATATGATGGATAAAAATATATCTTAAAAGCTAGTATATCTTGTGTGCTAGTAGAATATTGAAGAAAAATAATGTTTACTTCAGTGGCTTTTATGGTGTTTTGAAATAGAGATAAAAAAGCTCATTTATGATGGCACCAATCTAAGGCCATGATATGCCTGGCCTAGATTTGTCAAACAAACTCTGTATTGTTAATACAGAGTAAAGAGGAACAATTCTACTTGGTGTGTGCCGGACTTAAGGCTTCAATCAGATAATATCTGAAGGACATGTGCGTGTCAAATGCTTTTGGGAATGGTGTACATATGCACATGCAGCAATCACCTACCTGCCTCTAGCAATCCTAAAAAAAAGGGCCCTGAACAAAAATTCTCAAACGAAATACAGGTCATCCTTTGAAAAAGCTGGTAATATTTTCACCTTAAAACAATGTGCAGGAGAGGAAAAAAAAAAGGGAAAAAATTCTTCCCCAAACCAGAAAGGGAAGCTCCTTAATCAAGTAAAACACATTTATATCATAACCTTTCTCTTAATTAATAATATGCATCATCACCAGATAGCCTAATCTAGGGTTTTTTTTTATACTACCAAACTTGCTAATCATATTTTATGTATTAATTTCTTTATATGTGGACATCTTAAATTCCTGAAATTATAGTAATGAATATGAACCTGTGATACTATCAAACACTTCTATTTTATTTTTATATACACACTCCAGAATATTAAATTCAGTTTTTAAATTAAGCTTCTGAAAACAAGGTATTACTTGGGATGTTACATATATTCTTAAATTAATTCTAGCTTCCAGGGTTTATTAAGAAAGTCACTCAGAAAAGAAAATTTGCTGGTTATTAATTAAATTATTTGTTCCTATTTTATTTGATTTGGAAATGTTGTTCTTTCTTTTAAGCAGAAAGATGGATAATTTCTCCTTAAAACAATTAGCTTAATATTCAGCCTGTTAAACAAGTAGTTTTTATAGAACGCATACTTAACATAAGAAACCCAAAATTGACAGACTAAGAGCAATTACTTGACGAAAGGAAAATAATTTATTCTTGGTAAAATTGCATCCCCTGATTTTAATGGAAAGCTATAATTTAAAAAATCATGTTATCCTAATTACATTGAGATTTAATATTTGAAATAAGTGGGGAAAGAATCTCAACTGCCCTAGACACGTTGATTTACTTTGCTGCAGAATCAAAACTGTGTGCTATTTATAGCATCTCCTGTGTTAGATTACATCCATTCCTGCATATCACAGACATTTTTCTTTCAGACATGGCTTTAGGCAAAGACCAAATTAAAACCAATACTTTTCTTAGTAGCTTAATATTGCCCTTAAATAAACAGACATGGAATATCCTTCCAGATATAAAACTATGATCTAAGTTCTTTGTTAGGCAGTAATACTCTTGAATAATCCTACACTGCATAATTGAATCCAAATATGTATAATTGAATCCAAATACCTCAAAATAAATTCATCAATTGATGAAAATAAATTCATCAATTGATGAAAATTATGAGAAAATCAGACTCTGAAAATGGCAAGCAAAAAGTTTAGGTAGAGCGGCATGATGAAAAGAGAGCTTCCTCCCTACTTCCTTCTTGATCATGATGTCTACTTGCTTTGCTTTTAAAAAGAGAAGTTTGGAAAATATGCTAATACTTAAAGCTAAAATATGCTAATACTTGCTTTCCAGGACTGGGCATGTTTCTTGACATACAGCAACAGGAAAAATTAAGATAGTTTTCTTGATATAACAAACTAAACTATCCAACTTGTCCTGTATCCAAACTTAATTTTCATTTCCCAACTGCTGGCCTAGAAGAAGGGTCTGAGAAAGCAGTTCTAAGTCATGAGATGAGACATAAGAGTATTCTCAATTCAGGAAAAAAACCCTGCTAAGGAATAACTTATTCTGACTAGCATTAAAAAGCACCAAAGTAAATGACACATTATAAAAGGAGTTGCACACTTCTATCCTTTACCCTTTCTGCTCTTACTTTGAGCAATAACTTAGAGCAGATCTTGTCTTTGACTACACCTATTTAATCAGCATTTTACAAGTGAAATTATTTTTTTAATATATTTCTATTTTTAGATTTCACAAGTACATTGAAATCCACAGAGCCTTACCAGTCAACCCACCTATGGTATTTGTTAAAAACATCAGTGTACACAGTAAAGAATAGTGTATAAGAAGTTAACACAGAAGTTCTAAAAACTGTATTTAATATTCTCTAAAAAGCCATTAAAGTTAACAGATTTCGGCTTGCAAATTTTTTTGCCAATTATCGGCAAGCTTAAAAAGTCAACTTGCCAATAAGCACTAAAGTAAACTTATAGGTATAATTCAAATATGCCATAGCACATATTTTAATGTTATACAATAAGGAAGATGCATCAGAGGGAAGAAACTATAATTTAGTTGTATATAGCAGATGTACAGGAATATGCATATTTTACAAGCATAATAAAGACCAGGCACCCCAGTCTTGAAAAGGTATTGTTTTTTCTGCAAAAATGCAGGGTTGAATTCCACACCACACTCCATTACAGATATTGTCAAAAAGCAACTCTAGAATGTGTGCACTTAAATTAGTAAAAAAAAAAAAATCATAGAAATAAATTACATTTACTTTCTATAATATGTAACGGATAAGAATTCCTGTCAGTTATTTTTGAACAGAGATAATGCTAAACCATCACTACATGTCTGGGTTCTTCTCTGTCAAATCTAAATAAATAAAATTATGTCTGCCTTCTCTCTCCAGAGTATCCAATGAATTTTTTACAAATGAGAACAACAGCTACAACTAATGCCTTTCAAGCCTCAGCAAAACTGAATTATTAAATCTGTCTGCCTATATCCTATTACAACCTACTTATGAATACTTGATTTTATTTTGTATAATTGACAACAGTTGTCAGGAAAGGAAGGTTTTAACGGCAATCAAATTAAGATCAACTGGTATAAGTGTCAGAGTGAAGAGCTTGTGTCAAGTGTTGGTGAATTAATTGATGGGTCAGTGGGAAACAGGACACATGGAACTGCAGTGTCATAAACAGCTTTATATTTTCTGGCAATATTACCAGCCTCCCTGCTTTAAGTGAAAAAAATTGAAAGAGATGGGCTACTAGAATGTACCCAGCAAAAGAAAAACAGACTCTGACTTTGCACACTTTAACACCAGATCATTTACAAAGAACTTAACTTTTAAATCATTTATATTACTTAAGTGACTATGTACATGAAAATTTTAAACTGATGACAAGGTGAATAGCAACACCAAGATGATGTATTGAGTACAGAGTTTCATTTACTATTCTAATGAGAAGCTTTCAGTTATGATGCCTTATAAGGAGGAACAAAACCGCAAGACACCTGAAACATCCTAAATGTTTAAGTTACAACACCATTCCAGAGGACATACATTTATAGAAGACTGATTAAATTAGTTTAAAAGCATTAATTTCTCTTAAGACCAGGGAAGAACTGCATGTACTTGAGATATTTGATCTGAATTAAGAAACTGATGAAGCAATTGATTAATTGGAATTTAAGCCATCAGTCACTAGATCCATGAACAGTTTCATTTACATTCTAAACAATCAGCTGATGGTCTTATAGGATACCATGTATTAATACACAGTCAATATGATACCCCTAAACTCATCACAGCTCCTTATTGACAAGAACTCAGAAGTTTTTTAATCCAAGCTTGATCACATTGCATCTTTTTTGAATTGTGGTATTGATTCAGTACGCTTTAGGAATTTTTCTCTCTATTAAAACATTATGGAATTTTCAGATATAGCAAAAAATGTTCCAAGATAAAAAAAGTCTACATTCACATTCTCAAATTTTAGCTTATTGATTTATATTATTTTGAGATATACAGGATTCTCAAAACCATTAATCTTTTCCATTTAATAGGATTTGATTAACCACCTTGCTCCATTATTCTTCTGATGTATACTACAATCTCTTATTGCAGAAACCCAGTGATACAGAAAAAAGATCGTGTGCATTATTTACATCTTCAGAGTAATGACTAAATCAAAATGTCTGCCACAGACAATACTTAGAACACTGAAAAAATTCTCACTTTTCAGATAAAATACGAATACCAACTAAATAGCTCCATGATTTGAGAGCTCTGGCAGCACAGCAGAACTCACTGTCCCCATACATGTCCCTAATGCACTTATGTATTTCTAAAGACCAGTAACACAAAAAAATACATATACATCTCAAAGAAGAGTGCTTATAGAAGACTTAAGGAGCATTTCCTCTTTAGATGAAAGCAGAGCTCACAGAGGAGGTTGAGAAAAGCATATGGCCAAACATACCAGTATCCACATGTTTTGCTTCCAAGACTTTAGCAGCAGCAATAATAATCAACTTGAAGGACAGTCTAACTAAATTAGGGGGAGTAGTAATAAAAGCCTTGGTATCTCATAAAGCTTAAACACAGAAAAGTACAAGTCAAAAGAGTTGACAAAGCCATCAGGGTACAATAGGCATGTGAAAAACAAGAGGATAAATTTTTAGTTAAACTTTAGCAGGGAAAAGCAAATTTTCCTTTACTGTTTGGTAGCTGGGAAGAAACAATAGACCCAACTATGAAGATTTAACACTGGACCTTACAGATACTTTACAGACAACATGTTATAAACTTCTACACAAGGAATTCTTGAAACCTACTTTTGCAAGAGTAATTTTGTTTTTTCTATTTTCAAAGCCTTTGATCACATATCAAAAAGTCTATCAGTTCTTAATATACATATAATTTTTTGCCTGACTTGCCCTACCTCTGGGATCTGCTTTGATGATTCTCACCTTCAGTTTCTCTACATTGTTTCCCAAAAAGGGGGAATTGTTTGGGATTTCAGGACATTCACACTGCTACTCAAGCCAAGCCACCAAATCCCCTCAAATTTCTGGGAAAATTCATGATCACTGGCAAATAGGAAGAGGCTAATTTATGCCTAACACAATACACAGTCTCCTTACACATAAATTTTCTCAACTCTTACTAGTCTTTTTTTTTAATACAGAAAAAAATTAAAATATTTCTTTGCTAATGCTTATTTTGCTGCAAATTTAATGAAACACATGGACTGTACTAGTCAGACAAGTATGCAGAGAAAATAAAACAATTAGGGAATTGCATATATGATCATGTCTTCTAATAATATTTTACTGTGCAATTTTTCAGTTCTAATAGAGAGAGAAGAATATTATTTGGAGTCTAATGCCTGCTGAGACCACCTCCTTTCACCACATAACATTCATACTATCTGGCTACATCTTAAACAAGTAGCTGATCATGTTAAATCACTAGTACTCAGTGGCTTAAAGCAGATACCAAAACATTTCAAGCCTGAGTTAAATCAAATGCTAAAAATGAAATAGGAACTGAAATAGAGAAACAGATTAAAGTAGTTTGGACAGATTGTTGGCAGCTACTCATGCCCTGAAGATAAACTTTTATCTGGCCGTATGTGCAAAACTTAACTCTAGTCATTTATCATTCTCTTTAGCAATAGATTTTCAAAGCATTTTAATTTCCAGACAGGTAGGTTTTGCAACACTTGTTTTCTAAACATAACAGAAAATTCCAGAATGTGTGACAAATGCAACTCCTTCAGCCATATTATTCTGCAGTAGTTGGTTTTACTAAGAAATAAAAAGTGACATCAGCTGCACAACAGAATTCCAAACTGACATTTTCTCCTCTGCTTTGATTTTCAAATATCTGAAATTCCAGAAAATCAAGTTATTTGTAGAACACTTACTCCTAACTGTCCAGAATAAATAGACAGTACTAGCATCACCTCTATTATATTCTTCCTTGCAGTGAGTTTGGAGTTTCATTCTTTGACATAAATGTACTACTAATATTTGCTTTTTAAGACCTACAAAACTAGATATTTTAAACAAGTAAAATGTATTTAATGGCACAATGCTCTCTGTTTGTATAGAAATGCTTAAGAACTCATCATTTTCAAAAAAAGGTCTTTAATGAGCAGACTTTGTTTGAGATGGTAGACTCTGGTGTATCCCTTTACTGGTTAACTCAGCTCCTTCCAACAGAAAATAACCTTGCATGAATTATTATTTAAGCCCGTACTCGCATTGCAGAGTTTTGCCAGTTAAATTATTAGCATTTAAAATAAAAATCACATCTGAGAATTATGTTGCTACAGAAATTAATTGCTACAATGCCTCAAAAATTATTTTCCTGTTTTATTCCAACATTTTACTTATACCATTGTTGTTAAAGTAATTACAAGTAAAGAATTCTGAAAACTCTTAACTACAAATTTCAATTTAAGGGAGATGACTCTTTTTGCTACAATTCTAAGATGTATAAACATATTTGCAACTAGTATTTTATACCTGAGTAAATATACCACTTTAAAATAATTTTATAAGTGGAATTCAAAACACTGATCTATGCAATGGGAAATGTCCAGGGGGACCTTTACAGCCTGGAGAAATGGGCTGACGAGCAAGCACCAGAACAATGTAATAGTGGCCTGAAAAATAATGCATGTAGCAACTGTGCAAGTTGCATTACCTTGGAAAGAATTAAATGTTCTTCACAAAGGATTGTAAGAATTTTTCAATGATTCTCCATTTCCCTACCACTTGCATTGCACAGCTATAGTGGTGGACAGTGTTTTGCAATATCCACACCAGTAAGTTATTATGTACTGGATTTAAGGAGAAACAGTACCAAAACTGGTTTATGATAAAAAACTTTGCATGAGAGTATGCTTGACAGCAGTGGAACTGATCAGCCACTGGGAGTTGCTCTCTCCAAAGTATCACCTCTACAATTAAAAAAAAAAAAACAACAACAAAAAAAAAAAAAAAAAAAAAAAAAAAAAACAAAAAACCAAAAAACAAAAAAAAAAACCCACAAAAAAAACCCCACCTGTTTTTTCAATTTAGTAGCTGTTGAGAAATCTAAAGCATCTGAGATATTAAAAAAATAAATTGTGACTTTATTTTACCAGACATCTAAATACATATCTTTTTTACGAACTTTTACAAGTTTGTTCAAAGAGAAATATTTTAATGCAGTACTCTCTCTCTTGAAAAAAAATACTGCTTTTCCAGAAGTAGTGGCTGTTACTCTACATGAAATCAAGTGTCTACCAAAAAATTTAACTGTATGCAGAAGACATGTGCTAAGTTCAAATACTATGGTCAGGAAAGCTGAAGCAGACCAAGAAAACCACTTCCTGTTCACCCTTTGGAAGTTCAGTTTCACCAGAAAAGGCTAAACAGAAAATCCAGCTCTACTTTTCATACATCACAAAGCACTGTCTGTGACAAAGAGGACCTCGGGAACAATCAGAAGGGTCTGATTAAGATTAAGCAATTCTTACCCCCCCATAAAAAGCAACTAAGGAAAGTCCGTATCCTACCAGCACTGTGATTAGTTTGTTGTAGGCCTAAATAGTTAGCAGTAATACAGAATTTTTTTTTTTTTGCAGTCCTAGTGTCTATGGAGCATATCACAAGACTGAAAGCTTTTCACCCCTTGGCTATTCCAGCTGCAGATGTAGGCAATTAGTTCCTTTAGCTGTAATTCGATGTACAATGCTATTCTGCCATGCAATCCTTCTCCCAGTTACTTTTGACTTGTGGCCGATTTCAATCTAGTATGGCAGAACAATGATCTCAAACTTAGGAAGTTCCCGGAGTTTTTGCGAAACAAGAGACGATGAAAGAGCCATATGAACAAAAGAAAAGCCAAGCTGCTAACTCCAACAGTCATCTGTTCCAGGACCTAGCAAAAGTTGATAGCTAAAATCAACATTTGCTTAGCTCAGAACCAGCCACTGCATTTGCCAGCTTTTCACCATGAATCTGGAATTATTAGTGGCATGTAAATAAAAAGCTTGTCTGGAAAAAACATAAGCTTCATTCATTCTTTTTTGACACTTTTAGTCACCCTATAAAGTTTGTATTTCTCTCAGAATTTCACATTTGGAAGTAAAAAAAGTACAAATATTCCAGAAACACTGATTCTTATAGTCACATGCACCAGATTTTCAGGGAAGGTGAGACCCAGATCATGTCAGAACATGTGTTACCATAGGAATACCTGACCTGGATAAGAAGCCAGTCACTGCACCAAGGTGCAGCCAATGTGGAGTGCAAGGATTGTAGCTCAGAGAAGGAAAGAGTTTATCTTTGAAATTTTTCTTGTGTTTTATACACACAGTATCTTTGATTCTCCCATAATGATGTTATTAATGCATGCTTCAGTTGGCAGTTTCTGTGGACAATTACAAAGTTATATAATGATCTTTAGAATGCCCTGTCTAGCCTTTGATTTTTGATTGAGATGGCATATAGACAAATGAAATGCATAGAATATACCAAACAAATTAAAAATGATCCTAAAAGTTTTGTTAAGGGTCACTTCAGATCTAGTTTAATGTCAGCAAGGGAGCTTTGTGTTGGTGTAACCGAGATCTTGCCTACATTTGCATAACAGCTTTACACTAAGGTAGTCAGTTGATTTTGGCATGCTGCCTGCTTATACAGAAAATGAAAATAGCCTTTAAACCATCTTTTGCAGCCAGCTCAGCATGAACATTTCCTTTCATTTGGTGGAAGGCTGATAAATGGGACAAATCATCCAAATCCCTTGTAATTTCTGCCATATATAATGAGTAAAATCATGATTCAGTCATAGATAATCCCCTCCTACCTTTTCAAATACATAGAGCTCCAACATATTACACCATAAGCTTTTCATGCCTAATTTTTAAAAATTATTTTTATTTATTTTGTAAGTCAATGAAAATCTTTTGGAAACCTGTTATACAGGGAGTCAGACAGCAGCAAAAAATTCACATTTGAGGAATGATTTCCACCTGCTCCATCCCCCTGGGAAGGAATCCTAACTGAAAATATTAACAGCCATCTAGCTGCCTCTGTCCATGAAAAAGAGGAATACAAATGATACAGACTGTCACACGAATACAAAAGAAAGTCCCACCAATATGAGCTTCTAGACTATAATTTCTATAAAGTTTGATTCATAAACATAGGAATCTTAGAAATTAGATACAGGTACACAATTGACATCAAGTTACTATACCAGATCTTTGAAGAGATCATTCTACCTAAAAGACAATGCATTTGATAAAGAAAGGGAAAAATATATCTAGGAAGAAATTAGTTTTATCAAAATAAGCTCGATACCCCAGAATGCAGCTTCTGCTAAGTGGAGTTAAAAATATCCTAGAAAACTGTAAAAATGCATTGGGGGAGTGAGTTTCTGGATAAACTTTGTAAGCTGCCCATTTATAATTCAAATTGCTTCTTTTTTGAGTGATGATGTAGGATATTGCAGTGCTGCAGACTACATTAATATGTAATGTAAATATTGAAGCTGTAAAATTGTACTTTACTCCAAAAGAAGCTTACAGGGGGGTTTGGATTTTGAGATTAGTTCAAACTCTCCACTTTACTCTTTAGAGATTTATAGTAAGAAGCTATAGTTAAACTGCCTTATTACACAGAAGATAAAATTACATATAGAACATAAAACCATGCAAAAACTATTTCACAAAGTACTTACAAGTTTCAACTATAAATTAAAGCATAAATCAGTCAAAACTGCAACATCAGGAAGAAACAATTAGAGATGTAAGTGTTCACTCTTTAGTCAAAAAACAATTACTGCCATATGCTTGAAGTTTAGGAAATTATTTTTGTGTGGTTTTGCTTTCTTTTTTTGTTTTTAAAGAAGTGCCACACCAATAAAAGTAATTAACCTGTTGCTTGTTAACAGAAAATTAGGCTTTTTAACAGATTGAGGTTCTGAGAGGGAATAAAAAGAAAATCCCTGTATCCTGAACCAGAGGGTGGTTAACAAACATGGAGCTTATATAAGTCCACTAGAAGACTTTGTCACTCCAGGCCAGTTATAGATGACCACTGCATGTAATCAGCATTAACAAGACACAGTAACTATACAGAAATTTCTTCTCTTAGTAAATATATAGCTCTACTGGAGCTCCATAGGCTATCAGAAATATTTTTGTCTTCTCTTTCAAATGATCTCTACAAATTTAGGCTTTTATCTGAAATATATGATAGAACTCCAGTGCCACAATGAAATACTGTGTGCCACTAATACAGGGCTTTATCAATATCACAGCTATTAGCTTTGTGAAATTTAATGCTGTCTGACAAATACCAGACAGTTCTTCAGGATCTGAAGAGAAATGGTAATATAAAGGAGGAAAACTCATTTGAGTTATACACAGGGGCATCCAGTAGTAATTTCTAAACTTTACAAACAGCTATAATTTATAGGGTTCCTATAAAGGAGATATTTGTTTCTCAAAGATTAAGAGTACTCCCCTATCACCATGTGTACTCCAACATCACCAAGAGAAACGGAGCTAACAAGCACAGCACTTTTCTTTCTCTCATGCAAGAAAATTCCTGGTTTTTTGGCTTTTTTTTTTTGACTGATCAAAAAGGCAGTATTGTTTTGAAGTAAAAGAACCCAAAAAAGTTATTTTAGGAGTTCAGATAATTGTAATAATTTTTTTCCAAAAACAGTTATTTTAAACACATATTAGTAGGTTCAGATTTGAGTTCTATCAAATTTAATAACAGAAACACAATCAGATTATATTTAAATATATGTCACAAGACAATGATCAGTTGCAAATCATATTAGAATGTGAAATTAATGTCAAATCATACTAATAAAATACAGTCTTATAAATCTATTTGATAAATATTTTTAGCATTTTTGATATTTAAACCTTTTGTTAAAACAGCTCATAAAACCATTCATGTGGAGAAACATATCTATAGAAGTCTCATGTTCAAAGAAACATTACTCCTGGTTTACAGTCCAAGCATAATGTCTTTGTCATGCATGGACTTTCTCTCATTACTCTGATGAAGGTGGAGCTCCATCAATCTATTTAACCATTTCAAGCTGACCACAATGTACAATCTAAAACTCTACCACAACCACCAACTTGTCATGTAACCAATGTGAATTGTGAAAACATACCTGTTTTTTCCGAGGTTCTAAGAAACACCATGTCAGATGGGATTCGCTGATTCTGAGAGAAGAAAAAAAAAAGGTATATTTTGTAAGTATGAAAAAAAGTGAATTCCAATCAAAAGTCCAGTAAGATCTATCACCAAAAGGTCACACTTGAATTGAAACTCAATTAAAATAGGATTTCTCACAGTACTTTACATTCAGCATTTGCAATTCAGAAATCAATATTTTCGAAAAATTATACCATAAGCAAACAACAGATAACCCTTTCAGATGTTCTTTATAAGTGAATCATAAATACCTGAAGAACAGATCAACATTTTCTTGACTGAAAACAGTACTTCAAGTATATAAATATATAATCAAAATATATTAAAACATAGCTTCACTGAGCAAAACTCTGACATTCAGTTAGCACACGTAATAGAAAAAAAAAAAGTAAATTTAAAATATCTGTCTTGGCACTCAAGCTGCATCAAGCATTCTTCTCTCTTCCAACACACACAAGCACACACAGGGGAAACAGCAAATTAGGGAACAGCATTTTCTTATTCCATATATGTAAAATGAACAGAAATCCATATATGTAAAATGAACAGAATCATATGCATCGTCAGATGTACCTGTTCTGTCATTTCCCTTTCCAGCACAGAACTGTCTGTATCAAGTTTTCAATTATTTCTTGATCACAGAAAGGCCAATCTAAGCTTTCACAGTTTAAACAAAATGAACAATACCAGGCTGCCACACACATGGTATCTGCTACATGACTACCTAAATTCTCAGCTCTCTCTTCACTTGTTCCCAAGGCATATACCAGCACCAGTTATACATGGCCAACACAGGGCTTAGGAATGAAACACCAGAGAAAGCAAAAATAACCAACATATCAAAATTTGCAAGGCACAGGACTGGAAAGGAAAAAAGCAAGGTTTTCCATTAATCCAAAGAAACCTTCCCAAGATCAGCATGCCACCACAACAGTGCCATTTGGAATAGTGTGATCTGAAGAGATCTGCCAAAGTCAACTGCCAGACTATGTGTTATATGGGCTAAGCTTCCAAAATAAGATGATGTAAACTCTCTGAATCTCTAGGAGACCAGTACTTCTCACCACTCCTTGTAACATACTCTCAGCAACACCAGTTTATAAATGGGACTGGAAGCAATTGTAATTCTATTCTCTATGGGAAGTTCAGTAGAGAGGGGCCATAAAGGGCTACAGAGAGGGCTACTATTATAAGCAAAGATGAAACTAGAAACATGTGGAAGTTGGGAAACACTAAAAAATAGATGCATGTTTTAGTTTACCTGAAAATTCTACGCAAATAGCAAAAAACCCACTGGATAACTTACAATGATGCATTTTCATCCATTAATATTTCCTGATTTGCAGCATTTCCTATTTTAACCCTTTATGCTTTTACAAATAAAATTCACTTGCTTGTATGCCAACAGTATTCACCTTGAAGTTTATCTTTAACTAGTACAGCATTTTCTTGACTCTTGCCTTATACGAGCTAATAATTAAGGATGCACTAAAATTTATTATCCACCATGAGCCCAGATTCAACTACGAATATCTCATTCAAATTTGGAAAAAAATGCATAAAAAAGATTAATCTTAAACTATATTATTTTGCACCTACTTAGAAGGAAAAAAGAGAAAAAGGAAAAGGCAACTTCAAAATTAAATAATTCTGTCCTTCAATGACAATAACGATTAAATAGATATCCAGTCTTAATATAGATTAGCTATACATTTTTACAGCTCCCCTGCCAGCTCTGACATAAATCCATTAAACAAGTTTAAGGTTACTGGCTTCATGCCTACAAACTTCCAGTTACTTGTAAACAAGCTAAAACACCATCATCCAAAAATAACAGTCAAGTGATCTAATACTGAATTAAATAGAAGTTCTGGTAATACAAAAGAGGTACCTTACAAGTCACTACCAATTTCCTCAGAGGACACATTTCAGTTCACATTGAGTAAATTAAACAGCCTGGCCCAGAGTATCCAAGATTCACATACTTTATGCCTGACAAAACTGGGCATAGCAGAATCATAGCATATTTGAAGCTGGAAGGGACCCATAAGGATCAGAGAGTCCAACTCACTGCTGCTTTAAGAACTACCTATGAATAAATAATTTGATTAAGAGCAACATCCAGACAGTCCTTGAACTCAAACAGGTTTGGTGCCATGACCACTTCTCGGAATCCTGTTCCAGTGACTGTCCAGCCTCTCAGTGACAAGCCTTTTCCCAGAACTTTCCCTAACACAGCTTCATTCATAGAATCATAGAATGGCTTGGGTTGGAAGGGACCTTAAATATCATCTTGTTCCAAACCTCTGCCATGGGCAGGAACACCTTTCACTAGACCAGGTTGCTCAAAGCCTGACCTTTTAACACTTCTAGGGACATGGAATACACAACTTCTCTAGACAATCTGTTCCATTGTCTCACCACCCTCACAGTGAAGAATTTCTGGCCACTATCTAATCTGTATCTACCCTTTTTCAATTTAAAGCCATTACTCCTTGTACTGTTGCTGCATACTGTTGTGACTACATTTCCTCATGTCCTGATGCTGATCACCAGAGGGTCATCAGCAACTCCTCCCCCTCTGCCCCCCAATAAGAAAGTTATAGACTGTGATCAAATTAGTCATGTGAATATTTTCTCATTTTAATACAAAATAGATATTGATTTTGCCTTCTTTTGTGTTCTGTCTTGCTCATTTTTCTTGCCTGTAAAATAATGAAACCTTTTCTGCATAAATGTATCTGAATGTATCCTACCATGTAGGGAAGGCTAGAGACTGACTTGTCTTTAAAGTATTTTAAATTGACATCTTGTTTTATTATCAGGGTTTTCATAATTTGGAAGCGGGCAGAAAGACATTGCAGGAGTACTAGGTACCAAAAACATTGTCACTATTATTGCTGACTCTGGAGAGCAAAGATAGACCTGCAGATACATACCCAGTCACTATAAAAGTGTGACTACACAGAAACAGACGGCAAGTATGCTACAAAAATCTTTAGCATCTCATTATGGAGAAAATTAAATTCTGTTGTACACTGTCACAGTTAAAGAGCAGCAGTATGTCAATCACGTTAGCCCTCTCATGTCATATTTATCAAAGTAGAACAAGTTAAAATGACAACAGATACAACTTCAAGCATTCAGAAACCCAGGAAAAAACTACAAAATCTCTATTACCCAGGAGATGCTACCAGAAATGCTTATTAACATATACTGAAATTTGAACATATAAGTCATGAAAATTACTTGAATACATAGTTTTTCTTAAATCTGGGCATAATTAGAGCTCCAGAGGAGGGCTTCTATTTATCTCAGTGTTTGCACACTTCCAGATTCAGTCCTAGATATCTAACTACACCCAGCCAATGGTCAATACAAGGCAAATGCTTCCTCAGCTCCAGGGTTTCCATGAGTAACTCTATGTCATCCAGGAATACCAGCCAGACTGGTAAACAAGAAACCCATAAAGGCATCTAAACTTTCTGCAACACAGGCTACAATATTCACTTAAAAATACTCTTCTCATAGCTTTCAAATTACTTTTATATTTTTCTCATGTTATTATCATGAAATTGTTATTTACATAAACTTTTCCTGTTCCATAGTCAGTCTTCCAATTCCCCTCAATTGTGCATAGCTACAGACCCTTGGAATTCTGCATTTACTGTCCTTCTTTCTCCATGCATGCAATGAACCATGTACTTCTATTATTAACTAAAATACTCCCACTTATTTCTGAGTTATAAATAGAACAGGCACTTCCCAGTTGTCTTCTTGATCTGCATGCTGTGAAATACTGCATGTTAGCATTACTGTAATCCTTGCAAATACTGGATTATTTTCACTTTATGCACAAGATTAAGGAAAAAATTGTGTACCTTTACAGCTCCAAGAAAAGCTCTCAAGGTTTGAAGAAAAAGCATTACTGGTCTCATGCTTTACATCACTATTATGTGTTGTTAATATTAAATGTTGTCTCATAAATGTGTAGTTATTATTATTAACTAAATGTGTTGTTGAGTTTTATGCCCTCCTCACATCCTCAAAATGTATTCCAAACAGTCAATATGGTACAGGGTCTAAATAACAATATCTGAACTCAACAACTCATCCCTTCAATTGTCTTATTTAGGAATACTGTGCACATCTGTGCTTCCACAGGAAATTAAAAATGTAACACAAGCCAAGGAAAACATCCAGAAGTAGCATGAGTGTTCAAGGCAGGGGACCATTTTTCAGCTAACAGATATGAATGCCTTTGAGCTCTTAAAATTAGGCAATATTTTCATCTGTTCAGGCTTCATCTTGCCTAGTAATAGAGCTATATGAAATTTTCACTATTCATATAGTTGAAAAAAATAGATGTATTACTTGAAACTAAACTATTTAAGCATATTACAGTCACTTAAGAAATACTTTGAAATTAATTATGACTATTAAGAAAAAGACAATCACAGGATATTCAAAGTTTAAATCTAGAAAGGTCTGTTACTTAAGTTGTTAGTATTTGTGATGCACTCACTAGTTAACATATGGATCTTCAGCTCAAGTGAGTCATTAATTTCACTGCAGATGCTGTTGATGTATCTACCAGTCAAATACAATGTTAACTTGTTTCTCTGCCATTAGAGTGAGCAATTGAACATTTCACTCCTGACTGGTTCTTTGGCTTAAGTCATACTCTGAAATTGAAAACTGCTTGCTCGAACAAAATACACTCCTCAACAGAACGAGAAAACATTTAATTTCATTAGCCTGAAAGCACCCTCAGCTAGGTGAAAAGGAAAAAAGACAGCTCTGCTGGGGCAATAGGGAGCTTGAAACTGAAATACTACATTCAAACCATTCAAACATCTTACTGATAATACCTGACTAAAATTTTCATCAAAAAGTCCATTGCTCATTATTTCTCTAATTCCTTAAACATTACTCTTTTTCATTAGAAACTTCAGGCACTCACAACATATGAGCTCTAAGCTACTGCAAACACTGCTAAAATAGCAACTTCATGCATGACAGAATGATCCCCAAAGTAACTGCAGTTCTCCAAATTCTAGTATAATCCAACAGACAGATGGATCACAGTGAATTTCAGGGAAAGCAGATTACCTAAGTAGCCATCAGAGTCTTCCCTCCACTATAAAAATTAATTCCTGGTTTAGAGTTCAAGAAGGGCAAAAAAATTCCCTAACAAAAATCAAAGCAAGTATCTCAGTCTCCTAAAAGTTCTGGAATAGGCAGAAGCAAGCATGTGCAAGCCAATTCCACCTGCACTCTAAGGTAACATGGTATAAAGCAGAACAGATGTAAAGGCCAGATATACCAATGCTTTTCTTGTACAGCCTAGTCCTTGCTGCTCAGATGGTGCCAAAAAGTTATAAGGTACACAGAGCGGACAAAAAAGAACAGAAGAAAAAGCAAGAAATTGTGAAAACTACATGAAAAAATATATATATTAAGCTGACAGCAGCAAGCCAAATGAGACTTGGGTGTATTGCCTTTTGCTTTGAACTACAGCAAAAATAGAAAGGAAGGAAACAGAAGTTTTTCAAATCAAGCATAAGTAGATAGAAGCTTCAATTTGAGATGCCTCCTTGCATCACCTCTTTGATACAAAGTGTGATGGGAATCAGTTGCAGGCACCCAGAAAGTGAGTCACTTTTCCAGAATTAATTTAAGCAAAACAGTTACCTCTGACAACAAATTTAAGCTGACTTCTAAGTTCACAATAATTTCTTAGTAGCCCAGAAAGGCAACTGAAATAAGCAACAATCTTTATAATAATGTTAATATAGAGCAAAGAAGAATTCACAGCTCTCACTCACCATCTGGAAACTGAAAAGCTTTCTGTTCATTAAAAAAATATATAAACTTTCTTATTATTTAATTATATATAGTTAGATACATATTATAGTAAAATAATACAAAAAAAAAATATATATATATATATATATCCTTGAAAGCTTCAGAGAGAGAAACACTGATTTAACCATCAGAAGGAAGGTATCAGTAACAAGACATCTTAAAACATTCAGCACAGCACATGACAGGGAATTTAATTCTGTAGTTGTATTCCCTTCAGAAGATTGATTTAAGCATATAACTGTTCATAAAATATAATTATATACATTCAGTTAAAATATAATTAATTTTATAATAGACTTCCTTGAAGATTCTCAAATAGGACTTGAACTAAAATACTAGCTAGTTAGGACTTCACAGATAAGTACCTTGATACACTTTTCTTCAGAAGATAATTAGCATGTTAATAATCTTTAGTCTCTAAAATATATTTTAAAAGTATCAACCTTTTCCACTATGATGAGGTCTCCAACTTGTATGTCTGAACTCTTAACTTGCACTTTACCTTAAAAAAAAAAAGAAATGTAATCAACATTAATAAAGAATAACAAAAATATAAATCCCAGAACGCAAGCATTATTTATAGATGCTACTATTAAGTGAAAATGTTACAATTAATACAAAACAGATCTCTGCTGAATACATTGATAAATACATTTCATCTGTTTGAATAAATAACCCAGTGGTTTAAAAAATTCCCCTTTTGTAACCAGTTAGCTATTGTAGAAGTATTAGAGGAAAAAATACATATGGCAGAGCTCAAGTCTGAACTATAGTATCTGTAATAGAGTTGTAAAATTGGAAAAAAGAATCTTTCACATCTACTAGGCAGCACTTCTGTGTCTGACAAGAATTGTTAGGTTTGTAGTCATGAAGCAGTCTTGCACACATGAGTTGTTATTCACAGCACAGTTACCAACAGGTAACTTTGCTTGACCACTAAAGTTCCTGATGTAACTGGCACTGTCTGATAATGTTGGCAATTATAGCAGAAAAGATGTAAAACTCTCTAAAGTCAAAGAAATGCCTAAAGATTTAATTCTAGAAAAGTAAAACGTCAAAAGCTGAAATAGACGTTTTTCATTCTCTAAAGCTGCCCATTGAGTAACTGCTGTGAACAATTCACTTAAAAATATACACAACACATTTTCCAATTTAATTTCCACACATTCTGTAGGGTATTAATACTTGTAAGACAAGATCTTAAGTTTTAACATTCTTATTTGATGGACTGGAAAACTGAGACAGAGAGGCTAAGCTATGGCCCAAAATATGTTATTATTGATCTCAAGAGAGATCAATAATAGAATTCAGGAGTTCTAGTCCCAGGTCCACAACTCCAAAATAAAGTTGCTTCCCTGAGTTAAAAATGACCAAAACCCAAAATCCCCTGAGGGATACATACATATTTGAATATCCTGCTGGGCTGAAACACAGCCCCTGTAAGTATGATCTTCCCTCAACAGAAATACTACCATGATTACAAGCCACAGGTATAAGATGGAAAGTATGTCAAAACGTGGCAAGGTGTTAGAGCTCTAAATGACAGGTGGAATGAATTAGAACAGAAGACACACAAAAGCACAGACTGAGCAGCAAAAAGTATGAAGCTTAATCAAAAATACTATGAGTAGCAGATTTGTCAATGCACAGTTACATCTCAGTTGTACTAAGTATAGCAAAAGAAAACTAGGGTAGGATGTAAATCCATGAGACCTTCTCATTACAACTCTCAGTAAAGAGATACTAAAATTCCTTATACTTAAATTTACCTTTATTAAAAGGCAGTAAGATTCACGAGTAATTATTTTGAGTACTTGCTCTTTAAAATTTCATGCAAAAGCAGCAGTTGCTTTATGTCTAATTCAGCCAATAATAAATGTATTCCTGTAACATACAGCTAATATTTGATATATTTTCCATTAAAATAGCACTTTGAAAATGCGCAGTGTCAGGAAAATCACAATTTTTGTTTGGTTTGTCTGCAAAGTTACTTCTGAGAGCCAGACTTTGTTACTAATAGTGACCTTTTACACTAGTTCCATTTTTCAGTTGCCAGAAGTGCTTTCTGTCCTCTGCTCTCAAATGTAAGACAAATGTAGTCTCCAACAGATAAATTTGTGAGGGGAGAGGAAGTAGCAGAAGACTGCAGAAGGTATAAAAAGCTGTAGCAAGAATATCAGCAATTCCCTACAAGACTTTTGAGATACCTATGGAAATTAAATTAGTATCAATGTATCAAAAGCTTTTATTTTTTGTAATTTAAAGTAATACTAAAGCTCAGCCACTAAAACAACAGTCTGACATAAAATCAATGTATTTCACCTGCTTACCTGCACAAGCCTGTGAATTCTCCTTAAAAATTCTGAAGTTTTGACTAGAAGTGAATAGTATATATACCAGAACAAACATTGTAATGTTACTTTGCTTTCTAAGTTTGCTGGCTTTACCAAAAGAATAGCATTACCTCAATTGTTTTCCATTCTTCTGCTAACAATTTTCATCAATTTATCAGTCAATTACTTGATTATAGCAGTAACAGTCACAAAAATTCTAGTATGAGCTATGTCAAGTCCGAGATCTTCACTACCTATACAGTCATGTATGAGCAAAACTATTCAGAGGTACTAACCAAATGCAATTAGTGGCAATTTTATCAACTTAAACAATCAGATTTTCCACAGTCAGGCCAAAACTGCACCTACAGTAAAGACCAAAAGACACTAAGCCTGAAAGACCAAGAGAAGGAAGAATGTTCATTTGCAACATGATGTAGGGCAGACATAAAGCAAAGATTTTTGGTGCCAAGTACACCAAGAAGAACCTACACTTCACCTTTGTACTTCATCTAGCAACTCCAGGACTTTCATTTAATGATCTGAAAAGTTTCCTTATCAGATAGTTTTCCAGATGGCTTAGTATAATAAAACAGAATGCTCACTTTATTCGACACTAACATGTCTTGTTGGATCATCCTGTACATTCTCACACATAAGGAAAAGGCCTTACATATATACAGGACAATTCTACAATAAATTTGAATGGCAGGATCTATTACATTAAGTACTAAATGGTAAAATGTGGCAGTAATTAAAAAAGTGACTTAAAATTCTGGAAAGTCAACATAAACACTTTATTTTAGACTAGCAAAAATGAGACTCATTAGATACCATTTCAGAGAATGTTAAAATAATGCAATACTACATCTTCATGAAGATGCATTTAGGAAAAAAAAGACACCGAATATTATTCACTGCATAAATTATTTTTGCAAACTTTTTTTTTCTCTAAAAACATCTCCATAGCAAAACACACTTCACCATCTGTGTAATTACCAATAAAAAGTCCAAAGCTGTCAGAAGAGGCTGCGCATCCAGACTTTATAGTCCACCAAGGCGCAAGGCTTTCGCCTAAAGCAATGTAGAAAATTATGCAGAACAGGAACACTGAAATGTGTCTATAGTAAGTCATCATACTCCCAAGATAAAACCAGTTTAAATGAACTGCAATGATTTGAAAAACTAATAAATATCTCATATGTGCTAACAAGTACTTCACACAAAAAAAATATGAAATTAAGTGAGCAAAATGTGGGTATAAAATATGCTTCTTTATATTAAAAAGTTTCTCCATCACCTGACTGCCACTCTTGAATGAACAGACACTTCTGAGAACAGCATTTTGAAATTATTTTAAAGTTGCTATTACACCTTACCCATGGTACCTTTAATACTGTCTAAAGTACTGTTTGTGGAGTTAGTACTGGCGCTTGTCTCTAACCCATAAATACAAAACTCTTTTGACAGATGGCAGCATAGACCATATGAAAGTTCTTCCTGATATCTATTAGCCCGAACTGTCAGCATAATTAGAGTACACATAACATATGGGAAGTTGGAAGAGAACACAGCAGGCAGGCAGTGGAGGAAAACTTAAAGTTCTAGTGAGTCCAAGTTGAGGACGCTGATCTTTCACAGCAAGTGCTGTCTGTAGGTTGTTCTTTCAAACTCCATCTTACATAGTGAAGCAAGGTTAGTCTTTAACCACCAATTGTAAAACTCCACAAAAAAGCTTCTTAGCTTCTCTCCTATGTGTCCTGTCTAATCTTGGGTAAAACTCTTCCTTACCCAATATCCTCAATGCTGCAAAAATGTGGAATAATAGTCCCCTTGATTTTTCCTCTCTTCTGGCCTCTAATTTAAATTCTTTCTTACATTAAAATTTCAAGTTCTGTTTCTGTTGATAGTACTGATTCCCTAATCAGATAAAATTTATATATTTTTTTAAAAACTTGTCTGTTGCAAATGGTCTGCATACCAGGAATAAAATCATCAGTAGGTCTGAAATGTTACAAGCAATAATGACCTAATGTTGTACCTCTAGATTCAGATATAGTGTGGTTTCTTAATGGACTGGATTTTCAAAGCAGAGGGACAACCTGTTCTTGAAGAGCTGTAATTCTAATAAAAAAAAAATGAAATCACTCTAGGTCTCCAAAAGAAACATACTAGCTTTCATACTTTTTCCTCTTGTATAGTAATTACTGGTTATTGATATTTTATTAATTTTACAGAGTTTTAAATGTATGTTTTCAACTTCATTACTTATTCCTTAATAGCTTTTAAGGATACAGCCAAGACCTAAGCTTTCACACTTGAATTCTGGATGGAATTATTTTACTGAACTTATTTCTCCTGACATTCAATTTTTCTTTTGCTTTGCAGATTGCAAAGTGAGAGTTCTGCAACATATTAAACATTATGAGATAAAGTGACAGATGCAGGCCTCTTCTGCCACTAGTAGTTGTGACTATTATAGTAAGTTATTTTCTGCTTGATCTTTTTTTTTTCTTGGAAACTTCAGTAAGAGTGCACAGACAAACCTCACTAGGAAGGTTCAGAACTGCCAACTTCAAGAATGGGAAGGGAGAAAAGAAGAGTTAAAAGTGCTTTACAATTTTATTATCCAATGGGCTTTTCACTAATGAAACAGATAATATAGCCTGTTTATAAACTTGAGGTGATTCTGCTTCAGAATAGCAGTCATTTATAGGCATTTAACTGGTCATACCTAAGTGCACAAGAGAATAAACTGTGTCAAAAGCATAATTGTCCTTTAGGTAAAAAAACTAGAAGACCTCCCAAACCTGCATGCCGAGGTTTAAATTTTTTGCCATTGCAGTCTTCTACTCTAGAAAAAGATATGCATGTGAACTGCTGTGAAACAGAAATTCCTCTTTCCAACTGAAAACTGTTTATTAAGGATCTGCAGACTTTCATATGCAGCAAAGAAGATCCTGCAGCAAACATCTCGATAAGGCCAGCAGAATTCCCCATACACTGAACAATGTAATATACTCGATACAATAATCAAGCATCAAGTAAACAAAGGAAAAGAATCACATGACAGACATGAGACAGGTACACTTAATTGACTTGCTCACTTAAAAACTTCAATGCATTTACTGATTTGCATGTTTCACCACTTGCCATGAAGCGTTCAAAAAATAGAAACAATTCTAACTTCATGGTTAGCAGGTTCACCAACTTGCAAAGTTACACACTGCAAATTCAACAAGGGGTGACAAGGGATGACCATTCAACATGGTGAGCTTTTCCATGTTACATGACAAATAGGGAACTGCATATCACTGGATATCTCATTAATCAGAATTAGCCTAAGGATGTTTATTTGGTCAATACCTGTCCAACTACAAATAAGTAACATTTAAAAGACATGTCCCATTCCCCCTTGATTTTCTGCTCTGAACAGCTCATTATTATTTAAAAAAGCTGATTACAATAAATACATATTCAAGTTTTTTAATTACTAGAAAGAAATTCTAAGTCTTCAACAGTTACTAGCACAAATACTCTTATCCTCAAAAGTTGGTAGTTGTTACACTAGCTACATGCAAGTCATATGACAGCATTCACATGTTTTATATGTTTAGGATTCCCCAAGACTAAGGAAGACTTCAACAGAAAGTTAAGCCTGATAGATAGTCACAGACTTTCAAATTTTTATCTTCTGCAGCATTGTATAAAAAATATTAGTTTACAAATCAGCCAACCCACACTATCTTTATGGAAATAATTGATCACAATTTAGATTCCAATAACTTCTATTGCAACAAATATGTTTATTTTTCTTTAGTAAACACATACTTTGGAAAACAACTAATGAGATATTATTTTCATTAAATTTTCATTTTTATCAACCAAAACTGAACACTGATCCTTGTTAATTTTAAGTTTTTCTACTGTCCAGTTTGAGCATGGGCAACCTGCTTAAAATCTCTATGTCAGTTTCTCTCACTTTAAGATTGAAAAAATAAATATTTCAAATAGAAGACTGTAAAACTAGCACAAGTCATAAAATCATTAGGAAAAAAATGCTAGAGCAGTATAAAGTGCAGTTCCACTCTGAAAAGTGACTCTTAAGACTGGCATCAGTTTTCAGGCTTTTAATTAAATCAGTATCAAGTTTGTTCATTCACAAGAAACAAAGTCTTCTTTCTCCAAACCATTAGCCTGTACTTTAGTATAGTTGGCCTAAACAAATTTTTCCACTTGAAGAATACTGTCAATATGAAAAAAATAGGTAATTATATTGAAAGTTATTTTTAAAAATAGTGTATGGAAGCATAGTATTTGATTTTATTATTTTACACAGATAAATAAAATAAACCTACATCTTTTTTAAACATGTAAAAAATTTTGGTCTAATATTATGATGGGAGGAAGTCCCATTTTTTGTATCAAAATTATATCTCTCCTTTTCAGAATACCTCATTATGGAAGAACCCTTTTTTAGGAAATGGTTTTCACTTTTTCATCCCTTTTTTCACTTTTTTTAGGAAAAAAGTGAAATTTATCACTACTTATGATTTAATATATGGGTTATAGTACATTTGAGTGGTGACTGCAGTAATGTTTTCACTCTTAAAAGTAGTTATTACTCAAAACATTGTTAATTCAATGATCGCACATAATTGTCAACATGGGATTCAGAGTTCATTGTAAGCAGAGTTTTTGAATCTTTACTTCTGTAGAAGACCAGTCTTCAAAAAACACACAAAACAGAACAAAATTCAAGTATGAATTCATGATGGCACTGACACCAAAATCTGAAAGTCAAAATGACAAATACTCTTTTAGGTTAAAAGCTGATATCCTTTTTTTAAAAAAGGGGCATTTTTAAAGCTTCTTTTCAATAAGTCCCTTCTCTCTGTGTGTCAGTTCCTGATATAACTGCTGGGCTTTACCTACACAGTACTTTATACTACTTTTAAATCTCTAAGGTGACCAAATCCAATTTTCATTGACAACTTCCTTATTTCCAGAACAAGCCACAAAATAAAAGTTTTTTCAAATACATACACCCTCACAAAATATTTCATGAGCAGAGAAAGAGAAAATTGCAATTCCAACACCTCTAATTAAATGTCTATTAACTCTAAACATATGTTTTAAAAGAGAAGCACAAAAGGTACCAAACTTTGTTCTTAAAAGAGCAAATGTCAGTCTTAACATGTACATCACAAAGGTAATTATAAACTGTACATAACTTTCCTGAATTAAGAATTTCAGATTACTAACACTGTTGCTGAATAGGGTAGGACTGTACTATCTGTTTCAAGGTGAGTGTTCAGTGGCCTATCATAACAGATCTAAAAAATGAATAGGCCAACTAGCAGTTTAAATTACAACTCTGAAACAAAACTATTAAGAGTCTATTTCCTAACAGACTGTATTAATGACTGTAAAAAAGATCTGGATGCCAGCAGTGCAACCCTTACGCTGAACAAATTATAGCTATGCCAATTGTCCTATATACCAAATTTCAACAGCTGTACTTCTAAATTTTGATAATAGTATTTCAGACTGACAAGGAAAGAAAGAATATGAGACTATTCCTTACAGTTGCTCCCTTCAGGATGGAAACTCCAGAAAACAATGCAAGTATCCACACTGCAAGGAAGCAGCATGAATGCCTCTCAGCTGCTAGGTTATGTCATCACTAACAAGACTGTTGACTGTTTACATTCCAGTTACTCCAAAAAATGGGAACATACAGAACATTCTTGTGTTACATTACAAGCTTTTCATCCATTTATTTTCTGGAGAGAATATTATCCAGAGCTACTCCAAGAGTTTAGTTTCTAATCAAGAGTCCAAGACCTGGTGTTGCTACTCTTCCCACAGACTTTCAGAAAATAATCACCAATATACACTAAAGAGTACACTGAATTGTGTGTTAGGAAGAAGTAAAAAGAGTTTATATTTGGCACAATCTCTGCCATATACTCTAACTGCATGAAGTGCAACCTCAAATTCCCTTAACTTTCCTCTTTTAGAATTTTTATGCCAAGGAAAATCATTAACAGAGAAAAGAAAACCTTTTGATGGTAATAGCGAGGTCACATTGTAAGGTTATTAATTGGATTTGATAATATTTTTTGGCACCTTTCTATGTGGTACTCTGTTCTGAATCTAACAGTAAGAAGTGCTAAGCACATGAAAGTGAAGAGCAACGCACAGTTCTCTCTTCTGCCCATGTTTAAAATTTACAATATCCTACCAAATTTAATTGCCACTTCACATCTGAAGTGCTTCACTTCCTTAAAAGTATTAATGAAAACCTGTTAAAAAGTGTTGAGTCAAAAAAAAGTCATAACTGATTTCTCCTTTCATTAAAGAAAACTGGCTGTTCCATATTGCATGATCAAACAAATTTCAAATTACATGCAAAAATTCAAATTAATATTTTTGATAGTGAAGCTGACTCACAATACACCTTCCTTTTCTTAAGCACAAAATATATCCACCAAATTTGAACAGCTCCACAGAATTTTAATTAGTTTCATTATTTACTACTCCCTTATTTCCTATATATGCTTGATACATAGTAGACAATGTTGCTGAGTTACTGTTCAGCATCAATTTCAGAGGTAAATTGCACTTTGAAGTCAGGGTACTAACCAGCAGAATTCTTTAAAAATATATACAATTATACACATACACCTTTCTTTGACAAACAACCAAATATTTATTAAAATTCCTAAACAAGCCAAATTTAACAATCATATTTGTCTAAGGAAAATCACTTGCTTTATTTAGTTGAATATAAATTTCATATATGAGTATTATAGCTTGAAACTATTAGTTATTTCTTTGAACTGAAAGCCTGCAAATGTATATATAAGAAAAAGATTAAATATTTTAAGGATTTAGAAAATGGTGTTGCTAACCTCGTACTGTCAGCTTGCTATACAACTGCGAGTTCATTTCTTTGTCTCTCTTGTAACGTCGAAATTCATCAACAGCTTCCCGTACCACTGTGACCGTCAAAACAAATCCCTGTTAAAGATACAATTATGCAATTCAGAATTCTCAGTGCTAGAATAGACAAATAGGAACACTACACAGAGTAAGAACATGTGCTTAGAACATTTACTTTTCTTTTTTTAATTTGGATTTGAGTCTTTTATTCAATAAGTTAAAATAGTATCTCAGTTTAGTCCAGGAAAAACAAAATCATACTTGCACATTGTACAAATATAATTAGAGTAACTACCTGTCCAAATACACATAGACAGTATTTCGAAATGCAAAAAAGGAAGATGCTTTGGATTACTTAAAGACAGCCTTTATAGTTTCAATAAGCTTATTTCCTTATCCACAAACTTTAGGGCTTTACTAAAAACATTTAAAAAGCCTCCAATTCTAATGCTGAAAAAATGCCTTTTTCCTAATACACAGAAAAAGATAAATGGATGGCTAGTTCAATAATTTTGCATCTTAAATGTAGCTACTTAGCAACACATCACAAATATGGACAAAGGAAAAGGGGATTTGCTCTCAAAAACTAAGTGTCTAAATCCTTTGGCTGCTTCTTTCACAGGCAATGCTACTGCAGATTCTACTGGAAATGCACAGAATGCTTCACTCAGCTGTGAGGGTCTCTGGCCAGAAAGGGTGGTAAGCTAACAAACACAGAACAATTCAGGGATAAGCACATAAATTTCCTCTCTACCTCTCTAAACCTCCTCAGATCAGATCTTCTGGCTTAGACTCAGCACTTGAGTTTTTCACCATCAATGAAAGAGAAATAATTTTTTTACCAGTAAAAGGATCTTTCATTACTATGAATAAGATGGATACAAAATTAAAATTATGAATAAGATGGATACAAAATTAAAATATTAACAAATCCACCAACAAATAAGATTCAACATTATCCATCTAGTTTCAGACAACCACCACTACTTTACAGAAGAAAATTTATGCCATTAGACTTCTCTTGCAGAAGTTCACAGTTTGCCAAACTTCCCCTAGCATCCCAGCAATATGAAAGGAGTGAAGGTGTAGAGTTTTCCTAAAAGTGTTGACTAAAATCCTCCTACAGATTTTAACAATGTTTTGCAGTTCCAGACCAAAGTTCCAAGGTTTATTCAGATATGACCTTATAGTTGAGCGCTACTTATTTGTTCAAGTTTACATTGGCTAAAATTATAGTGGAACTACATAGAAAAAAAATGGCCTATGCAGAAAGCATTCTCTTTTTACTCCCCAGGGCATAATTGAACTAAAAAATCAGATTTTCTCCCTTTCTGACAGCAGTATTTTCATATGCTTTGGCAATATAGATATTTAAGCCACATAAAAATGGGCACTCCTGAAGCACCTTCAAACATATTTCTCATTTGTACACACCTTGCTACTAGACAGTAATCAAAACACAATGCAAGGCGCTACTTGCAAGAATTTCCTCTAGCTGCCTCTTGCTGAGCAGCTGAGTACAGTTGACCATGACTATGAAGAACTATTTAAGAAAGACATTTCTCTTTTTACTCATTTGATCCAAGGAAGTTGATATTCTTCCAAAGGAGAGCTAAAATTTTGAATCCAGTTTAACAAGGGAACCTGTCATCTTTCTTTACTGTAAGCAGGTAAGTATCTTTAGTGTACTGCCTACAATCAAACCTGTATGCTTTAAAATCTTTTGTATGCTGGAGTGAAAATGAGAAGTCCATTCCCTAAAGCACTTGAAAATAAATTAGCAAAACAGTCTTGTTTTAAGAAATTTGGGGCTTGATCTAACTGTATCTGTATTGTAAAAAACTCTTGAAATAAATCAAAAGCAAAAAAATCCTAACAAAACAACCACAAAATCCACATACACCATCAAAAAAAACCCCAAACAGTTCTAGCAATAGTCAGCTTCTAGTCATTTGATTTTATGTATGAGGGCAAACAATTTTCCTTTAAAATGTTGAGAGAAAATACAAGTCATAGTTACTCCTTTGATTATTACTGAAGATTTATCAGTAGCTACATGTCCTTCAAAAAAACCTAACCTTATCTGTTAAGAAGCAAAAGCAGACCAACAGATCAGACTTAAGTGTTATGTATTTTCCTCTTGGATGCTTAGCTTTGCTCAACATTCAATTGCTGCCTTTTACCTGGAGTTTGATTATTAGTAGAAAAGCTATTAAAGTAGAAACAAGTGAGTTTAGCAAAAAACCATATTGAGATACTGGTATTTTCAAGCTATATGTGAAAACTGGGATACATAATTCAAAATACCTTTGAGTAAGACAAACACACAGAACAGATCACTAGTGTTCACAAAATACAGTATTTTCTCCCTTCTTTGAGCAGGATAGAAATGAGCTGAGATGCTAAGGGTTTAACGGTTTCTTTTTCTTACTAACCCACTAATGTATAGCGCTGCACACAGTACATCATGGTGAATAGAGCAACTTCCAGATAAGGTAGACTGTCTTTTCTTACTGTGTCAGTGACAAAACTTTGTAAATATAAATTTAAAATCCCACTGTTGAACAAGCTTTCTATCTTGAAAGTGATTTTTTGTTGCAGAAGAAGCAAAATTCTAGGAAGAGAAGTGGGAAGAACATCCAGGATGGTCTCTCCATTTATCCATAAAAGGACACATGTAACAACAATTAAAACAATGAAATCTATTAAGAATATTTACTCTATTGACTTGTTAAGAATGACCTTTACTCAAGCAGTCAGCATGACACAGTTCTTCTTGAACACTACTGAGAATAAATGCTACTGAAAATTACAAATTTTTAAAAAAAGTTTAAAACATGAGGCATTTGCTCTTCCTGCCTTTAAACCTAGTGTGGAGGGACTGGGAAAAAGATGAAAGAAAAGGTAACGATCTGGTTACAAATAAGAAAATAATTCCAAATCATGGCAATACAGCTGGCAGACTACCAAAAGGGTCACCTCTGACAAAAAATCAGTTTTCAATACACAGGAAACCTGAGTCAGAAGCAAGTGGTTTGAACAGTTTCCCAAGAAAATACTGAAGAGAGCTCAATAGTAAAAAGTCATATCAAAAGAAGTCAGTGCAACTGGCAGGGTGATCAATTAGGAGAAGTGTGTTTAATTAATAACTTCTTTTCAAGGAACAATTTCTTCCTGATTTATCCACGGCTTAAAATATTTTTGTGAGAAAAGGTTGTGATCAAAACTGATACAGAAGGAATGCAAAAAATTTATGCTCATAATTCTGAAATTGTCTGAAAACAAGTCTGAAAACACAAAATAGTCACCAAATAACAATAAATGGAAAGATTTTAAACACACAAATTACCTATGTTACGTAGTAAGTTTCTTTAGTAGCTGGAGGTTTTTGGTGGTTGGTTTTTTTAAACTCTTGAGCAACCAGCAGGCAGAATGAAGCATTACACACTGACACTAGCTGGTTAATAAAAACAACCTTGCCTGTGGGGCAGAGGCATAGTGGGCAAGTGGAAGGGAAGGATGTCAAACATCAGCTTTCAAATAAGCATTTTACTTCTGTTATGTTCCTTGACCACTGTAGTTTACCAGTTGCAGGTTTATGCAAGGTACATAGACAAGAACCATTCATTGACATTAAAATGCCCAAATTTCTAGTTAGTAGTATTTTTCTGTTTACCAGAGGAGCCCAGTACGTGTACAGGTAGCCTATTTTCAGTGCTGGTACAAACTGCGAGCAGGACACGATGAGAAAATAGAGATTCAAGAAAAACTTGAACTGTTCATATAAAACCTAAAATGAAAAAGAAAGTAGAAAAATGTCTTAAAATTTCCATTCATAATATACATAAAGTATACTTTTTAATGAGAGGATATATAAAAGCATTATATGTCCTACTGTTATAGATGGCATTATTACAGTACTTATATAGCACAATATATTATAGATCATCACACACTATTACATTAGTTTAATATTAAAGTGCTATTTCTGTTGAGAAAAATCCATTGATAGTATTGCCTCTTTTCACTCTGAAAAAGTAATTTGCTAAATTTTGGGTATTTTGAAATCTGGACTATGTATCAAGACCACTGTGCAAAGATTTAAATATAGGTACTAAGATATATTTATTAATAAATCAAAGGTTTGGTTTAAACTCAGAGCTAATTATCCAATTTTTAAGTGAAGCCACAGTAGATTTATCACAGAATACATTGTCTCATACTCCAAAACAATGTCAGATGTAGAGATTCCTTTAGTAATTAAAAGTACCACTTCAGCAAGCACATGTTCTCAAGATTGCTTTGATTGTAATTACAATGCTAAGAACATTATTCATTTTATAGAATTTTGATTCTTCAAAGTCTTCACATATTTCTTCAGTAAGCCAGGGTAATATGGCACCTCCAGCAGCATTAAGAAAAGTGGTTACTGAGCTTGGAACACTGAGACTTAAGAAAATAAATAACCAATTATTTCAAAGATAAAACACTCAAAATAGATCAAAAAGCCACATTCAGAGTTTGTCTCCAATTTTTACTCATAAAACTCAGTTAATATTAAAATGACTTCTGCATAAAAAGTAAAGTTCTTTGACTCATATTCATTGCTCTTACCAGTCCAACATGATTATTTATTTATGTAAAAACCTATGTGCTATGAAAAAATATTCAGGGAAGTCCAAAGTGTCTTTCTGGCAGGCACAACGAAGTACTGGTACCTCAAAGCTGCCAGTTCAGCTAAAGACGACCTAAACAGCCACCAAGCATAAGATTTTTTTTCAGAGCACCGAATGCTATTTCATGACTTACCAATAAAACTGTAAAGATAAAAAGTGAAATCAGAAATTGTTAGAAAAGTCAGAGCCTTCTTCCAAAATGAAAGTATTTCAGGCTGAACCTGCACCTTATGTTCATAACAAAGTTCATACACTCATTTCTGCTAGTATGCTTAATTATTTACAAAAACTTCATACACTCAGTCAAATAAAAGTCCAGACAGTAATTTAGGAGGTGAAGATCTTGTAGGAGACAGTGGAAGTTAAAAAGCACCTTCCTACAAATCTTCTGAATCCTGGGAGACCACTGACAGTTCATTCAATACAAAGCTAAACACTTCAGTTCAGTTAAGCAAATTGAAAAGTCTCCAGCTACATAAAACTAATGAAACTACTGCCTTGAAGGTCAGGAGAGTTATCTTCAAAACCTGCCCATCACAGAAGATATGTTTTATGGAAACTCATGCAAAATTCCTAAGCAGCTGTATAAAGATCTTTATCTAATTGTGAATGGAAATTCAACAGACTGGTATAAAGGGAGAAGCAGCAAGTATTTTATCTAATGTTCAGAAATTTGGTGATATTTTGGAAATGTTACAGCTCTTTTAGCCAGCAAGTAAAATTCTGTTAATCTAAGCATTTTTTAAAGTTTGTATTTGGACATGAAATCATTGAATATTACCCTTGCCAGCCTCAATGTTTAAAAAACCATAGAAGAGAACACAAAATTTCACATGATGAAAATTTCAACCAGAGAAGACCACTGGAGTCAATATTTATGACTTTGTTATATTTATGAGTTTGGAACCAATACAGTGATGCTTCCTACAAATTACTCCTAGTAAAGCAGCATAAAAAACCCCCAAAACAGATACACAATATTCTAATGAATGAAAAGTCTTACTTTATATCTAAAATTAAAATTTGAAAACACTTCATTTTCACCAACTACTGGGCTTTACATTTAGGATCTCACTTCATTTTGAAGTTACTACTGAGTTTTCAAATACTAGCACCAAATCAAAAAGTTGACTTGACCTATTGGGTAAAACCAAGATTTTTAAAAGATCAAAAAAGAACAAACATTCTCACAATAGGGAATTGCAAACTACATGTGATCCCTATAAGGAACATGAGTCTGGTTCACGATTTGTAATCCACACTGCAAATTTTGTGTTGCAATAATCAATGGCTTACTATATGCTTAATGAATTTTGTGATCTTTAGGAAAGCATATGTGGCATAAACAATTTCAGTGTATTTAATAATTTAAACTTTGGAAGAAGACACTTACTTTGTTCAATAATGATGAGAATATTTTATCCACATGTGATAAGTGACATTTTATTTTCCTGACAGGAGATCAGTCTTAATTACAAGGCCATTCTTTTTTTTTGTTGTTGTTGTTTTAATAATGAAATTAACTACAAAACACCTGTCAGTCTTTGGACTAAAGAGGCCAGAAGAATAGAATCAAAAGTCTTATAAATCAGCATGATCACTTAAATAAAAAATTTAAGACAAAGCATGTCTGTATTCAAAAGTACAAGGCATTCAGTTTTGCTATGGGACACAGGACTCTGGGATGGTATTTGCAAAAATGTGAATAAAAGTGTAACACTAAAATTTATAATATCACACTAGGATACATTTTTAGGTTAACTACTTAAGTTTTAAAAATTGTTTCTCTGTTGCTAAATTTCATTATAAAAATGCATTTTTTTAAAAACTATGAACTAGAAAAAACTGTAATGTCTCTTTTGTCTTCATATACACGGTGTATAGTACAAGCAAAAACCTGAAATTAAAGCACAATATGGCTTCTTAGGAGAAAAGTGACAAAAAAACTTTTCACTCCACAACAAAAGTATTTGCTGAAAAACTGCACTCAAAGTCAAAAATATCTGCAAAAAGAATGCAATAACAAATGCAACTCTGAAAAGTATTAAACTAGGCCTACTTGTGATACAAATGGAAGATGTTAGTTGCTTTTGTCCTTTAAGGAGTTGTGCGTTTTGGAATTCATTATTTATTATACTTTCAATGGCAAGGAGTATGAGAAAAGATCCATGGGACTAAATTGTAATTTTCAACTATTTACTTCTCAATTGGAGTCAATCTTTTGCATGCAGAACTGCATCTTTTTTTAAAAGGATTACAAATTTCTAATGCTGAATAGAAAAGTGCAAAGAAACTCATCTCAAATTTTAAAAGCATCACTGAATTCCAACCACTCAAACTGCAATTAAGTACACATCCCTTTGAAAACCAAACAATTTAATAAAAATGCAACCTTGCTGTCAGCTGTTAATTTTCATTGAAGTCATTGAGACAAATACAGAAAGAAAAACAAGAACCTGGGCAAATAAAATTATCCTTTTGTGGAATAGTCAAAAAACACTACAGAACATACAGTCAGCCCAACACTAGAAAATGTTTAGTGGTCTTACCCCAGGTATAAAGGTAAAGATGTTGTACTTTTGATTTTTTATGGTATTTTTGGGGTATTTTTCTTCACACTTTTCAGGACACCCAAGCCACACTGTGCGAGCTTTCAGGTCTTTCTTTCTTCGACAAATGTTTATGAGCCAATCAGAACAACTGAAAAGAAAGACAATAATTTATTTTAAAACTAAAAATGTACTATACAAGATCACAACTTATAAACCTGTAACCCCTGAAGGCAAATAACTATGAAAAACAGGCTAAAAATGTTTGCCACATCTATATAAGCAAGCATGATGTTAGCTTCTAATATTTAGGGCAGTTCAGAGTACTGAATTTACCCAGACATACGCATATATAAACACTTGCACATTCTTTGCAGAAAATCCTAATACACTAATGAGAAGTTTCACTACACCATACTCTGACACAGGTTTAAAATTTTCTAGTTAATAAGATTCTGCATTATGCCTCATAGTCCTTTGGCTAAACTCTTTATCTTGGATTACTAACATTCAGATTATGCTAATGATTGAAGAGGAAATAAGGCTTCTGTTTGATACAGTTTAAAAGATCTTAGCAGCTTTAGATACAATTACCACATAATTTGCAAATCTTCAGTTTCCTCCATACCACTGCTAATGCCATACTGTCAAATATTAAAAAATAAACTTAACAAACCAAACCTAACAAACAAAACCAGAAAACCATTCAAAACAAGCGCACTATGTAAATGCAGGTTGCACAGGAACTTCAGTTCACAGAAGAAAGGAATAGTTTACAAATCTACTGAAGAAGTTTAAACCATGAGCAGTGAGATACAGAAGAGCTCACAGCAACCTTTAAACAACTGCATTTTGGACAAGGATACAGGAATGGTGGGAAGGGGTCACAACAAGGAGAAACAAAAGCTGGCAAATGGAATGATGCCTCTGAGGCTCAACACGCTATTTACTAACAGCCATAAAACAAGGAACAAACATGGATGTGACTCATGTAATCAGCTTAAGTACTTGCTAGTTCTATCTACAGAGGCAGAAAGGCTATCCAGAGACCATTTGCAAAGAAAAGTGGGTTTGCTGTACACCGCATATTCTTGACTTACAATCCCATACATTAAAGGAGAATTTATTTGTATTTATTTCATAATACAGTGAGGAGGTGCCTCAATCATGTTTGGAGTCTGTTACAGGCAAGTGAATCAGGAATGCTGAGCAGACAGGTCTTCTGTGCTCTTCACCTACTGCAGTTGACTGAGCTGATAACAGCAGATTTCAGCTACATCAGCTTATGAAGTGGACATGAGAAACAATTTCTAGTGAGGTTTTTGAATATACTGGCAATATTTTTGATGCAGCAAAAGAAAACAGCCATTAGGAAATTTGTACAAATTTTATTCAAACCAACAGGAAGAACTCGGCTGAGAACAAAAGAGAAATTGACAGTCCAATCATCTCAGCACTGTTTACGGGATTAATTCTCTATAGTCAACATATTCATATGTATTTGTACAGACCTGTAAGAAAACAGAAGTCACAACCAACAGTGACATGTCAAGAACAATCTCTAAAACAGAACTAATTTCACTCTGAGAAGAAACAAATTGCACTACTGCTTGAGTGCATGTCCTGTATGGACTCCTGGGGCTTTGAGCACCCTGTTCTGGTGAAAGATATCCATGGTCATGCCAGGGAGGCTGGATTAGATAATCTTTACAGGACCCTTTCAGCCAAAATCATTCTATGATTCTATGTCTCTAATAAAATTAAACTCTCAAGACATTTATCATAAGAAAAGTAAAGGAACATATTCTTGGAACGGATGCAGTTGGAAAACTCGTAATTGCAGAGTAGCTTACATAAAACCAAAGTAATTTCAGTGAAGATCTCTAAATATTTATTTAGAACTTACTGGTTAATTGACTTTTGAATATTTCATTTTTCAGACCACAAAAAAAATAGAAGGGAGAGGGGTATATGCAAAGAGCAGATCAGAGTTCAAGGCTGTCTTGACAGATCAGAAAAACTAAGAAACTACCTAAGACAGAATGCAGTTGAACAGGTACAAGTGCAACCCAATTTACAGAGAAATAACCAACTACACAAATACAGAACCAGGAAATGCTCAAAAACCAGATGGCAGCTCAGTTACTGCATGAGAATGTTATACACATGCAAAAAAAAAAAAAAAAAAGACATCTGTTCAGTGTGGACAAGCATGCTACTTGTAGCAAGTCATGAATGTGTTTCTTTTTCTTAGTCAGTACTAGCATGATCTCAGTTGGCTTACAGGACCATTCTGAATACCAAATTTCAACAAACAGGCCTATTGGGAAAACAGAGACCACACACAAGAGCAAGAAAACAATTACAGGTCTAGAAAGCAGGGCAGGCTGACTATTAGATACACCAAAGAAACAGAGCTGTTCACAGAAGGCTGAGTGTGGACTTCATATGGTTTCAAGTATGTAAGAACCAGCTGCAAAGAGGAAAGGGACAATTATTCTCCAGGTCCACCATCATTAACTAATGACAGACCTTCACTGTGGCAAATCAATAAGCAGGGGGGACACAACATGGAGAGATAATGAGTAAACTCTTTCAATGAGAGGGGTGGAGGAGACACTTAAGGAAGCTGGAATTTCTGCATATCTCTAAGATGTGGTTAGATCAGACATCAGTGATAGATACAATTAATTCTGTATAGGCAAGGAATTGACTGGAGACCTCTTAAGGTCCTTTCTTAGTCTGTTTATTCACAATTACAGAATCATGAAACACACAAATACTGCAAGGAAGGAAGGCTGATAGCTAGCTTACATTGCTACAATCCCTATTAAAGTGTTCTTGTGTGTAGTCTAAATAATCTCATGCTTATTACAAATTAATTTTGCCAAATAATGGAATTCAAAGTTGTTGGTTCTTTTTAAAGAAAATTAAAGGTTATGCCAATAGCAAAATTATTCATAGCAACAATAACTTCATTATGGAAATACCAGTACATCAATACTCACAAGCTGACCCTTAAAATACTTCAACTTTAAATGCTGGATTCTTAAGATTTTCCCCCCGAAACTCTCACTATGGGATAGACGTAAACATGCATTTTATTTTTGCGACAAAAATGAAATGTCCTTTCATTAGCTTTTCCCAGTCACTTTAAAATAGTGACAAAGAATTATCCTATTACAAAAATTGTAACAATTCAATTTTCAAAATACAGCCCTGTTATTTAGTAACATACAAACAAGAAATATTATGACTTAAACTTGTCTTTAAAGCAAAATGAACACCAGTCCTTCTTTTTCATGATTCCACAATCAGTTTAATGGCTGTGAACAGATCCTGCTGCTGCTGAAATGTCCAGTACCTCCCTCCACCCATAACAAAGATGTGGATTCTTGTTCCTTCCCTTGTGCTGGGAATACTCATGCAACTGCATAGGAAAACCAGGCCTGCAAATTGATTCAGCTGTATACTAATGCAGAATAAAAGGGGATTATTTTTGCTTATATCCATCCCCAAGCTTTAAAAATCTAAAAAAACTGTAAAAATAGTTGAAACTATGCAGGTGATCTGTTTGCAGCAGAAGGCAGAATGATTCCACTCAGTGCCAACTTGATAAAACTGCCCATGGCATTAAAGCTTTAAACTTGTTAGTTTCCAGGGCAGGGATGTGGAGACAAAAGAGACAGCTTAGTTATATAGTGAGAAGTGTAAGGAGAGATCTGTAGGAAAAAAGTTCCAAGGAAAATAACTTTTTCCAGGAGAAACTAAGCTAGCATGACAGATCTGCCTACAGTCCCGTAGACACAAATTCCCTGACAATCTCTGAAATCCTGCTTTGTTCAATCAGTTTTTGAATTTGAACGGTAACCAGATGGACTATTTGATTAGCCACAGTCTCTTTTATAGAATCATTTCCTCAGACACTAAGGACTTCTCTACCACTAAAATTAAACAGTCACCTAAGGCAACATAATTACACTGCCTTCCTTGCCATGGAGTCTCCCCTCCTTGAAACTACGTTTTTTTTGGTACAGATCAACAGTCACCATCATGACCATTAGTTTAGCAAATGCCAAAAAGTACAAACACAAAAGTCATGTCTGACTGGGAAACAACTGTGATACCTTTGATAAAAGGGATTTGACTGACACAGCACTAACAACAGTCAATTTCTCAGATGTGAGAAGTCACAGATGATGAACATATTACAGGTTATGCCCAAGTCAATATTGTTATGGTTCAGATGAGCTTTACTACCATAAAAATATAAATCAGTTAAATTCTGTTATTTACAGTCTCAGCAGCAATTACTGTTTTATCACAGAAATAATACAAGGTGGACATGCTGGCCTCAGAAATCTTAATCAATTTATATTAATTAAAAAATTTAACACCAATAAAATCTACCCAAAATTTTTGTAACTCAGATTATCACCATCCAACTTATTTCTAATCTGTTCTTGAATTAACATTCCCTAACACAACATATTTTTGAGCAACGGTATAGACCCTTCCATGGGCTTTCTGTACCCCTTCCATGGGCTTTCATTTAACATGAACAGTAAATTCGTATGATAAATGAGAGTAGCATTCTCCGAGCTTCCAACAGAAACATAAGATGTAGCATGATCGAGACACACTTCAGATTTTTCTGAACTCTTATGCAAAACCACATATAATAGGGTTTCAGCAATAAAAAACCATGAAGTACATCTTTGTTTACTGATTTAAGTTTGTATTTCAAATGCCCTTGCCTACAAAATTCAACACATGTACAGAAAACCTTTTCCATAAGATAGGTGCAAACTGTGTTGTCTGTATCAATATAACAGATGGTATGTATGAAAAATAACCAAATAACTTAAAGGCATATCCATTAAACAGCATTTTACTAACCTGCTTCCTAATGTATTATTTTAATGTGGAGGAACAATAACCATTGTCTTCATATTACTAACTAATACCATATTCAAACTAAAAACAACAATAAAAACCCACCAAACAAAAAAAAACTCCCCACCAACAAACAAAAACCTGGAGTAATTGTTAAATAAGAACCCTTAACTTTTTCATAAATAGAGCGTATTTCTACAAGTCAAAAGCTAAAGTAAAAGTCTCAACTGACTCTGCAGCTCTAAGAATAAAGGCTTTTTTTTTTATTTTCTCTTTTCATTACTTTTATCCTACAAGCTTAACTGCCAGTATCTTTCACAAAACAGCATTTTCATCAGAATGGAAAGATAATATAAAAGCTCTATATTGTCTGCAAGGGTCAGCTTTTCCTTATTAGGTTTTAAGTAGCAGAAACTAGTTCTGCAAAGAAAACATACTGTAATTATTGTACTCAACAGGTAGCTTCAGTAATCAGGCCAAAAGCAACACAGTGGTCATGTCATTCTCAAAAGATCAGCATTTTCCCATGCTTCTGCATAACAAGTGCATTGCAGATTAATTGAAAGCATACAGGCCATCTTAGAGCCCAAATTAATCCGAGCATTTGATATCCCCTTCACTTCATATGGAAATGCCATTCAATGGCACCATTTTCATAGGGACAAAGTGTTTTTGATAACAAGTGGAATGTAAATCTCATGAGAAAGAAAGCAATCCAGCCCAAAGAACTCCAGAGTATTGATCTATGTGCATTATAATTTCACAAGCTTGAGGAGAATTTGTAAGTTAAAGGGGAAATGATTACAACCACAAAACAGATGCTATATCACAAAGTTTTCTTTTAACTGTGCTATGAAAGCAAGAAATAAGCAGTTTCTGAAGTTAAAAGTTATGTTGGTTGTATTAAGTCTTCGGTTTGTTCAAAATCAAAGACAACATTTGATTTAATTATGATGTTTTTCTCACAAATGTAAAAAAGAGCTTTAAAGAGCTGAAGATTTCCAAATAAAGTTCACACCATTCAGATCTGATCAACAAGTCTATTGTCAAAATTGAGGTTAAAAGCTGAATAAAAGATTTTTACAAAATAATTTTTCAAGTACACAGAACTTTGTCAAACCTTCCCTATTTGCTTCTGCAAAGCAGGTGAAACTTTTTAGACTAAAGAGTAACAGTTTGTGATGTAGCAACAAAAATCCATAAAATATAAAATTCTAAAGCTGCAAAGTAAGAGATGAAAAATTTCCTCTCACAAAAATGAGATTAATCCTAACAATGCAAGACAGACTAAAACCCCTACTGGGTATGGGGGTTTTTGCTTGTTTGCAACATGTAAAGTGATTTTGAACACAAACACAAGACTTTCACTGAGAACCCAAATGAAATCAGAGGCACCTTGAGCTTGGCTCCAGAATAATGCCTGGTCTTTTATTGTGTTCATCTTTCTGTCACAGCTTTGAAAAATTTACAATTTAATTTAAAGCACAAAAAGAAATTCTAGACGTTGAAGTGGAGATTTCAACCTCACCCAGACGCAGGTACTGATTTCCATAAAAAGAGGGTGAAATTTTAAGTTCTGTTTAACTGAACAGGTCTCAGACTGCTTTAATCTTACATTACACTTAAAGGAACCCTGTTTGTCTTCTGGAAATAAGTTTCAGTTGTTCCTTTAACATGAATACACTAACACACACAAAAATTGTCTTCTGACATGCTCCTCTCCATTTCAAGTGTGAAGGCATCAACACACAATTGTATCCCAAACCAATACTTCACACCACATGAAAACACTGTAACTAATTCTACTACACAGTGTAAGTAAATACTGCAGGTGTCACAATACAGTACCCTCCAAGTTTCCTGTATGTTTTTTTGTATGATCCTAGGTAATTTTATCAACTGCAAATAGGCATTTCAAAAACTCAATTATTTTGTGGGCCCCAGCAAAAATTTGTAAAGTGCTATTACAATGAGAAATCATCAAAAAGAGTAACTTACACCAACTGCACATCCCTGATTTTTATCAATTACAAAGCCTCAATAATGCTCTCAGCCCAGATGAAATCTCCCTACTACAATGACACCTTCAGAAATTCTCACCCAACAGGAGGTTTCTATCCAGCCTAACTGGACCAGTAGATAAGATACCATGGGATTCACCTCCCCTCCACATCTTTTTCCCTACTTCATCTAAGCAGACATCTACAGCTTTTCTATGGGAGTATCCTCTGTCTCCTAACATCCAACTGAAATTTCAAGCTTCTGCTAGAATCTAATGTTCATTTTTTCATTATTTTTTCCATGAAAAATGAAAATTATCTGCTATGATGTTCTACTTTAGAGAACACTAATGTGATTAAAATGCCTACAGATATAAATGCAAGACCAAATGGACTATTTACTGTATCCAAATTCAGATGAGGAAATCAGCAAAGCAGAAGTCATACTCCGCTAAAGCCTCTTTCTTAGTGAAGACTTTTCACACAACTATATTAGCAGTAAAGTATGTATAGAGCATAGCAAAAAAAAAAAAAAAATTCCTTTCTCCTTTCCTTCTCAAAAATCCATCATAAATATGACTCAAGTAATTTAAAGAACAGGTTTTAAAGTTTCTAGGCTTGAAAGCAGAGATGTACCTCTCAATTTTAAAAAGCAAGCAGCAATCTTCAGCACTTCTTCTTTGCAGTCTTCAGCACTAATGACCATTTCTTGTGATATTCTCTTACAATTTTTAATTAATTCCAACATAAACTCACCTTGCAATTGTCTGGCTCTATCCAAATACTGTAAATTCCATGCTAGGGTGTAGTCTTTACTGATCTACCTGTCTTCATAAAACTTACAGGAATATAACCACAGTAACTAATAATCACTAATACATACAGAACTGAACTCACATGAAAGTATATTGTTTGAAAGGTATATAAATTTTAAGACATGTGCAATACATTAACAACTTCTTTAAATACTTATGTTTTTTTAACAACTGAAATGTAGGTCTGTACCAGAAAGACTGCTTCCAAAATCCATTTACATATACAAACACTACTTCTGTAAAATTTTCTACCTTCCTTCCTTCTACCTTCCAAACACTTAACCCCTATAATAAAGTTAATAAACCATGAGTTTTTGTTAAATCATTATATAAAGCAGGAATCAACACAGATACTGCTTTTTAAAGCTTTGTAATAATTATTTCAAAAAACTGAAGGTGTACAAACACAGCTTTGCTTAGGTAAAACAACAGGCCTCTTAATGCACCAGGAAAACCAGCTGTTAAGACTTCTATCTAAATCAGATCTAAAACATCTGCCAAAAAAAGCATGTGTCCTTTAAATCCACTGAAAATGCTTCACTCACTTCACTTTACTGATTCTCAGATTTTATCATTCCAAATTACAGAAAAAGGAAGATCCTTAATAATCCTAACAGCAGTTTCACTACTTAGAAGTTTTGCTACAAATTCATTAGAAAATTACTATTCCCAGGTATTTGCATAGAGCAGAGTTTGGCACAGAAATTTTTTAAGTAAGAACCAAATCACAAGAGCTAATTCTAGTTGTAATTCACTCCAAGATCACCAATTAAATTTATATTTTAAGCTTTAAAGTTGAAGGGTTGACTAAAAATTAGTTGATGAATTTACATTTTCCTTACAGCAATAGCAATAAATTTATATATTTTGTAAAATTAACACACTAATATCTGCAAAAGTAAAAAATTTAACCCCTTTACCCTAATGTAGTTTTAAGTGAAGTGAGAACCAGAATTACATGCTAAATTATGGACCTCAGATTAATACAAGTTTAGCTCATGATCTCTCTTGCAAGTCAGCAAGGCAGGCAGGAAAAGCACAATACCCTCAGCTCTTCAGAATGGCTTTTAGCAGCTGGCAATGTCCTAGTAACGAAAATTCAATCAAATAAATCAAAAGATTCACTACAAGCAAATTATTCTGTGTTCTGTACTCTGCACACATCACACAGTATGAAGTTATTATTTATTTAATTTTTAGAAAACTTTAATTAAAAGTACTAGTGTGTGACAAACCTAGTGCAAAGGAACTTCCAGCCACCACAGATAAACCATTCTAAGCCTCTTCTTCTCTGAGAAATTCTGGCTCTTGGTAAAGTATGGTAATCACTCTCATCATTTTCAAAGCCTTCTTCTGACATCATTAGTGGCATTTCATCCAAATGAGAGGACTCATCTTCCGCTTGGTACCTGGCAAAATGAGATAAAAGCACTACATAAATAGCCAATACATCACTTTTTATTACTGGGAATCTCCTAAACTAACAACTTAATTTTTGCCATATGGAATTTTATTAGGGAGATATTTTCATCTCAGCATCTCATGCATTTTTGTTAACAGATTAACAAGATATTCTGATTTTAGTTAAAACTGTGTAATACAGCAAAAAGCCTGCAATCATTGTCAATCATAGTATAAATAATTCCAGGAAAATTCTTAGCTTTTATATAATCTGTGCAAACAAAGTTGCAACTTCCTACTTTTCAAAGGATTCTTTGTAAAATTTTGTTAGATAGAAGTTACTTTGAAAAACTTATAGCAGACACAAGTGACTGAATTTTCATGGAAGTACAGACTTTATATTTTCACTGTGCTTTTTCAACTTGCTTTCCTGATGTATTTTCTTGTGTGTGCAGGCCTTTGAGCCTCACTTTCGACACCACACATCAGTATCTTAGTTTTAATTATGAAAACATTATAATTACTCTTATAATTCTACACAAAAACATTCTGTGAGTCAAGAAGACTTGCCTGTGGGACCTGATGCCTTGAGAGGCTACCTAGAACACAGGCTAGACAGAGTTAAAGGAATAAAATAGGTATTTATTAAAAAGGCCTTCAAAGGATACACCTTGGGCAGCACAAGAGCCTGGCCGAGGTTACACCAAACATTGACAACAGGTCATACGTCTTCACACTTTTATAAGTTTTGGTCCATTTACATATTGGGGTTAATTGCCCAGTTACAGTTTCAGGTTATGAAGTCCCATCCTCCCATGCTCTTGTTGTTTACACTTTTTGGGCCTGAAACTGCAATGGTGTCCTTGGTTCTGGGGCTGGAAAAGGACAGTTTTGTCTAACTAAACTGTGAGGAGAACTTGCTAACACTTTATATGAAATTCAGAGTTATATACTAATGCAGTACAGAATCTGGAACAAATGACAGCTAAAACTTAAGGCATCAGACCCATGGAAACAACATTAGGCTAACAATGGTTCTTTCCTCCCCAGAAACTATTATCCACTCTAATTTTACATATGTGGAATGCTTTTTAAGCAAAGACGAAACACTGGAATATTCAGTAAGAAAATTCCTCTAAGTGCATGTAAATTGACTAACTTAATCTGTGGCATCGCGGTTTGGGGTTTAGGTTAGGGGTTCGGATCCGTTAGCTAGCTGTGTTCTGCGTACCCCCGTGCACCCCCTGTGTTTGTTCCCCTTCCCCCCCCCACCATGGCTGTTCACTCCGGGTCCCTGGCTGTTAGAGCCACTCCTGTGACCACTCCCCGTCCTGCCCGGAGGGTTCAGTGCCCCTCACTCCGAATTCCCATCCCCCGTCCGCCGCAGCGCCCAGGGTCCGCCCCGGCCGTGTCCCCGTTGGGCGCCGTGGTCCATGTCATCGCCACGGCGCCTGCCCCCATTGGGCGGGAGGGTCCCTGCTCTCCTCGCTCTCTCCCCGATATAATCCCGTGCTTCGGAGTGCCCAAGGCCGTGTTTCCTCACACGCAAGCTGGGAGCAGGTCACGGCACCTCTGCACAGCTCCCCGCAGCAATAAAAGACTTTCAGCCTTCCAAGCATGGGGAAATACGGACGTTCCTTCACTCTTTACTGGTGTCTCTCGCTCACAGTGGCGAGAATACGCTGGCACCCCCGCCCGGACTGCGGCACGGAGCCGAACCCAGAAGCATGCGGCGATCCCGGGTCCCGGAAGGAGGCGGCGCTGCTCTAGGTGCCAGAGCTGCCCGAGAGCCGGGAAAACACAGAGAGGTGCCACGTTAATCCTTTCATACTTTCATAGCTTTGGGAAGATGATTGAAAGAAGAGGCACTGTTACTCAGAATTAGTAAGTTTAATTTTTATGAAGCTGTATTTAAAGTCATCTCTTACAAGGTGAATCCTGGGACTGTCTCATTTTCTCCACAGCAACCTAATCCCAAACCATATAAAAATAGTAATTAACAAAACTGGAAATTCATTCCCTTTATGTGAGTGACCAGCTGGAGTGAATGGTGCTCTGCTTAGGGATGGATGAGGAGCCAACTGAGACCTTCTGGGTTAAGAGAAAAGAGAGAACAGGTAAAGGCAACATTTTAGTAGGCATCTGCTAGAGACCACCTGAACAGGAAATGCATGCAGGTGAGGCCTTTTACAGACAGAGAAGAGCAGCTTCACATTCTCAAGCCCTGGTCTTCATGGCAAATCTCCATCACCCTGGTATCTGCTGGAGGAACAACACAAAAGGACATAGGCAATCCTGGAGGGTCCTGCAGCACTTCAACAACTTCCTCCTCTAATTACTCTGGAGGAGGCCCATGAGACAAGAGCTCTGCTGAACCTCATAGTCACCAAATAAGGAGGGGCTCACTAGGGATGGGAAGGTCAACACAGCCTTGACTGCAGTGACCATAAGATGGTGAAGTTCAAGACTCTGAGAGCAGGGGAGAAGGTAGCAAGCAGCTCACAACCCTGGAATTCAGAATGGATTCAGCCTTTTCAAGAAGTGCTTGAAAGAGTGACATGGAATAAGGTCGTGGGGAGAAGAGGAGCCCAGAAAAGCTGGCTAGTACTCAAGGATCACCTACTCCAAGTTCAAGAGATTCCCATCCAATAGGATGGCTCTGACTGGACAAACACAGAGCTGTTCAAACCCAGGAACAAATTGGAAGTGCACAGAGGGTAGAAAAAAGACAGGTAACTCGGGGAAATACAAAAACATTGTCCAAGCTTCCAAGGACAAAGCTAGGGCAGCTATAGCCAAATGTAATTGAATCCAGCCAGGGATGTCAAAGACAAGAAGTTTTAAGCACATAGGTGAGATAAGGAAGACTAGGGAAAATGGGGTCTCATTGAATAACACTGAGGATATAGTTACACAGGACATGGAAGAGGCTGAGGTACTGGATGCCTTCTTTGCTGAAGTCTTGATTGGCAAGACTGAGTTTCAGGAGTCACAGGTCTAAGAGAACAGGAAAAAAAGCCTAAAGCAAGGGAACACTTAAGCAAACTGAATATGAATATATATGTTTATTTATTTATTTTATATAGTGTAACATTACATATATAATAAAATAAAATATGTAATAAAACATGTATTATATATTAGTAGTATTCTATTATATATATTTGCATGTAAAAACATAAAAAAGCCATTGGGCCCTGGTGGGATGCACCCATAAGTGCTGAGGAACCTGTCAGACATCATTGCAAGTCAGTTCCAATAATCTTGAATCAATTATGGCAATTGAGGGAGGTGACTAAAGATTGGAGGAAAGCAAATGCCACTCCTCCTTTTCAAGAAGGGCAAGAAGGAGGACCCAGGGAACCTGCCCTTAGCTTCCAGTCTCACCACAATCCCTGGGAAGGTGATAGACTGGCTCATCTTTGGAAATCTTTTCCAAAAAAGGACAAGAAAATTATGAGGAGTAGTCAGAATGGCTTCATCAAAGGGAAGTCCTACTTGACCAACCTGATAAACCTGTAAGATTGAATAACTGACCTGGTAGATGAAGGAAGAGCAGTGGATAGTGTCTGCTTGGACTTCAGTAAGGTGTTAAGACACTGTCTCCTACAAAATTCTTGTAGGCAAGCTGCTGCTGCAGTAGCTGGATGAGCAGACAGCGAGATGGATTGAATTCTGTTGTAATGGCCAAGTCCAGAAGTAGTCAGTGGCACAAAGTCTAGTTGGAATTCAGTACACTAGGTCAGTGTACCCCAGAGATGCATACTGGCTCAGTCTTGTTTGACACCTTCAGTGATGATGTGGAAGATGGGGCAAAATGCACCCTCAGCAAATTTGCAGATGACACAAAACTGGAAGGAATGACGACAGGCCAGATGAACATGCCACTATCCAGTGCAAATTTGAGTGGCTGGAGAAACAGGTTGATGGGAACCTCAGAAAGCTCAGTAAGAAGAATTACTAAGTTCTTCACCTGAATAGCCTCACTCACCACTACCTGCTGGGGGCTACTCCAGGGAAGAAGCCTGGCAGCAAAGAATTTGGGGATCCTGGCAGACAGTAGCACTGTGCCCTCGCTGCAAAGACAGCTACTAGTATCATGGGCTGCATCAGACAAAGTGCTGCCAGCACATCAAGGGAGGAGATTCTTCCCCTCAGCTCAGCACTGGGGAAGCCACACCTGGAGCAGTGTGTCCAGTGCAAGAGAGACATGGCCATGCTGAATAGCATGAAGGCACCAGTGAAGGGCCATGATGATGATGAAGGGACTGAAGCATCTCAACTACAAGGAATGAATGAGAGAGATGGGACTGTTCAGCCTGGAGAAGACAAGGTACAAGCAGGATCTTACTAATGTCTATGAACTTGAAGGGAGGTTGCCAAGATGAATGAGCCAGGCTGTCTTCAGTGGTGCCCAGTCACAGGACTAGAGGCAATGGGCTCAAACTGAAACACAGAAGGTGCCATCTCAACATCAGGAAACACTTTTAACAAGAGGATGACTGAGCACGGTCATGAGCTGTCCAGGGAGAGTGTGGCATCTCCATCCTTTGAGACATTTTAAACCTGTCTGGACACGATCCTGAGCAAACAGCTGTAGGTGGTCTTGCTTGAGCAGGAGGGAGCTCTGCTGACAGAGCAGCACCCTGAACAGTATTCATTCAAATACAATATTTTTTAAAAAAAAAACAATATTACAAACACAAGGGGTAAGCATGAAAAGGCTTGCATTTTTTCAACTCACTATATGTTTAATACAAAAACCTGAAACTATTTCGTTTCCTCCTAGATTTCCTATGTTAAGCCTTATTGTATACAAGAATATATATTAAAGCAGTTATTAACTTTTTTGGATACCAAGAAAGGGAGGGAGGAAAGCAAGAGACTGAATATTAGATTTCTATTGAAAAGATAGACCACATACTTTACACTGGCTATATAATAAATTGGTATTGACACAGTTAAGAAGTAAACTCTAATAAGGAAGGGGAACAAAAAGCCCTAAATCCACTATTGTTTAACAAATCTTGAGCTACACTCTCCCTCTTTTCTTTGGCAGGTGATGCCCTGATTTCTGCACTACCTTGGAATTCCTTGGCATAGAACACCACTAAAGGATCTGTTCATACCAGATTAGAAAATATTGCATAACTAGGAGTAATAATAAACAAAAATCTCCTATACCACTCTGCAAGTCAACTGAGTATTGCAACCTGAAGTACATTAGGTCTTGTGACAAGAAATCTTCATCAATAGTTCAAATGGTGTAAAAGCACTGCCACACTGCAGAAAACACAACCAAAGTTTCAAACTAAAATAAACTGTGCTAATACTAAAACTTAGGAGTTCCCAGAAAGTTATGTGAGAATATGGCATGGAAAATGCTTTCCAAAGTATTGCTAAGAGCATCCACTTAAAAAAAAAAGTTTAAAACAAACATGATAAAACTTGATCTTCACAATGCTGTTTCCAAAAAGCTGTATCTGATGTTTAGTTTAATATGACAATCTAAAAATATATTTTCTCTTATTTTAATGGACATTAAGAAAAAACATTTTTCAAAAAATTCTTTCCACAAAACACAGCAATTATTACAGGTTAACATCCATATCATACCAAATTACATTGATTTATCTCAGACCACATCAACATTAGGTAATAAAACCACTGTGTAGTAAAAATGCAAGATACTACTTTATTTTTAGACTTCCAATAAGACAGGCCTGTATTTAAACATACTCCTGTACAATGCTTTTATAATCTCTTCTAATTAATTTTGTAAATTACATGATCACGGTTTTAATAGAAAGCTTTATGTTGCATTGTGTTTTTCTCTTGGACATCTAATTAATGATGTATTTTAACACCACCCAGGGAGATCACAGTCTGACAGCTGTAATTGAGGGTACAAGATATCACAAAGTAACACATCCCTTTGTATGGAAGTAAAAGTTAACAAGTGACTGATTTGAAAAACAGTATCTCTTATAAACAACAGTAACACAGTAAACAGGGTAAAATCTTTCTTGAAGAAATACATTAATGAAAGAGAATCATGGGAGACATTTGACAGAGAAACATTCACAGATATGCTTAATGTTAAAATCGATTTTGTAAATGTGGTAATATTTGCAGAATACACTGATCTTCTAATCATAATTTCTTTAAGATTTGTTTACCATTATATTAAAGACAAGGAGTTTTTTTCCCCACAATTAGTATCTACATTTGCACTTTCAAATTTGGAGCTTCACCAAGTAGTGAAGATAATGAGCATAAGCATCACCGTGTTTGGTAAGCCTGACTTCAAAATACAGCCTCTGAACTGGCAAGCAATTTATTCTGTTTCAAAAGCAATTTTGCTATTGTGTTGGAAAATTGTACTTCAGTATTTAAAAACAGTAAGATAATGAATAATGGATTTTTCATAACTAGGATGAGAACAAAAATCTTTGTGTCTTTGTTACCTAGAATTCTGCTGCACTTAATTGCTTGAAGTGCTGATTTTCCTTGAGTGACAAATCAATTAAGTGTAATCCTAGAAACTTGTATTAAAATAGGGAAGCACTGAAAGTAACATGAAAAAAGAAGCCAGAGTGGAGACATCAAAACTCTCAGCATGACTGCTACTAAATCAGGTATGAAGAAAACCATCTTGACAAAATATGGTTTCCTAAGAAAAAAGGAACATTAATATTAAACAACTTTCCACAAAATCTGACTACTCAAAGGAATCTCATTTAACACATTTAACTGAAAGAAAGTCACATACAATAAATACTTCTAAGTGAAATTTTTATATATCTGCTGTGAAAATGATGCCTCAAGTCACATGTACCTATGTCATCCCACTTTGATGGCTGAGTAGATGAGGATGGAGAATTAGTTTGCCAGATTAGATGCAGATGCAGAATTTTATAGGTACCATAACAGGTAATGGAAGCCATTATAAGTTATTTAAATCTAACTTGGCTAACTATTCAGGTCCATAATAACTTCTGTGTTTCCTGCCAGCTTTCCATTATTCTAAAAGAGCAATATTCAAGGGCGCAGCAGGAAGGTGCAAGACAGAGGGCAATTGTGACTGCATGCTTTTCTGATTTTAGCCACTCAACAAATGTAGAAGCAGTACTTATGAAGAGGGTTTTTTTATCTGCTTGATTAAAAGACCCAGGTATAAGCACTGTGTCAGATCCTGCATAAATATTTGTTCCTCATCACCTATCGCTTTTGCTATAGACCATCATTCACAAGAAGGAAAACAAAGCTGATGTATTAAAGCAGTATTTCTCAAACCTAGTGAGGGAGGAAAAAAGAACGCATGGTCATGAGTCTATGCATGAATTGGACCCAGGAGATTATTGTGGGATGCAGAGTAGCATGGAAGAGAGGCTGCAGTGGAAAGTCTTAAGTAAAAAAGCTGAGAAAGACTAGCTGAGCTACTGCCTCCCAATGCTGTGACTATTCCCATCCTGCCGAGAGCTGGCCATTTGGCTGAGTGGCTGGGCAGCCACAGGACTCCCTCTGCTTCCCATCATGGGCAGAGGAAGATGCACAATCTGTCTCACTCATACCCTATCTTCTACCTCCAGTTGTCCTGGAGTGACTTTATGATGCTCGTATCTCCATTTGTTTTACCCAGATATAAGTTTTGCACCTTTAAGACTTGCTCTGAGAGCAAAGAGGGGGGAAAAAAGAAGAATGGAGTTTGTTATCAGAAACTGCAATCACTTCTCCACATTCCTGCTCTGGGACTGTGTTGTCTGGGGATGGATGGACAGACAGCGGGACAGAGCTCTCCTTTGCTTTTAGTTATTTTTTCGCTAGCTGAGGCAAAGAAGTTCCCTGGACTGTGTTTTTTTCTTTTTCTTGGACCTGTTTAAACCTGCTCTGGACTGAACACCTAGAGGAGCACTGGCAGCTCGCACCTGTGACCCACTGGGCCGGGTCTGGGCCGCGGCGTTTCCAGGGCCAGGGGGACTGGTAAGAGACTGAGTGAGCCAAGCTGCAACCCACGGAGGGGACTTTTCTGAGTTTGACTTCTCTTTTAGAGAGGCAAGAGGCTTTATTGTTTAATATTTTTCATTTTTTGTGCTTTGCCTGTTAAATAAACAGGGCTTTTCCACTTTTCTCCAAGAAAATCTTTTTCCTGAACCAGTTAGGGGAGGGGCTCCTTGAATTTGCTTTCTAGAGGAAACTCCTTTGGAGGTTTTCTCCCAAATTTAACCTAAACCAGGACAAATACAATTTCTGGCACCCAATGTGGGCTCAAGAAAGTGAAAAATCCTGTACTGATTGCATTTTGGTTGTGCTTACTCTGTATTGGGATAAAGCAGTCAGTAGCCATGTTGCTTGAATTCATAATGTCTCTCAGGGTGGAGGCCTTCATGTGTTTCTGGTGCCTAGGCTTTTTTGATGTTTTTGTCCCCTAAACCAGGACATCAACCTATGTGAACACTTTCCAAGTCTGAGGATAAAGGAGGAATCTGCCAAATTGTTGAGAAGCAGCAGGAGAAAAAAAAAATGAAGTGACAGGCATACCCATACAAAGAGCAAAAATTGTTTCTTAAAGGATGAACCACCAAATCAGCAACTGCTGTAGACTGCCTGTATCAATGACAAAACTGTCCCGATCATGTCCTCTAATGAAGAAAAAAATCCCAAGAAACTGCAGCTGACAGATTTTATCAATCAAGGCACATTCATCCATAACCATGTTTATAACTATACAATATAGTTTCATGTAACCTTTCCTCCTAAACAAATAACCAGTGTATCCATAAAACAAATTGCTTTGCTAGAAGTTACCCAAGAAAAATCAAGTTGCAAATACTTATTTTCCTCAAATATTACCCCGTGTTTCTAAGAATTAAAAATTACATTTTTTTCCTCTAATTTCAAACCCCTCTATGCTTCACACAGCAGTAAATTCTGTTAAATTACAAAGCAATCATACTGTTCCTAGATTACAATGGAAGTTGAAAATGGAAGAATCTTCTACAGATAAATGCGTGAAATTTAAATAATTTCCTTCAACCTCTTCCCAAAAAACACAGAAAAGATATTTCAGAAATTTTTAAAATTGTTTAGAACTTGTCCCTATTCAGCTTCAGCTGTGCCTCTCATGCAAGTATAACACCCTAATCAGTGTTACTTGGGAAGTCTCTGAACACAGGTCCTGATCTAAAAAAAAAAATAATCAGACACTCATACAAAATAATGCTATTACAAATTTTTATGGAGTAACCACAGTTAATACTAACAGCTTTTAAGGATGCTGGATATTTGTAGCGTTGAACATCCCACCCCAAAACCAAACAAAAAAAAACCAAAACAAAACAAAACAAAAAAAAACCACCTGGTATATTCAGCCTTGCAGAACTAAGGGGAAAACCCTTAACATCTGCCGAGATAAAGGTCTACAAGCATAATAGAAACTTAGCACCACAGCAACTCCCTTTCATCAGTAGCTTTAAAAAATTGCTTAAAACAGATACTAAAACTACAGGTTCCACCATACAACAATCAAATATTCTGAACGCTATTTGCCTTTTCTTTCTCCTACATCACACTTTCTTACTAGAACAATATACAGAAGAAGCAAATTGAGAAGATATGTAATGGAGCCTCCATGATAAAAGGCACCCATCCTTATTACCTCTTGCTCAACTTACAAAGCGCAATGTATACCTTAACACAAAATCTTTTTCAACCCATGACAAGATGAGTGAGTCTCTGTATTTAACAAATAGATACAGAAATGCCCAAGTACACAGTAGGACCTTAGGAAACATCATCTACATTCAGCAGAACCCTTTTTTAATTAGTCAGGTATGTCATTGATCAGAACAACGGGGCCATTTTATCACTGTCACTGGCTATTGTTATTGACATTGTAGCCCAATCAATTGTTTTCTCTCCCTCTTCTTAGCAATCCAAATGCCTGCCCTATAATATAAATCACTGTATTTAGATACTATAGGTACAGACCCGGAAGGCATGCAAAAATAATAGCTTAAACATGCAGTCACTTGTGCTTATGCGAACAATAGTAACACCTGCAATAGTAATTTGAAGTTCTCAAACTTTTTTTTTGCCCAAAAATTAAAACACTTCAGGAGAGTTACTGTAAGAATAACTGTGCTAAAAATTATGACTTTCAGTAAACTTATCTTGGTATGAAAGACCATTACTAGTGAACAGAAAAACATCAAGACAACTTTTTCCAAATGCCCAGTTCTACATAATGTCAAGTTAAAGAACTGCAATTAAAAATCACTTTTTTACTAAAATCACCTAAGGTTTGTACATCATCTAAATTTGTGTCTGCAGTTAAAATAAGACAAACTGCTTCTCAGGTATGGCGCCAATCAAAGTCTCATTGTTTGTAAAATTATTTTACACTTGCTAATTTGAACAACTTTATATACATGTCATATGGTTACCTGTATCATTAAATCATTAAACTTTGCTATGAAAAGTAAAAGTCATAGAACCTAACAATGGCAACACACACTGCATAAAAGGTCTGAAAATATTCACATATGGCAAGACTATTTTTCAAGACTTATACAGCAAACTCCTTGTACCTTTGTCCCAGGCAGAAGTCTTAGAATCTGCACCTATCCTAAAATGGGAGTCAGTCCCAACCAGCAGTATTAACCTATAAATAAAGTCTTTAGCAAAGAAAAAAAAAAAACCAAAAAAAAAAAAAACCAAAACAAAAAAACCCCAAAAAAACCCAAAAAACCCCAAAATGTCCAGGAATGGGAATACATAAACTACTCCTTTTTCTAAAAACTAGAGAACTAGTTTCTCCATAACTTGCAATCTTGAAAACAGACCCAACTCAAACACTGTTACACAAATACAGCATCGCAAGTACAAAGTTGCCACACAAACCATCTTGTTGGAAGCATCAGAATTCAGAGATGGGATCTAAGACTAAGCCTAAAAGTCACTCAGTGACATAGTTCCAAATAACAGGGATGAATCTGTCCAAAACCACAATCCAGGAAAGGCTAATAAACAAAGGACAGTAAGTCCTGCAAGACAGTGACATCAATGTTTAATTTTTTTTAATGAAAAAGAGACAAACACTTTGAATTTCAGGTGAAGTCTATAAAAAAGGGAGGGGTAAGAGTTCTCCTGGAAAAGAACAATGGACATACATAATTGATCCACTTCGCAAGAATGGCATAAAAGTACAGACAACTCTACTAAGGACTATTCTAGTGCAATTTCTTTACGCCACATTTGATCCTTTCCTCCTTATGCTGAAACAAAAAACAGAGGTGTATTGTAATGAATAGATATATTTGAATACATCAGCATAATATACAGCTGAGTAATTTAATGTGTTCTCATCCCCAATACACTACAACATCTACATATCAGCACCTGTAGCTTGAAACACTTCCCAGGAATAACATACTTAGTTGTTAAGAGTTCATGACATTTCTAGCAAGTATCAAAGGAACCTGCAACATTTGCAGCTTTTGGCATCACAGTAACTACCGATACATCTCACTCTGAGTTGCTACCTCCAGCAAAGATTTCTGTCCTACAGAGACAGAAGACTCATTTGTAATGGTGCATCCATTTTGCTGCCATTCCTGTTTGCTTGTCATGGAGGAAAAACAACACAAGACAGGAGCTCTGATTTAAAGGAAGCACCACAGGAACCAGGATGATGTTAGGAGTTTTGTCCACAAGGAAGTGCAGGTGTGCCAGTATGGAGAATTAATAAGCAGTACCCACTCCCACACACTCCCACAGCTGCTTAACTTCCAGGAGTTTCTGTGATCATGTCCAGAGTAGCAGAATGAGTAGCATTAACAATGCTATTTCCTCAAAAAAAAACCAAACAAACCCTAGCAAAACCATAGATATTTACAGTTTATGATCCCGGATTTAACAAGTTATTGCTTCTGGTCAAACAACAGATGTTGGAAAAAGTTACTGTCACTTTGCAAAAGCAATTTTAAAACACAGATGTTCAAAAGTGAATTCAGTTCCATCTTTGGAAATTTTTATCACAGAAACAATATTAAAATTCAAATTAATGCCAATATTGTCAGTCATTCAGCCTCATCCATCATTTTCAAGCTCTTTTTCAGGATGAAACATGTAGAGCCATTCAATTAACAGGTGTGTTGGGGAGAAGATGAAACTGAAACCTGTATAACTTTACCCAGATACTGTAAGAACTTTTGTTCTTAACGTTCAGAAATACCCAGGGAAGGAGATTCATAGGAACTAGCAGCATTTCACAAACTGTACAAAGTACCAAATATCACTGCCCACTCAATGGGTAAACTCCACTGATATGTACCAGTATTTGGGGGTTTTGAACAATTATGGACATTTTGCAAGGCCTTCCAGACCCACATTTATAACAACAGAAGTCATTAACTTTCAGTGAACGGCATTCTACAAGAGATGTTAGGTCCTAAAAGTGTTGATTGGTACATGGTCTCACCAAATAATATCTTTAGTTATTTGGGAACATTATTCTTAGTTATTACACATGAAATATCAAAAACCACTGGAATACGAAGAATAATATCTACACTGATAATCACATTGTCGTTTAGACAATGCCGTTTAGAACACATTCTAACAAACAACTGAAAGGCAGCAGGAAAATAAAGGTATTTTAACAAAGCCCACATCAGATTATGTCAGAAATGAAAAATCCCACAGAATTACAGTACATGCCTTGACTATTATCTATTGACAATTTTTATCTCTTTTCTGGTGGTTCAGTGTGGAACCTAGCCAAACACTCTAAGAAATCATAACCAAAATGACTACAAGATTGCTGGGAACAGCTTTTATTCAAATCAAAAGCATTAGAACAGTATTACTACATTAAATAATATTATTTTCTGTGTACTACAAAAACAGGTTTGAGATTTGTAAGTATCAGGGAACCATGTGAATTTTCATTGAACTTCAAGCTCTGCAGACTTCCATTCCCTTTTGTCTGGAACAGATTTCATTTTTTTTCTATTATACATACTTCACATTAAATAAGCTACAGTTCACAAATTGTTAAGCAACAAGTATCCTACATTTACCTGAACAAAAGACACATTTTCGTATTATTTGGTTCATTTTTTCTTTTTGTGCAATTCTCTTATTTGCTAATGACATAAAATAATTCCAAAATAACAGTATAGTCAGTTGCCTCAAAACAGAGTTGCTCCAGCAGTGGCAAACTGCAGAGACAAGCAGCAGCTGTTGATCTGCTCCGCAACTTGCCCTACAACAACCACTTAATATATCCAGCTGTGCCATTCATACACTACTCTCGCCCACACCACGAACAAGCATGCAAGGTATTCCTTCCAGTGACTGGATATCTTTCATGACACCTTTATGAATATCTGGAGTGCAAGTGAATTTATGTCACATAAGGGAGAGCTGGAAAGATGTGATTTTCTGGTACCAGCTCAGGAGTCCCAACACCTCTAACCTCAGCCCTATTAGGCCAAACAGAATCATGCACTGTCAGCAGCAAGCATAGAACACCTGAATAAACCAGGTATTTTGTTTATGGATAAATGATAGCTGACTACTGTTTAGTTCCTTATCAGCCTCAAAATTCCACCAGGCTTCTTGTTTTCCTGCCACCAACCTCACATGACAGCACAGTCAACTTCCTCCTTTGGTCAGCAGTTGATTACTCTGCGGTTGATGACAACAAATACAAGTCAAACAGATGAGAATAAGCCTCACTGAACATTTAAGGTGAACCTGAATGTTCTCTGGTCCTCTTTCTCCCTCTCCATGTAAACAAAAAGCAGCAATTGTTTTCCTGTAGATAACAACCTTCAAACTGAAGGACAAGGTGCTGAAACAAGTGCTGAACCAATCAGCTTTTTTCCCCAAGCCTTTTTACAACTATGCAAGTTGAATATACTAAACAATAGCAAGGATTTTTCAAATTCATTTTAAGGTGTACAACTTTTTCCTCCAAGATAGATTTCCCTAATTGTTAACAGCAACACATGAACAGTTCTCTGTCCATCTGAGGTAGGGAAAGATGAGAGAAAATATAAAGACTGAATTTCTACTGCAAAAGTAATAAGTTGTGCTTAAATATCAGAAATAAAAGCAGAACAGGATGCATGTGTTCATTGAACCATAGGTAATATTTAATATGTATTTTTAATATATTTTTAACAGGCCTTAACACATATAGTATGAATATATAAAATACATTAATCTTGTCATGTTTATTTGTATATAAAGTACAACTCAGGACATTTCACTATTCTTAGCTGGCTACAATTTTATACAGAAGTGTGCATACTATCAAAGTTTCTTTAGGTGTGTGTGGGAAAACATATTCCAGCTTTAAAATACGCACTATCAGTCTGTCTAAATAAACCTCGAAAGCACAATGTGCACTACAGACAAACACTGAATATGAAAATCTTTGTCCTCACTGCAAAGTGAGCTACAGCAACACTGACAAAGACTCCTACAGACTGCTTAGCCCAAGCAAAAGAAGTCATCCTACAAATTAGCTACAAGGCCAATAAAGGTTAGCAACTGATGATATGTATTAACTGATGTTGCACAGCAGCAGTACAGTTAACTGGAGTTAAAAACACTACCACACTAAAGTTAAGGATGTGTGCATAAGACTTCCAAAAGACTGTAAATTCTTCACTGAAAAAAGAAATCACAGCAAATCAAAAAGTCTTGAAGATCCAGAAACAACAGCACTGGATTAAACCCAACATACCAACTCCAGTATATTTTAATAGGTGTTTGTTTCTAGACATCTTCAGAGAGATGTATTACACCCTTTTAGGCAAAATCCTCAAGCATATATGCACTTGATAGGTTTCTGCATATCAGAGACCTCAGTAACTTCACTTCAACACTCTCATAAGTATCTGACATTGGGACCTTTGCTGCAGTTTCCACAGGAATGCAAGGCTTCTTCAGAGTCTGTGTTGAAGATAAAGATTAGAAAAGCAGGATGAATCATTCATAAAGACACAGAAACTGTAGTTCAATTACAAACTTAGAGCCATAAGACTGACAAGTTGCAATTCAACTATTTGCACTGCAGTATTTCCCCTTTGACTCTACACAAGACAGCTGTGCTAGACTCCACACAAGCATTGCCATGTTTTTACTGCAGGTCCATAGGACACCTGCCCAAGGTGCTCTCACAAATCCAAGGTAAGGTATTCTTGAAGGAGAATGACCAACCTACTCAATTCACATTAAGAAAAATAAAATCAATAAAGTGAGTGAAGAGGCTGGTGTAAGTATTCTGATTCTCAGAGCTCAGATAAGCAATTTATTAATCAAGTGATCAAAAATGAAGAAACACAATAAATGAGCCTGTCAATTTTTAAAGCTTTTATATACCTACAAGAAGCTGCACAAAAGTAACTAAAAACACAGATAATCACTTTCATGGAAGATCAATATGTTAAATACACAGATTAGGAAAGATCATAACTCTGAAAGATGTCATCTAAATTGGAAGGAATGTAATCCACTATCTTTGGAGGGCAATGTTGATCAAAGACAGAGGGCAAGAATCAATGAGTTGACAGTTCCTTGCTAGTTCCTACAACTTGCCAAATCTGCATAGAATACCACAATTAAACAGCTTGTCTAAAGAACCACAATGACACCTACACACACACTTTCAATTAACCTGTGCAACCATCTGACTTATGGACTCAAGCCATCCCATCTACAGCATCACCAGAACACTCCTGGTTAACCTACAACAGAACTCCCAGTACCTTTCATAGTCTGGACTAAGTTTTTGCCTACCAAATCCTCCTCTTTATTCCCAAGCACAACACCTACTGAGAAGCAAATTTCAGTGACAGTGTTCTCTGATTCAATTCTCTAAGGAATAGGGTTAATGATGATGACACTGCCCTACCTCAAGACAGAGGACCAACCTACAACAAATTGTCAGACATTCAAGTATTAGTGAGATGGAGAAGGCTAATACTATGGCAGACTGTCCTACAAACTTGCGAATGTTCATAAAAAACCCTTCATCTAGTTTACAAATCAAGACAACATAATGTAAGCCTAACCTATTTTGCACAGCTTTAAACTACCTTTTTTGTTAGTTATCCCATCCAGACAAAGAAGTAAATACATCTTATTCATTATGAAACAGATTTATCACATTTTATTCATCATGAAACAGATTTATCACTGTATTTGAACTAGAAAAAGAGCACCAACTATTCTGTTCCTATTAAATCCATTTACTTCAGATCCTACAACTGCTCCCTCCAGTTCCTCTATCCACAGATAATGCTATACAGGAACCAAAAGAGGAAAGAAACCTGTAACTAGTAAGTATAACCACATAATCCACTGTAAGAGTGCTAGCCAATAAAGACAGCAAAATTATGGAGCAGACTTTTTCCATGCTCACAACAAGAATATACCTAGAAATTATTCAGAGTAATGGGAAGCAAAGCAACGTTTAATTTTTGCCTGGAAACAATTTGATGGCAGATCTTTAAACTGTCTTCTCCAAATTGTTTAAGCCCAATAGTGTATTTTTGAGGAAATCTGAAACTATTTTAATCCCCACACTCAGGAATGGTGTCCATGCTAGCACTCAACAACTAGCTCGCAACATAATTACTAAGGACGCCCAAACAAGCCCCCCCGCCGCGGGCATCCAGCTCCTAAGTGAACTCCTGGCAAGGGACCCGAGCTGCGCGGAGTTGCGGGCCGGGCGAGCGAAGGCCGCACCCGCGGGCACAGGGCTGGAGCCGGGAGCAGCCGGGCCGAGGGCGCCCTGCGCATCCTCCCGCCACCACGGCAGCCCGTCCCGGCCGCAGCCCCGCCGCCGGGACACGGGAACAGCGGCCCGGGAGAGGCGGCCACCGCCGCGGAGGCCTGCGAGAACCAACGACTTCCGACACCCCCCTCCGCCACCCACGGCGGGGCCGCCACCCCTTCTCGCGGAGCGGGCGGGCGGTCCCGGAGCTCCGCAGGGCAGTAGAGCTGGGCGAGGGGCGCACGCCGCCCCGACCGCGGCTGGGGACAGGGGAAGAAGAGGGGAAGGAAGGGGGCAGTGGCCGCCGCGCCAGCCCTGCCCGTACCTGCTGTGCCGCTGCGCCGCGGCGGCGCTGCTGTAATAGGCCGCCCTGCGCTGGGCGCTGCGCGGCACCGGGCGCAGCGGGATCTGGTCCGCCATCTTGGGGGCGCCCCCGCGCCGCCCAGCCGGGTGCCGCCCGGGCCCTCTCGGCGTCACGGCCACGCCGGTGACGTCGGGAGGGGAGGGGCGGGGTCTCGGGGTAAACGCAGCGCGGCCGGTGTGGCCGGCTCGCGTGGCTGGTGGAGCGCAGGTCGCTCAGAGAGCGCTGACCGCGGGGAGCCGCAGTGCGGGGAACGGGCGGCCGGGCGCCAGGCTCTGCTCCTGCTGCCAAGCTGTAGGACAGGAGGCAACGGGCAGGAGCTGGTGCACAGGAAGTTCCACCTGAACATGAGGAAGAACTACTTTCCCGTGTGATTGCTTAGAAAGGCTGTGGAGTCTCCCTTGATGGAGCTACTCAAGCGCCGTCTGGACGCAGTGCTGTACCCTGGGCTCTAGGGTGACCCTGCTTGGACAGGGAGGTTGGACCAAATGACCCACTCTGGCCCCTTCCAACCGGACCCGTTCTGTGATTTGGTAATTATTCTGTGGTACCATGCCTGCCAGTGATGGTCTCCTGCCATTAAACAGAGACAGGTATTGCCACGTGGAAATGGACATTCTGTACTTCAGGGATAATGAACCAGTCTGTGTTACCTCACAGGCCTGCTATACAAGTCACCACCAGCAAGCTGGTTTGAAAGATAGATGAGTTCATAGACCTACTGTAGGATGTTATCTGTTGGTATTCCTCTGAAACAGATGCTATGGGGGAGCAAAAAGCCTAAAACCATTACAAATACAGAAGACATTCCACAGTGATAGAAAGAACATTATTTTCTTTTTTCCTTAATGCCTGCTGCTAAATGAAGATAACCCAGACACTTCAGAAGTGTTGCTGAAGTGTTGCTGTACGTTGAGGTGTAGCTTTGACCAAGGGAAGGTGGTCATCATGGAGGCACCACAACACACAGCTTACAATGAAGGATACTCCTATCTGCTGGAGTGAAGGTTATGGAGCACTGGCAGTGCTTTCCAAATTTCTGAGCAGAATTTTGACTTTAAGCGTACTATCCGGATTCTGAACTCACTGACAGATACAGAACTCATGAAGTTGAACCAGGAGATGGGAACAATAATTACACAGAAAGCACAAGGCTTCTATAGGAATAGAAGTGAAAAATATGCTGGGCACATGACAGGACTTTGCTGGGTATTCAAAGGATCACACATGGAAATGCCAGAAAGGGGAAAGATATTTATTTAACTTTTTAACTCTGTTAACCCTTATAATGTTCATGGTATTAGAATCAGAATCAGTTCACCAGTAGAATCACAGAATTGTAATTTATATTGAAAGAGATGTCTAGACATCACCCAAGCCAAGCCGCTCCACCAAGACATTATGTTTAATATCAGGCTGTTCAGGGCCATGTGCAGTGGACTATTGAACACCTCCAAGGACAACACAGTGTTTCCATAACTTCTCTGGGCTACCTGTTGCAGTGTTTATCTTGTGATAAATTGTTAATAAGTACTCAAAACTTCCTGTGCTCCAACTTGGGAGACACAGGATCAGCCAGAACCATTCATCTCTCAGAAAAATCTGTGCTCCATAATCTTGGTATTTTGCCATTAATTAGTCTCATTCAGCCACAAAGTTCTTAACTTTTTCTACTCTAAGCTGAGTACTCAGCCTCTCCTTATACACCATGTTCTCCAGCTCCCTGGCCATCTTGGTCACCTTTTCATAGACTCACTTCAGAATGACAATGAGCTTCTGTAATGAGACCAAAACTGGACATGGTAATGCAGATAAGGTACTACAAGTACCAGACAGAGAAGGGTCACTTCCGTCTTGTAGGTGCTGGCTACACAGTTAGTAATAGTGCCCAAGGTGTGGGCATGTGACTCTGCTCAAGGGTACATTGCTGTTGCATCCACTGCATGGCAGTTTACGGGGTGTGTGTGGGACTGCCTATCTCCTGCCTGCTCTGCCATGATGGCTGTAACTTATGTGCTGGAATAAGCAAACATAGCCTGGAAAACTTTCAGGGTAACAATTATGCCAGTCCTAGGTGCTTTCATGGCTGTTATTACTGCAAATTCTGTGCATCTCACAGTTTTAAAATTTTAAGCATTAATATGAATAACTACATATTCAGAATCGTCAGGTGGCTAAATAAGTTACTGGAGATCACTGAGGCCAAGAGAATTAAAGCTATTGCTTCCAGTTTATTAATTGATTCTAGCCCATGGCAGAGCAATTTTTGAACTGAACAGCAAGTACTTAATTCACAAGTTAGTAGCTTAAGATTGATCTTCTTGTCTGTGCAGAACTTTGGTTCTGGTTATTTGGTTATATTTCTGGTTATTTAACAGGTTGTTTGGCCTGTAACTATATCTAATGTCAGTCAATTATGTGCATGTGTTTGTAAATTCCATATGTATAAACAAATATGTGATCAAGAATGTGTAAGGAAAGGTTTATTATTGACAGACTTGTAAAGGCCCCAGCATGAGACAATCATTAGGAACCGTAAACGCCTTTAGAGCCTTCATTTCTTACTGAGTCTCTTGTGGTCTACACAGTATTATTTTATTTATGACTACTTTGAGGTTTTAAGAAAGAAATATTTCTCTATTGCCTGTGAACAGAGAAGATTTTGATCAGAAAGCCTTCCAAGGAGAGGAAAATGAGTTTTTTGGTATACCAATGGCCAAGAGTGTGACAAAGTAATTTTAAATACATGCTGTTTTGATTATTTCAAATATAAGTTTAAAGCTTGTAGTTAAGACAGTTGCTGGAAATCTATCATAATTTCATCTTCTTGATCACTCTAACTGCCTTTTTGCATCACTATTTTCATAAAATGGTAGAAGCTTTTAAGTGCAGGATCTTTGACTGTGTATCATGAATTATCATTCAGTTCTGCCTCTAGATTATGATGTGATCCTGTCTCTTGCTTTTTAAAAAAATTCTAAACATTTATATAAAAGTTTTCATCACACAGAATTGACAATTTGGTGTATGATATGTGATGACTTTTCAAGCTGCCTTTAGGAAACGTCCCTGCATTTTGAAAATAATATTTCCTTTCCTGTTTAGCAATACTGAAAGGTCATGGAATAAACTTGCTTTTGATCTAGATTTTTGTATTCAGGTGTTTCAGGCAGGTGTTATTTTTCTTTATGAGAAACAGCTTTTCATTTCAGGAATTCATTTTTATATTTGTGTTATAATATTCATTTCAATACTTGGCTAAGTAACATTTGTAACTTAAATATCATGATAACATGCATTTGTGATAATGAGTAAATATAACACCACTCTGAAATAAACTTTCTATATCATTCTTTCTGTGCTTCTTTTTTACATAACTTTCGCATTTCTAACAAGTGGCAGAGATCCAGAACCTATGATTTATGGATCTTGTGAACTCTTGGTTTGACTAGGAATGAGCTGGCATAGAAACTATTTTGCATTTGTTGTGTGTATCTGCTACAGGTGCAGAACCTATCTGTAACAAGTTCTGCCATATCCCCAGAGGGCATTTAATAATAATTTATACTTTTGTTACCATACTACTTCTGCTGTAAATGTTGAAGGTTAAATGCTTCCTCCCTCGTAATCCTGATTATGTATCCAGTCTGGGCTAGGGTAATAGGGGAAATGAAAGATAGTTGGAAGCTAATTCATTCTTTGCTATCCTTCTCAAAGCCAAATTATAAAATCATTTACACTGGAGTAAATCTGTGAAAATGATAATAAAATCATTAAATATAAAACAAAAGAAAAAGTTTCAGTAAGCCTCATGTATTGTTACATTGTACAAAATTTACATAACTTAGATATTTTCTTGCCTTATCCTTCAAACCTCCTTATCCTTCAAACCTCCATGTATTTCTCTTTTAATTGTGTAACTTTTTTCACCAGTGGTGAACCAGCTTGGTATCTGTCCTCAAATTTTCATCAAATTGTAAATTGTTCCAAAATACCTCCTGGCTTAAATAAAAATCACTGGCAAGACCTAAGCACAGCAACATGGAAAGAACATGGTTTTCTTTATAGGAAGAGCTAAGGGCAGCAAGAAATGCTACACCAAATAAATTCTTACACTGTCAGAGAAAGGGAGCAAGACAAATGGAAAATAGAGGGAGCTAAACCAGCTGCAGTTATGTTTTAATAATGCTAATAACTGTGCCTTCATTTCTTCAATATATTACAGTAGGATGTAACAAAATATTATCTTGCTCTGGGAAAGAACAAAAGTGGAGACACTCTTTTCTCTGAAAAGATCCTTGTTTTAAAAGATCACTTCAGACAATGAAGCCTCATGCAATTCAGTTATGCACCACAATAAATGAGTTTAAAAACAGCAAAAAGAAGTAAAAATAATAATTTAAAATATTACTATACTATAAAAATGCTGAAAACAAAATGCTGCTCACATATTAAAAAATAATATTGTCTACAAAGCTAGAAGAAAATTCTATTTCTACACATTTTATTTTTAATATTCAGTGTTTGTCAATTAATTGCCCTCCCAGCTGTTACTTTTTTTTTTTTTTTTTCCACACCTTCTTTCAAGGTCTTCTCTTTGGTAAATGCCAACTCTCTGCAGCCCTGCAGGATTTATGGACTGCCAAATCTCTATTCCTCCTTTTGTAGTCCATCCTTACCAAACTATGCATCCCTCAGCACTGGCTTCACTCCAGTCCTGTGTCACTCTCACTTGAATTCTACCAAGCATACATTCAGAATAAAATGCAAGCAATATCTTCTCCAATTACATAAGAAAAATAAGGTATATGCTGTATTTTGGATTTTACTGCAGGTGTGTCTTCTAGACAGTAACAAGCCTGACTGAAAAGGCATTTTCTCCAATTTGCTTGGCAACACTTGAGGCAGAAAAAGTGCAAATCCTAGAGTACTTAAATAAAATTGTTTTAGAAACAGATAAACTTTGGTGACTTCTGATACAAATATCAGTCATGCTTTCACTTAATATCTTAAGTGTTGATTGTGAATAAACAAAAGGAGAAACTTGTAATACCATGTTCATTATTTTACTGCATTTTCACAATGACCCTTCACTGAACACCATCTAGTAATTTTTCACAGTATCTCTTCAGTTAAGTTAATCTGTAACTTAAACATTGCTTCAATATACATTTCAAAATCCCATGTCTTTGAATTTCTAGTTAGCTTCTGAGGTACTCTTTCTAATGTTCTTAGTGTATGTAAATTCAGTGCTAGATTTCTATTTCTAATTGGAGAATAAAAAGCCCTATGGACTCAAAACTCTTGAGCTATATTACCAACTTCTGATCTTCTCTTAAAATGAGAGAATATTCGATAAAATATTCCCATGATCTGTTGTGCAAAATTAACAGCAAAGCACACCAGCATTTTCAAAGGACCCTTTTTACTTTTTGAGTGTTCTCAGTAGGTTTATTTCTTCAAATTTCATGTTGTTGATATTTCAAATAAATAAATACAACTATTTTAACTACTTCTTGAAACTGAAAGAAAATACACCCATGGATTGATTACAAATATTGTATTGTTTCAGAGCTTCTGAAAAGGTCATGGAAGGACAAACAAGGCCCAAGTGTAAACTCAAGTATCCAGTTGTCATTGCTGGTATCAGACTTGCTTGGATTTCTTTTTGCAGTTTCTGATACAATAGTGACCAAAAGCTTCATGTGGGGTGAGAGAGTCTTTGTTCTGGGAGCTATACAGAAGTAGATGAAGGAAAAGTTCCCAGTTGCTAAGTGAAAAAATACTTAGTGTCATGTAAAGCATATCCTTCAAAAGTCTAAAATTACTTGAAATCTTCACTTTCTCTGATATCTCTGTCTGTCCCAGCCATCAGCTCAGGCTAATAGTAAAATTTTGTTTTTATTTGCCTCAGTCCTGCTTCTGAAACCTGTTTTTCCTCAGCTATTTTAGCCAGTCAGAACTGGTTTCTGCTAAAAACTAAACATCTTCTCTTTGTATACTGATTTCACTCCAAGCAGCAGTTTGAACCTTACAGATTTTTCTTGTATCTCTTATCCATAGGAAACATTATTTTCACAGAATCACAGAGTCATCAGGGTTGGAAGAGACCTTCAAGATCATCTATTCTGACTGTCAGCCCAACACCACCATAGTCACCCCTAAATCATATCCCCAGGTGCTACATCCAGACAGCTCTTGAACACTTCCAGAGACAGTGACTCCACCACCTCCCTGGGCAAATTATTCCAGAGCCTAATCACACTTTCAGTGAAAACTTTTTTTCTGATATCTAATCTGAACTTCCCCTGGCACAACTGAGGGCCATTTCCTCTTGTCCTTTCACCTGAGACTTGGCAGAAGAAGCCAAGCCCCACTTTATTATAGCCTCCTTTCAGGCAATTGAAGAGAGTGAGGTCTCCCCTGAGCCTCCTTTTCTCCAGGCTTAGCACCCCCAGCTCCCTCAGCCACTCCTTGTAGGATGTGCTCCAGATCCTTTACCAGCTCCATTGCCCTTCTCTGGACAGACTCCAGTGCTTCAATGTCCTTCTTGCAGTGAGAACTGGACACTGGATTTGAGGTGCAGCCCCACCATGTCCTTCCTCTACCTTCTTTCCCAGTACTGCTCTGAGCAGCAATCTGTTCCCACTCAACTCATTATTTGTCACTGAGAGATTGTTTCCCATTATAATCATCAAATAATTCCAGTGGGGTTTGTCTATATATTTTGTCTTCTAAAATTTGCAAAGATTTTCTCACATTCCTTGGGGAATTTCCCATAAATGGATGAAAAATCCCTCATTGCTTATTTTCAGAACTAAGAAGGGTCAGCTTCCTTCCACAAGGCAAACTGAAACCAGGATTGCCCTCAATAATACTGGATACAGAAAATCAATTTTGTCTCCAAAGTACTAGGGTAAAGACCAATCACTCTACAAACGTTAGTTACCTGCAACTTCCAATTATATCCTTATCTGATTCTAACTTATCTAAATCTGGAAGAACTGGTAGCCAAATACAGTGGTTTTTGAAAGTAGATAATATTGTTGAAAAGAGGCTTTAAACTGAAAAGAAGTATGTACTTCATATAGTAAATAGGTTATCCACAAAAATTGACTGTGACTATATCAATATTTAGTCCATTGTTTAAAAATAATACCTATAGTCTGGAATACATTTAGGGTGAAGTTGCCAGGATTTAATTTCTTGGATTACAGAGGTGTGGAGTCATAGCCCATGACAGTGAAAATAATTATATAACCACAATTACAGGTGTGAGGTGCAACAACCCAACAGACAAAACCAGACTGAAACAAACAGCTAAGGGAATGAACAGCATGGATTTCTTTTGCAGATTGTACGTACATCTGTAAGGATGCTAGGATAGTCAGCTGTGGCTTGCCATTTTTCAGTCTTCTGGTAAAAAGAAAGATTTTTCTAATCCCTAAATAAATTTTCTGTGAAAGGAATCTAAACGTGTCCATGTCTTGTATAGACTTCAGGGAAATTTAATTTAATTCATTTTTTAAGGCTAAAAAGAAATTAAACGGGGAGAGAGAGATGTGCATTGCACCTTTGAGTTAGAAGGTTGTCAACAAGAGGAAAGCAGGGTAAGAGTCAAGGAAGAAGCTTTGCAGAAAAGTGGGAATCTTAGAGAATTGTTCTTCTATAAGTTTCCTGCTTAAAAAAGGAAGAAAGATATACTCTCTTCTGTGAATTCTATCAATGTCACAAGGTAGGGTATTTTCTCTTAATGCTGAAGATGGACTTTTTGGGAGGGATTATATGCTCTTTTTTTCCTATCCTATTGATTTTTTTTGTGGCTTTATTTTTTTCATTTAAAACAAGGAAAGATCTGAGTGATCAGTTTGCAAGCGATGAGAGAGGTGCTTGAAAATAATTTAACAGATCTCTGGTGCATTGAAACTATTTGCTCACAAGCAGATTCAGTTGGGATTAGGACTGAGTCATACCGTTGTGCCAAGATCATAGGCCAATTCCTTTTCCTCTATGAAATTTATGGATTATTATACATATTACTATTAAATATTGATATTCTAGGATGCTTGTATAGTCTCAAGTTGAATCTGGTTTGCTTTCTGGAAAGAGGCAAATTGATTAGTATTAAAAAAAAAGAGAGAGGGTACACTGCAAATTTTGTACCATTTTCAAGAAAATAAATTTAACTTTAAGATCAAAGATGTTTCTTCTGGAAAACAGAAATTAATGTTTTACACTGCATATCCCTCTGTACTAATAACATGCAATATGGTCTCTAAGAAGAAAAAATGGATTTCATTACAGGATTCTTATTTGAAGACTTTGCTGAGATGGAAGCATCACTGATAGAGAGGAAAAATGTATCTTTGTGCCCCTTCTGCAACTTGAACAATGTGGGTGCAGTGGTATATAAAAAGTGGAGTTCAGAATGCGTCTGTAGCCTTAGGCTTCACAGACCCATAGAATCATTGTATCATTAATTGTAAGGTGAATGGGGTGTGTGTCAGTATTTGAAATTCAATTTCTCCTCAGTCACCCTGGTCAACTTCCTGTGTCTTTACACCTTTGTTCAGTATAGATGTGAGTGTATGTGTATGTGTGTGTATATCCATAGACATATGGACATGGACTGTATCTGAGATTCTTGTTCTATGAAGTTTAGAAAGTCTGCCTCTGTTACATGCCGTGGCATGTACTTCAAGAAAAAGACATCAGATAAAGCATCCCTGTATCACCAGCATTGTTTCTTGGATCAGAAATGCTGCAGAGTGCTGATACCTCTTATTGTTCACCTAGCGGTTAAAATCATTTTACCCTCAACTGTTGGTCAGAGCATGACTAAGAGTCTGGATAGGCTTAGGGGAATTGACCAGATGAGTTATGTTATCAGCTGTGCAATGCTCCGAAGGCACAAGCCTGAGACACAGGCCTTTGGACACAGGGCTGACTCAGGAAGGTAAAGAAAATGAGATGAAAATTAATACATACCCAGAAGCAAATGTGCTGATATACGCTGATAAGGTACTATCAGTGTGGTGTGTCTGGCCTCATTTATTGCCTACTTTTCCCAAATAAATTTGGGGATGGAGCTGGAATTTTTTTTTCCCACAGCATAAAAACATAGGACCAGAACTGAATAGTAATGAACTAAAAAAGGCTATGGGAAATCCAGTGAAAAATTCACTTTTGCCCCAGTCCTAGTCTAGTTCCTTGTCCAGAAATTCATCTGTCTGCCAGCTTATCCCAGGTTAATTACCTTGCTGAAAAATATGGAGCTTCATTAGACAGAAATCTGCCCCCATCCACCAGATTCCATAGCTGATCTCTGAAGCATGAAGGTTTTCAGAATGGTAGACAATGCATTTTTGGGGTGATCTCCATGCCATACAGAGTGCAATTTCAACTCTTAATAACCATTCCTCATATCATATCAATTACAAACTGTGTCTCGCCTAAGCAACCTTCTGAAAGCCAGTTAGTAAAGTGGTATTTTCTCCTGTGCTTCAGAAAGTCCATGTTCTACCACAAGAGGGAAGAGCCTGAGGTTTCTTCCCCTGCTGAAGGAGTAGATTTGGGAAACTCCTCATGATGCAAAGAGCAAGTTCCCTGAGAAGTGAAAGCTTTGTTGTTAGATACTATGAAGATACAGCATGACAATTCTGAATGTTTTCCTTTAATCTTATGAAACAGTTCTAAAGAGGAGAGAAAAAAAAGTAGGCAAAATGGAATCTCTTGTGCAGCTAACAAATCCCAAGCCTTGGTACACATCGAGAAAATACTTAATTTTCATACTCTAGTCCATTCCTAGTACATTTTGGGCACTGGTAATTTCAGAAAGAAAAGATGCTCCACAAATCCAAAGGCAAAAGTTCACCTGTGTTTGCTTTTAAGACATGTATAACTGAGATGCAAGAACTGTCAACAAAATCTCCTGTACCAGTGTTTCATATATATCTACACACACAAGCTAAGAAACCTAGCTAACTAAAATGACAATTTCCCTCTAGTATTACAGGTTGTAAACTTTCAACCCTTTTGATGAAATGAGGTCTTCATCAAATGCCTTCTAAAGAATAAGTCTTCCATTTATAACTGCCTCTCATATCAAACCCACTAGGAGCGTAAAAACAGCAATTATTTATAATAACTTTATTTGGTATAATTTCCATCTGTCTTTGAAAGCTCTTCCTGCTGTTTTCAGGCTGTGCATGTTAAACAGAAGTGCTTACACTTGACCTTGCTCTTGATCCACTCTTTGTACGCAGCAGTGCCTTTCTTCTTCTGAAAGATAGGTACAATTTGTGTCCACATAAATTATACTGTAGTTGCTATTAACATTCTTTTATCTGGTAAATTACTTACACTGATTATGTTGAAGACTGTTCTATGAAGTGTTGATAATGCAGGTCTATGATTTGGATGTAATATGTCATTCTTAATTTAGGATGAGGATGAAAGGAGATGGCAGCTTGCTATAACACATGCAAAAATTCAGATACTGGCTACATGCAGTCAGGAAAGGATTCACAGTAGTATTTGGAAGAGAAAATGTGTTCAGACTCAGCATTCTGGCTAAATTCCAGCTTCAGTAATTATTCTGTCTAAATCTTCCTGCATTTCCAAAGAGATGATTATGGTATTTTCATTTCTTTCCTGCCTCAGATTCATGGAGCACATTGGCATAGGTAGTGCCCATTCTGTACTGCATTAAAGAATTAGCAAACAGGGAAAATTACCCATAGTTCCTTCTCTCAACAAATAGTTAAGGCTGAGATAAACTCAAATGATTTGTCTTGTCCATTCAGCCACAAGACAAGAAATGCTACACTACTGTTTGACCAAAAGACATGGAGTCTTGAAACCATGCTCTGGAGGAAGTGTGCTCTGCATTCAGGGCAAATGGGACCCCATGCATAGATTTGAATCCTGCAGGGCTGCACCCTCTCAGGAAGGGAGAACACAAGGATTCTAGCCTTTCATTTGTGCAATCCCATCTCTTAACAACAGGTTCCCATAAACTGATGATTTTGTAGTAAATAAATGGCAAAAAGTAAAAAGAACCCAATCATATTGCATTCTTGTCTATTTCAGGACAGTGCTGAGGTCTTCCTTGATGATTTAAGAAACTTGCCTTATTGCCCACCAAGAGTCTTCTTGGTGCTTCCCTGCTAGCTATGACACAGTGGCTGCAGGGGACACCCCTCCATGCTCAGGAGTGCAGAAGAGCAGCTAAGGGTTATGAGCCCTTTCCTCGGAAGACACTGTTAGTCATGGTGAAGGAGCCGGGAGAAGACAATCCAGGTTGTATAAATCCAAGGTTTATTGGTAGCTCCGGGGAGCTCCTGGCCTCAGAGGGATACAACGCTAGAAAGTGCCCAAGGAGACCGGAGCAGCCCCTTTTCTTAGAGGGTGGAAACAAGGGAGGGGTTTGGCTATCCACCAGCGGGGGGATAGAGGGGAGTGGGACATGAAGTAATTGACAAACAGAACAACATATCAGGGAGCTGAGGAGGGGGGACCCCTGGCCCTTGGCCAATCACTCAACGCCCTTCGTGGAAGCTTCTAGAGAGAGGGGCTGGAGAGTTGAACGACAGACAAGGTGCCAGGGAGGGGATATGGGGATTGACAAGGAAACTTCTTGCGATTTGGGAGGAGTGGGCATGGGATTGACATTTAGGGAAGGGGAGACAACTTGGGATGAAACCATAAACGAGGGAAAAACAGGGACAAACCAAATAACACAATACAACAGAAACTGAAGACAAAGATTGAAGTTGCAAATTTAGACTGCTCTGAGCAACCAACACCTCCTGCATTACATTTGCTCAAAGAATATGGCTTCTCCTTGTTACTAACAAAATGATTCAGGATGTTCAAAGCAGATTTCTTCCATGATGTGTAAACATCTTATTTTGTAAACGAAGTTTTTATTTTTCTAAGAGTTGTGTTTTTCTGAAGTAATGCAAAAATGCCACAAATAATCAAAAAAGGGGTTTTTCAACTGCATATTTCAGAAACATTTTTTGTTATGATGGTAATAATGAACACACACATATATGTTCTCTCTAAGTGTTAATCTTGATCTTATAAAGCTGCATGACAAAAAATAATAATTGCTCTAAAAGACCAAAATAACCCCTTGCTCTTTTTAATGCAGTTCAGCAAAGAGATGTAGACCCAAAATGCCAGTCTCATCATGTTGGTGCACAGATCTGGCAATCAGTGATTATGCAGTGTCTGGGTCCCAGGAGGCAGGAAAGAGCTTTGCAGTGCTGAATTTTGTACTATTATTATTTTTAGAGTTTCAATGTACAGATATTTGCTTATATTATTCTATATAATATTAATAATATAATAACATAAGCAAACATTTGCTTATATTATTCTTAAGTCTTCCTTGTGAATGAACTTGTTTAAAATTACTAATCCATTTTATGAGGAAAGATTTTTAAAATATCTCGTTCTAGATGGAGTCCATGTAACATTCACAAGCCGCTGTGGACTGTACCCATCTTGTTGCAGCTGCAGTCTTGCCATCCTGAAGACACTCAGTATTTTGCTAGAATTCATTGTTCTTATTGTTTATGTTATCATAATTAAATTTTATGCTGTACACAACTCTGTTGAGCACAAGGTTACACCCTTCCACCCTTCTCAGATGTATAGACAAGACACCCTTCCTTGAATTCTGTAGGTTAAGCAGAGCCAATAGGATTCAGTCCATGTAACTAATGGACTATTGCCAGTATTTCAACTACTTCTGTCACTCACATTCAAGAGTTAAGGCAGATATTACCTTGTCTGTGCCCTCTTATCTATCCCCAAAACCTGTCCTGTGCTTTGGCTCATTTTGTGGACCTATTTGCTTTGTTTGAAAATATGGTCCTTACCAGCCCCTTCTGTGAGCTGCATTTGGCTCCAGTAAATGAGCCAGAGAGAACTCTCATCCGTTTTTTATCTACATTTGTGATGTTGTCTTTGAAGGATAAGGGTGCTTATTTATGAAGAAGGAATCAAAAGAGAAGGTGCTGATTGACCATTTTCTCCTTATGCTTTTTTTTTGCAAGGGCACAAACCAAAGTATTTTACCTCTTTCACAGACCAGTGCTGCATACAGATTCCTAGTTACAAAGAAAAGGCAAGAAGGGAGAAGCTGAAAGAAAGGTTTGGCTCCCTGTTAGCAGAGTTCCGCCCCTGCAAATGGAAAAAACTACCTTAGTTCCCTTCTGGATCATGGAAAATATGATGGTTTGTGGTTCTAAGCTAGGTTTATCAAAAGCATACATATAAAACTGTTTTGATGGAAAATTGGATACTTAAATACATATTTTAAAACATTTATTCCACAGATAAAAGGAAAGAGATGATGTATTTTTTTAAGAGCTTTAAAAAAATAAAAGAAAACTCAAACTAACTTCAGCCACAATATCCAAGTTTCTGACAAAGGGAAAAAAAATTGTGTGAGGCAGTTTTGGGTTCAGTAAGATACTTCTGAGATAGCACAGCTGTTCCTCTGTCCCACACTGAGTTTTTATTGCAAAGCCACAGTGTAATGGAGCAGATCTTTTAAATGGTGTTAAAAAAACTCCTACTCTTCAAAATAAAAATATGGGCAGCCTAGATAAGAATAAGCTAATTTTGCCTCTTTATCAATTAATCTTCCAAGACTATGTGACACAAGTAAGTTTATTTTTATGTGATGATGCTGAAATCTTCACTGGGTTTTTTATATCACTCGTGTTTGCATAGTTAAACATAAAGTCTTAACAATAACAAAATCTTTTTTAAAATGTGTGCCCTAAGTATATTTTTAAATTATAAAAACAAATAGGTCAGCTCAGACTACAAAATATATGGCAGGTAATCAATGGATAGTGAAGTTTCAATGGAAATCTCCTCTACTTGGTGTGACAAACAGTTGAAGTACCTGTGCCATCATATATTTCTTGTAACAAAAAGATGAGGTACTATGGATCATCATGTCTGCAGTGAAATGTTAGTCTTGAAAAATACATTCTGAGCTCAAGAACTACCTTTGCAGCTTATTACCTTCCGTAGTTTCTTCCCCCTCATAAATCCTGTAGAGGATATTAATTGATTTAAGTTACTGCCAAAAGAGACAAACACTTTGCAAAAGGATATTGATTCATATTTTTATAAACATCCTCTCTGAGCCACAATATCTGCTGGGGCTTTTAAGCATCCCAATACCACTAACAGGTGTTACATTCAATCAGGTATCTCACTAGCTCAGTCAGGGATTATTTATTTCTGGTTCAGAGACTTTGTGCTAAGACAGTTTAAATTCTAATATCAACAGTGCAAATGAGTAGCTAAGAACAATAAAAATTTCCTTTCTGTCATAACTCACAAATATTTCCACAGGCATTCATTATTTTCAATTGTAAAAGAGTTTGGAATGTAGCCTTTCTGATTCTTCATGAAACTAGATAACATTTACTTATTCCAGATGTTGTCTGCTATTAAAAATCAGAAACAAAGCAACATTATGAAATTATTATTTTATTTCTGCAACATCTTGCACTGGGTATTATGCTTGCCTCTTTTTGTTTCAAATAATGTCATTGGTTCTCTTAGATCATGTTGTAAGCCAAAGCTATAATAACTGTAGTTTTTTTTATTATTACTTCTGTCATAATTTAGAGTTATCACATGACCGAGATTCATGCGGCATATGCAAGTGGCAATAAACTGCACACAAACAGAAGAAAACATACTAGCATTGCAAAGGTTTTTGAGGTCTACCTTCTTCAAATGGCAAAGTTGTTGAACACATTCTTTGGTGCTACAACACATGTAGTCTTTTTTTTCCCCATATGACCACTCCTCCAGGCATCCATCATGACAGATCAGTCAGGTTTCAGAGCTGCAAAGCTTTACCCTAGTGGAAAAGTGAGGTGCACATGATTTGGCTACAGCTGAACTTCTGTCAATAGCTTCCTTCTGTCAATAACTGGTTTAGCTCTCACAGGTAGCTCAGTTCACGGTACTCCGAATTGTTCTAAGTTTACCAGAAGTGGTAACCAAGAAATATAATGAGTGTATGTGTGCTATCTTCTTTCTGGTGAAGAAATTCCAAAATCCCATCAGGCATTTTTTCAATTTCCTGGTTTTACCCCAGTCCATTTTCTTTGGTTGCAATCATTATGTATTGTGTCCACTGCCTTGAAAAACAATCAGAAGAAAAGGAATCTATAATAACTGTATGTTGTTATTTAAAAATTCCGCCTTTTTAAAGTATGAAACAAAGAGAACTTCCATAGGTATTGCTGGCTTTTGGTATTATTCTCAGTGTAATGTAATCTGAAATAGCAGCAGTTCCTTGATCTCTTCTCATTGTAATCTGTTCTTCTGCCCAATTGCTCTCACCATTAAGGACATTTTTCTAATAGCAAGTCTAAATGTTTCCTCTCTTAGTTTCAGGCCATTGCTCCTTACTCTACCAGAAAATATTTATATTCTGAGATAATTTCTCTCTTGAGTCTCAGTATTTTCTAGGCTGTACAAATAGTAGAAGTGATCACACTGCAGGGTATCACTGTGTGTGCTGTGGTACACCAGTCCTCTAGGTGGTTAGTATCATGCAGGGTGTAACACATGCTCCAAGGCAAGCACTATAAATTTTCCTAGGCTTTTCAGGCTCTTGCTTTCACTGAGTCCTCATAAATGCTTGCACTTGGAGGAACAGAATTCTTTTTATGCTTAAAAATAAAAAAAAGGATGAATTCCCTTTCAAAGTTGTACAAAGGACAAAACAAACAAACCAAGCAAAATCTCAGCCTTTCTCTATTAGTATAATAAAGCAAGACAAAAATGGCATCATCGTTTGACCTCTGAATTCCCACTGTCTCAGTGCAGCTCTATACACTTTATGAGGCCATTTAGTTACGCTGAACACAGACTATTTTTTCTTAAAACTCCTGGCTTAGCTAATGTCAGGCAACTCTATTAGACTCTCCATACCATGCTAACCCTTCCCATGCTAACCTTCACCTCTGACACACTAGTTTTACTCTCCCAGGTTATGTGGAAGGAATGTCCTCCTCCGTCCTCACTCTGAATTCATTACTAAGTCTCAGGCATCCTTTCTGCCCTCAGTCTGAATGCCAGACTCCCCTACTCTCCCAGTCAGTCTTTCCCATGGCCTGACAGTCAAACCTTTCAGATCCTTACCCTATTTCATCTTTACCATTCTAGTCTAGGACTTGTTTGTTCTCCCTTTTATTCCACTCAGGCATTTTTTCCTTTGTACATGAGAAGGGCATGAAAGAGCAAGAGGGGATGTGCCTGATCTCATTTTTGGTACCAAAGGACTCAGGAAGAACAGCTGTAAAAAGCTAGAGCACATTCACTGTAAACATGCCCTTTCACGAAGGCAGAAGCCAGCCTGACAACTCTGTGAAGAGCATATGAAGACAGATATTTTCTAAAGACGTGTAATATGTCTTTAATATGTATCTTTTATATCTTTTGTAATACATCTACGTGTAATACCACAGGCCATATCTGGGCAGTCAATGTGCAATAATGACAAAAGAAACACCCTTGAAAGAAAATACTGCAATGCCACGTCAAGCCTCAAATCTCTGTTCCCAGCAATGAGAGCATAAGGACATCTTAGTGAAAGAATCCTACTCACAGTTAATATGGGCAAAGTGATATGTTTTCCTTAAAATCATTTTTAGAAGCAACAGAAATGTTTTTGCAGAGAGCAAACCAAAAAATCCTACCACCTCACAATTCTCCATGGTATAAATCTTTAATTAAAAGTTCAGCAAAATTGTGCACAACTGATAGTAGTATCTTTATACCACAGGGAGAGACTATCCCTCACTAGAGACTAGCTAAAATAATTCTATAATATTCTCATAATTTATTAGGGCATAATTATTATTTATTATTCTGTGTTCTATATAATTGCAGAATCAATATATTTTTGCTTATATATTTATCTCCTATGTAAGTAAATAGATAATTCTATATAATCTTTGGCAAAAAAATAACACAAGAGTCCAAAAGACTTATTTGATATGTCACTTGGAGGTGAGTGGAAAGTTTGATTTGGGCTGTCCTCCATTTCAATATAGTGATCTTGCATGGAGAATTTCAGCTGTAAGTATCGTATCTTTAAATAGGTGATGGTGCTTTCTAGGTTTCCTATCATCCTTATTTAAACAGAAAGGAAACAGCAGCAATGGTAATCCATAAAGTTAAATATTTTAGTACACTGTTTTCTGAAACAAATTTTTGTAAAAAAATTATTTGCCAGCTAACTTTCCCCTAGATCCTATCACTTAATTGCTCATTACTTTGTGCTTGAAGTTACATCCACCTGTACTGAACAAGGCAACTGTTCAGCGTGCCTGCAAACCAGTCCATCATAGATGTTTTTATCTCATCCTCTCTTTCATCCTCTGTGATCTTTGTATTTCTGGCAGTGAGTAGGATCTCTTATGCAGTTAGAAGGCTGATTTCAGGGGCATCAGATATGTTCAGATGTCCACGATCTTTAATTGTGTGCTTAATCTATAACAGAATATACTTAACCTGCGGAGAATCTTCTCCCAATTCACCTCCTTTCCCAGTAAGTCACTGGGTGCTACATGGGTGGATAAAAAGCTTTGTCTTTCACCTGGGGGAGCTGACTTGAGCACTGATCTGGTATTCAGTTGAGTGACCTCCCAGTTACTTAGAAATTGGTCTAGTCCTTTTCTTCCCTAGAACATATTTCATGGATTAGACACAAGCATCTGTGTACATTCAACAGACACAGATTTATCAGGTAGGAGAAAAAGAGGAAAAAAATTCACTGCACCAGAGCACTTATGTACTATCATCACCTGACATTTGGCAGCTTGCAATGGGCAGATGAACTGTATAAACATATATACATATGTTCATATATGTATATATGTTTCAACATATATAAATGACTGCACACTCATTGGTATGTAAAGGATGGATGGATGGATGGATGGATGGATGGATGGATGGATGGATGGATGGATGCTCTTGTACTTCCTTCAACATCTTGCAGAAGGAATATTAACTTCCCATCTTTCTTCTTCCAGAAGCAAATGTTTCTTACTTCAGCTCCAGTTTCCAGGAGATTGCTCAGGCACCAGACTGCTGAACCATCAATCTGAACACAGAAGGAAAAGTCCTTGTTCCCAAAAGAGCTTGATTTCATTTACAGATGAAGTGCTGCTTCCATTGACTTCTTTGGAGCAGCTTTACTTCCTTCCCAATTTTACTATCTTTGGCAAAAAAAATCCTTCTCACAGCAGATGTTTGTGGATTTGTGCTAATGACCCCCTTGGCAGCTTTCTGCAGCCTTGAAAATTGTCAGCAAGGAGCCATTGAAATCCTGGCCAAAAATCAGACGATTGGATAGCAAACATTTAGACAAAGAACAAGATTGTTGGAGGGGAAAAAAAAAAAAAAAAAAAAAAAAAAAAAAAAAAAAAAAAAAAAGAATAACCCGAATTAGGCGTTCAAAGATGCCAAGCAGCAATCACCTGCCCAGCCTGACCATCAGCAGCTGGAGGAGCTGTCAGGAAGCAGAGTCCTGACAACTGGGGCTCTAATCAACACTGTTCTACAAGCATCCACTGGTGCCTTCTAAGTTTTGTATACTTTTCTGAACAGGTCATAGGTCCAAAGAACTGATGAAGATAGAGGATCACAGGACCAGTCCTTTCAAAGCTGTCACAGTCCTTTCAAAGCTGTTACATGAGGCAGATGTAAATTTATATTCAATAGACATCTGAAGTCAATCTGGCTTAATTAATACCTTGACTAGAAATTAAAGCTTGAGATTCATGGGAGACATGAGAGTTTTGGCTGAAACACAGGAAGTAATCAATAGGATTGAGTCTAGCCATTGGAGAATATTGTCTCTTTAAACAAAGCTAATATTTGTTTGTAGTGAATCCATGTTTCAGTTTAGTCCTCTATTTCCTCCTGAATGTAGATATTATAAAATATGTGAATAATTAGTGATAATGGTATGGTCTTTGTGTGAGGGAATATTGTTTTTTCCTTAGATTTATAATTAACTAAGGGCCTAGCCAAATGAAGAACACATAGGAGTATTGTAAACTGTTAACCTTTGTCTTCCCTAATTAAAAATTAATACTTTGACCCCTTGTCAAAAACAATGTTTGATTGTTGCAGCATTTTTGTTGTGTAATGGTCTAAGCTGTTGCTATCCTATAGTTCTTTAAAACTATTTAAAAACCACCATGAAAACCCCCACCACTTTCCACTTCCTAAGCAGCAAAAGAAGCTCTGAGTTCTTCACTGCAAAACCAGCTGTGGTGATTTAGGTTATGGTCACCCAGCACTTTCCTCAGCTACATCTCACCTTCAGCCCTTTGCATAAAACACACTGCAAAATGCACACATACCGAAAACTGCGCATAGATTATATGTATGTAACACTGGATGAGGAAAAAGCTCTCCAGCCATCACCTTGTATATGGTTCATTTTCCTAAAACCAGAGAAGTGGTGCCTAAAACCTCTACATGGGCCCAGCAAACATGATATAGGACTAGAAGAGGCCTTAATCTTGCTGAAGTGGTGTGCCAGGGGCATCAGGTGGGATACCTGAGGGAATCTCAGAGTGCACTAAATTCATATGTATGGAAGACAGGATCAAGCCTCTTATGTCCCAGTAAAATGCCATTTCTTATCATCTTGGCCAGAAATATGAATCAAAACAAGCATGGTCACTACCTCTTGGACTGACCACAGCCAGATCAGATTTTTCCATCTGGTTTCTTTAGGTGCCAGCATTCAAAACAAAGTTATCATTACTTCAGTCTGTTATTTAACATTTCTTGACTCTTCTTATTCTTCTTAGTTTAGACAGTACTACTATGTATAAGGGAATGGGCAGACTACTGTGTGAGAATCTTACTCAAGAGACGACCAGAGGAACTAGACAAAACCTTTCTCAGCAGCCTACTGATTATTTGGAACCTAGCTGTATCCTGCAGCTGCAGTTTTGTCACTGAGCTACTGCAGGTTCATATATGTTTTAATTATTGATGGAATTTCTTCGGTCTGAAAAGTTGACATGTTAAGGTTTTTTCCTTACCTTTAGTAGGATTTTAAAGGACTTCTCCCAATCTAGCCATGTCAATATAAGAAACCAAAAGCTTCACAGAAATGTTTTCTTTTCTTTGAGTGTTTACTGACCTATGACGGCTGGACATAGAATTCCCTGGTTTTCCCTCAGTAAATTCTTATTGCAAAAGAAACATTTTGACAGGAAAAATACCCACAATAAAGATGAATGGTTATATATGAACATATAAGCTTGAAAGAAGAAAACTGTCAAATTAGTCATCAACTCAGAGAACAGAATCAGTAACTGAAATGGTTTTCTCTAATTCCCTAATGGACTTTTAAGAAAAGATCTGTTTTAGCATATAATGCATATAAGTAGTTGTTTCTGAAGCAATCTGCATAAATTAGTCTTAAGGTAGCTAGAGCAAGAATAGGACATTTTTGCAATGCCAAACTATTTCCAACAAACAACTTCAGTTTGTACCTGCACAACAAAAACTGCAATAATACATATTATTATATGCACATAAAACTGCAATATTTTAACTGCATAGACGATAGTAAAAGGGTTTTAAAATAATGAGGATTTGGGGAGTTAAAAGGAAAATTAAGCTTAGTAGGCCCTGGGAAAATACCCTGGGAAAGTATAGGCCTTGTACTTACTAGAACTGCACCTGTGTAGCTAGTATATGATAAATTATATAATTGTTAGATGCAGTGATTGTTTAGTAATTAAATATAATTACTGTTTAATCATAAGAATAATGATGGGAAACTGTGGTCAGGGGCTCGAGAAAGATCACGAGAAATTCATGCTTGGATAAAGTCAATGTATACAATAGAACAATATAAGTTTAATAATTAATATGGAAGTTATATAACAATAGAATATAAAATATGTTCAGCTTGAAAGCCATGTTGGAGTCAGATTTGGGTCTGTACCCCTGATTCCCAGAGCTCTGCAATAAAAGCACTCGCATATAATCATATCCCGTGATTATATGTGTTACTGAACTCTAACATTTTGGCGACCCAGATGGGACCCTGCGAGCACTGCTGAGGACCCCGCGACCCGCTCACGCTCCAGCTGGCACTGAGGGATTCTCGGGGAGCCCATCGGTGCCGTGACCCTCCGCCGCTCACAATATCCTCTGGAGAGAGGTAAGGTGCTTTTACTCTGGTCTGGTACCTGCCAATAAGACGCAGCGAAAGCTACGCTCGGTTGGGTTAAAGGAATTCCTGTGGTATTGCCTAGGCGCCATCTGTTAAACATTGCAAAAGCGTTGCAGGTTCAGCATTCTGTGGTGTCTTGTAGCTGTAACATGGAGAAGCTTAAATGTCTTTTGGGCGGCAATGCCCCCATACCATGTACTTCTCCTTTGGGGTGCTTATTAACACATTGGAAATAGGGTAATTTTGGGCAAGACTTACGTTGGGGTAAGTTAGTTGATTACTGTAATACATGGTGGCCAGAATATGTCTTGGAGGGTGGTGCAAAGTGGCCAATGAATGAGACTTTGCAACATAACACTATTTTGCAATTGATGTAGTTTTGTAAGCATAAAGGAAAATGGGATGAGGTTCCATATATTGATTTGTTATTCTATTTATGACATAAGCCAGAATGGCAGGTTGAATGTGGATTGATGGTGGTTAGAGCATCTGCAAGTGATAAGTGTGTGGTTTGTGTGAAGGAGAAACGTTGTTTATAATGTCTTGTGTTGAAAGAAAGTCTGAGTCGGAGGAACGATACAAATGTTGATTTACAGGTAGCCCCCACAAGACCGAGAGAACCTAACCCTATCCTGCCTGCTACCCCTACTTCATCACCTGCTTCACTCAATCCTATTTTGCCTAGTCCTATTTCACCCACTCAACCCTTCTCTCCCTATCCTCCTCTCCCACCATCACCTGATCCCTCTTCCCCAGGAGATGATCTAAATTTAACTGTGATACAAAGAAGGGGGGAGGATGAAAGTGAAGGAGATAGTGGTAGTGGAGATGAAAGTGAATCTGGGATACCAGTATCTCATAGGACTCGGTGTCGGTCAAAATCCGCCCTGGTTTTGGCCAGAAAAGATGTGGGTAGACAGAAGCGAACTGTGATTGCCCCCTTACGACAGGGAATAGGAGTAGAGGGCCCAGTGTTTGTAAAAGTACCTTTTTCGCCTGCAGATTTAGTAATTTGGAAACAATCAGCTGGAACATTCAGGGAAAATCCTGATAAAGTGGCAAGGGTGGTAAAAATGATTATGAAAACTCAGAATGCAGATTGGGATGATATACAAGTAATATTAGATACCCTAATGGATTCTACAGAGAAGGAGATGGTACTTAAAGCAGCCAAGGAAAGGGCAAGGCAGGATATCAGAAATAGGCTTGTAATGGGAACTCTAGATGATAATTTTCCAACTGAGGATTCAGGGGACGATCCTAATGCACCTGGGCATATGCAGAGGCTGAAGAAATATCAAGAGTGGGTCCAGATAAGGGTTCAGAATGCTGTGCCTAAGACTATAAATTGGTCTAAATTGTATAATGCAGGAGAAGAAAGAATCCCCTACTGCTTTTTTGGAAAGGCTTAAGGAAGCAGCGAGAAAATATACAGATCTCCAAAGAGATGTACCACAAGTGAAGATTCGGCTTGCTCTCATTTTCCTGGGGCAGTCACAGGATGATATTAGGAGGAAATTACAAAAACTAGAAGGGGAGGAATTTAATCTGGATAAATTGCTCGAAGTAGCCTGGAAGGTATACAATAACAGGGAAAAAGAGACCAGTAAAAGGCAACAGCAAAATCTCCTGGCATTAATACAAGGGAAAGGAAACCCAGGTATCAGAGGGAGGGGTAGGGGTGGCCGTGGACTGGGGAAGGGAGGTGGGCTTGACAGGGGACACGGGGGTACTATTGTGCCAAGACTGGGATTTAACCAGTGTGCTTACTGCAAACAAGAAGGTGACTGGAAGAATGAGTGCCCGAACTAGTTTTACCAGGGCAACCAGCCAAGCCAGGATCAGGATATTTCAAAATTGATGGTGCTGGGGGAATACAGTAGCTGACAAGAAACGGGATATACGAAGGAACCTTTAGTGACCATACAGCTAGGTGGTAAAGCAGTAAAATTCCTGGTGGATACAAGGGCCATGTATTCTGTACTAAATGATTTGCAAGGACAAATTGGGGACAAACAAGCAACAATAGTTGGGGCCACAGGGAAGGAGGAGAATTGGCCACTCCTAAAACCCCTAGATTTGTGTTTTGGAAATAAAGTCTTAACGCATGAATTCTTATATATGCCTGAGTGACCAATTTCCCTTTTAGGGAGAGATTTATTGGCAAAACTTGATGTGGTAATAACCTTTGAGAATGGGGAGCTTTTGATGAAAATACCTGAATCAAAGACGGGACAAATTTTAATGATTAAAGAAAAACCAGTTCCCTCTATTCCTAGGGTAGTAGAAGATACAGTAATTCCTTCAGTATGGGAAACAGATATACCTGGAAAATCTAAATTAGCACAACCAATACATGTTGAATTAAAGGAAGGGGCAAAAGCAGTACAGATCAAACAGTATCCTATAGAACCAGAAGCATGGCAGGGAATAGTAAAAATTATTAATGAATTCTTGAAATACCAAATCTTAGAAAAATGTGAATCAGAATATAATATACCTATATTTCCAGTGAGGAAACCCAAAGGTGAGTCTAGGCTAGTGCAGGATTTGAGAGCAATAAATGAAATAACTAAGGACATTTATCCAGTGGTTGCCAATCCTTACACATTGTTAACATCCGTGAAAGAGATATATAAATGATTTACAGTAATTGATCTAAAAGGTGACTTTTTCTGCATACCCCTTGACAAAGAAAGTAGGAATCTGTTTGCCTTTGAGTGGGAAAATCCAGGGAATGGAAGAAAAACACAACTCACCTGGACACGGCTCCCACAAGGATTCAAGAACAGTCTGACCCTATTTGGAAACCAACTGGCGAAGGAGCTAGAGATTTGGACTGCAAATGGGCAAGTAGCAAGAGAACAATACCTGCTGCTACAGTATGTTGATGATATACTGATAGCCACAGAGGAAAAAGCAACCTGCATAAAGGTAACAGTCGAGATTTTAAATTCACTGGGAATGAGAGGATATAAGGTGTCTAAAGAAAAAGCACAAATTGCCCAACAGACTGTGATTTACCTGGGATGTGAAATCTCACAAGGGCAGCGAAAACTGGGTACTCACCGTATTCAAGCTATTTGTGCCATTCCAGAGCCCCAGAATCTACACGAGCTGCAAGTCTTCCTTGGGATGACAGGGTGATGCCGCCTGTGGATCATGGACTATGGACTAATTGCAAAACCCCTGTATGAGGCCCAAAAGACACGGCCATTTACCTGGGGCAAACCACAGAAGGAGGCTTTCCTCAAACTAAAGGAGGCCTTGACAACTGTTCCTGCATTGGGGTTACCTGATTTGTCCAAAGATTTTCAGCTGTTTGTACATGAAAGGCTGCGCCTGGCACTGGGAGTCCTAACCCAACGTTTGGGGAGCTGGAAAAGGCCGGTGGGCTACTTTTCCAAACAACTTGATAACGTCAGTGCCGGGTGGCCTTCATGTCTGCAGGCAGTTGCAGCCACTGTGATGCTGATACAAGAAGCCAGGAAGCTCACCATGGGAAGGCACATAGATGTCTATGTACCGCACATGGTAACCACTGTTTTGGAGCAGAAGGGGGGCCATTGGCTATCCCCGAGCCAGATGATGAAATTCCAGGTAATCTTAACGGAGCAAGATGATGTAACATTAAAATCAACTAACCTTTTGAACCCAGCCTTGTTCCTAGGTACAACATCTGAAGAAAGCCCATTGGAACATAATTGAGTGGAAGTAATAGAACACACCTGTGCGGCTAGAGCAGATCTGAAAGATGTCCCCCTAGAACAGCCAGACTGGGAGTTGTTCACAGTTGGAAGCAGTTTCATGGAGAACGGAATCAGATATGCTGGATATGCGGTAACAACAATCAGTACAGTGGTAGAGGCAAAAGCATTGCCACCAAATACATCCACCCAGAAGGCAGAACTGGTTGCTTTAACCAGAGCACTAGACTTAAGTGAAGGAAAAAAGGTAAACATATGGACTGATTCAAAATATGCTTTTGGAGTGGTGCATGTGCACGGGGCCCTATGGAAAGAACGGGGCCTGCTTTCGTCTCAAGGGCTGCACATTAAACATCATGATGCAGTTCTGCAGCTGATAAGAGCAGTACAAAAACCTGAACAAGTGGCAATTATGCACTGTAAAGCACATCAATCAGGAAGCTCCAAAATTTGTGAGGGAAATTGAAAGGCAGACTGGACAGCCCGACAGGCTGCTCGAAAGGTGCAAACAGCAATGGCCTTGGTACCTTTAAAACTTAATGTATCTCAATTCAATTTACCTCCACCGCCAAAATATTCAGCAGAAGATGAGATATTGGGACATTTGCTGAATGCATGGAAGAATCCAGAAGTGTGGTATGTAACTGCACACACACAGATAGTGGTACCCCCATTGGTAATGAGAGACGTTCTACAAATTAAACATATCGAATGCCATTGGGGTGCAGAGGCATTGGTAAAGTTTCTAAAACGCAATCTGGTCTCAGTACAAATGTTAACAATGGCAAAATCAATAATGTCAAAATGTGAGATCTGCTTGAAAAACAACCCAGTGGCTAGACGACAGGCACAACTAGGAAGGGTTCGGGTAGGGATAGAACCAGTAGATTATTGGCAGGTAGATTTTGTAGAATTGCCAAGAGCTCGAGGATACAAATATCTGTTAGTAGAGATTGACACATTTTCTGGATGGCCAGAAGCCCTTCCCTGTCACACAAACGAAACAAAAGAAACAGTTAAGTGGTTACTACAAGAAATCATTCCCAGATTCGGGGTGCCTCTAGGGATATCATCAGATAGGGGACCCCGTTTCATAGCCACGGTGGTAAAAGAAGTAAGTAGGTTGCTGGGAATAACTTGGGACCTCCATACACCATGGAGACCCCAGTCAAGTGGACAGGTAGAGAGGATGAATCAGACACTAAAAAGGCAAATCAGTAAAATATGTCAAGAAGCCAAACTGCAGTGGCCAGAGGCTTTACCAATTGCTGAGAATATGGATAAAGCCTAGGAGGGGGATGTCAGTCAGTCCTTATGAGATATTGTACAATACGAATCTCCTGGACCCAATCCAAATGTGACTGCAGATGTAGAATATGACATCAGTCAGTTAAAACAAATAGAGCATGAAGCACAAGAAGAGCAAAAAGATTTGACTACGAACTGGTTAGACAAAGTCTTCAAAGGGTTAGGGTGGAATGTGAGTTCATGGATTAAATCTATCATCGAGAGTGTGATAATCCTATTAATTGTGTTCTTAGTAATTTTGTTAGTCTACAGTGTCCTAAAGGGAGAAATACAGAAGACAATATCCTGGAACCAAAAAATAATAATAAAAAAAATCACTTCCATGTCAAACCACTACAGGCACTGACATGAGATCCACACCCATCATCCTCTGATCCTCCAGTTCATGACAGCATCCATGACAACGTTTACGTCAGTCCTGGATTTGAAGAACATCACATATAAACTCAGAAACCAAAGACTGTATCAAGTGAAAGCATTTGCACTTATAGTGAAGTGAAAATACTTTCAAAGGGGGGGAAATGATAATAAAAGAGTTTTAAAATAATGAGGATTTGGGGAGTTAAAAGGAAAATTAGGCTTAGTAGGCCCTGGGAAAATACCCTGGGAAAGTATAGGCCTTGTACTTGCCAGAACTGCACCTGTGTAGCTAGTATATGATAAATTATATAATTGTTAGATGCAGTGATTGTTTAGTAATTAAATATAATTACTGTTTAATTGTAAGAATAATGATGGGAAACTGTGGTCAGGGGCTCGAGAAAGATCACGAGAAATTCATGCTTGGATAAAGTCAATGTATACAATAGAACAATATAAGTTTAATAATTAATATGGAAGTTATATAACAATAGAATATAAAATATGTTCAGCTCGAAAGCCATATTGGAGTCAGATTTGGGTCTGTACCCCTGATTCCCAGAGCTCTGCAATAAAAGCACCTGCATATTATCATATCCCATGATTATGTATTAGTGTTCCTGAACGCTAATATAGACAAGATTATTTTCTCAAAAATTTAATTTAATTCATGCAAATTCCACTTACCACTTTGAATAGATTTATATTGCCATGGAAAAACATTACAGAAAGAAATGGTTCTTGAAAAGTGTAACGAAATGTAGGGACCAAGCACCAGAATACAAGAATAAAACTAGAGTTTGGTAGAGGACAGTATGCTTTCTATTCAAATGCTAAAGAGAGTTCCCTTAAGAACTACCTGAGCTACTGCAATATTACTGACACCTTACAAGAGTTTCAGCTACATATGTGGTCAGCAGTGCCAAGGACATGCATATATCTAGAGCTCTTCACACACTTTTGGTCATTTATTAACGTAGGACAGGATTGTAAAGTCCCCTATTGTAGATGCCTTTGTTCATCTAGTTAAGCCAAGATCACAGAGGTGACAAACATCAGTCATTGCACCCAATCAGTGCTTGTTTCCCACCACTGAAGCTGAGCTGACATATAGTTGTTTACACCCTGTACTTCTAGATTTAAGTGAAATATGTCCTGTGCTGTTGTACATCTTCCATGTGTGGTTTTCTGGATAAGGAGACGAGTAATGGGAACAGCCCAATTAATGGTCCTGGTCCTACTGCTGGGCTGCCCTCTGTTACTTTTCCTTGATTTGTATGAAGGAGTCATTACCCTCAGCAGCATTACCATTAGACCCATGGGAAAACAAAAATTTATTCAGCTCAAAAGCTGAATAACTAAAATGGATCCTGATTCCATACAGAGTCACCTAAATAAAGTGTGATTCTCAGATATGCTGAACACCAATGGCTCCATGTGCCTCCAGAAGAATGCTGAAACATCCAGCTGTGGAAGTTTTGTCCTACATCATTCTGGTCTGTGGAATGAGGAAACAATTTTGTGACCAATTTATAATGCTTAATTCTCTAATTATGTCATCCTTCTTCCAAGAAATGGATAGCTATATCACATACCTCCAGTTTTACCAAAAGAAAGCTGTTAGCACTATCATTTTATCTCAGAAAAGAAAATCTACCTTCTTTTTTCTTTTTTTTTTTTTTTTCAAATTATACTGAGGGTTGTTAGATTGCAACATCCTGACTGCCTCTGAGCCTTCCTCAGCAGTTCTTGTTGATTTTCCCCATTGACTTCAGTGGGAGTTTTGGGCTTTTCTAAATTAACTGTAAACATTGTAAACATTCAGGAAGAAGACCTTGACATCTTGTGCATGGCTCAAATGAAGCCATCTACTCAATGCACAACCATAAGTTAAAAATGACTGTAAAACCACTACAAACAAACCCACAGTGTTTTAGGAAGTATTAAGAGATGGAATAACAGAAGACACTTTCTAGAAGACATTTATCATATGATCCAACAATAGCTGTCCTTTAGTTTTGATCCTGCTTACTGTCTGTCAGCACTTCTCACAAAACAAGGCAAAATACAATAAACTGGAAGGACTTACAGGCCAGTGATCAGATACCAGTCAGGAAATAATTCCACATGGGAAGAGATTAGGTCTGTTTATGAGGCAGATGAATGAGAGGTGACACGACATAATTATCATAATATCTTTTTAGTGTAAATCCTAGCAGTCACTTATTCCTCATTACTAAACTGCAATACAAGATTGAGGAGACACTCTACCAAATAAAAAGAAAATAATTAAAATGACTGGCCTTGTCCCTGTGCTAATTCCTTTGGCAGGTACCTCAGAAGGTTTCCACGTCCCTCATATAAAGGTCATATTCATGTGTAAGAAGTCTGTAGTCAACTGGACTACATATATATTTCCATGTGCACATAAGCATATCCAATTAAAAAAAAAAAGGCTGCATACAGCAATTATGATTGGAATATATGGTTCAAGAGGACTTCGTGCTTCTTAATTTGCTTGCTGAAGTCTGTCTCAGGTAACTAAAATTCAGCCATGACATGATGATATGAGAAGTGACTTCCAGAGCATGTACTTTTTTCCTTCTTTTCAACCTTGAATAATGGTATGCATTTTTCCTCTGAACCTTGTTTTAGGAATCAAATATAGGTATCACATAAAGAAATATAACCACTGTGTTATATGATGTTTTAATTCCACACTTTGCTGCTCCATCATGAAGTGTTCTAAGAGGATCATTTTTATTTATTAATTTCTGCATTCCTGAAAATACAGAAATCTCACTTTCACAGATCCTGTGTAAACATACTTTCTTCATCAGGAGTTAAAATCTGTCCAGGTGCCTCTTGCCTGGTACCCAAAGTCTGGCTGAGTAATGAACTGCACAAGGAGAATACCAATATACTGAAAGGTCTGTTTCACAGCCATGAACATCTGTCTCCTCTTCAAAAGTAACATAGTGTAATCTGGATATATATTCCCAGAGTAGAACTTTGGTTATTCAGATTAGAAGCAATTCTTGATGTTTTAAGGAGTGTCTTTATTATAAAAACTGTCACACAACCCAACAGCACAGTACACAGGAAGGGAGCAGTTTTTTTAGCAAGAAGGCTCCTGACAGATGCCAGCACAACTGGGGCAGCTAAATTGGCTTGTATCAATAACTCTTTCAGCCAGCTTGTAAAAAATCCTTCTGGGTCTAAGCCCTTAGCTATGCCCTAAACATATTCAGGCATACCAACCACCCTAACACTTCATGTATGGCTTAAGTTTACTAGTTCATCCAATTTTTCCTGCCAAAGCTTTATTATATTTCATAACTGGTCTTCTTTATTGCTTTATCTCCTGTATAGTGAGTACTGAGATCAGAAAATATTTTTAATTTCAATCCTGTACTCTGTGGAGTTCAGTCAGATTTGAAAAATTTATTGATTAATCTTTTCCTCTCTTGGGCTGACTTGTTAAGCACCAGCATATATGTATCTCTGGCTTTTAATAAAAGAACTACAAGTTTAATGTTTTTGCATGTGGGTGGGAATGCCTTAAGCTTTCTGATTAGTAATAAAGTCTCTAACTTCCCTCATACTATATTACTTAAATACTTGTTTAAAAACAGTAGGGAAAATCCCAAAACATCCCACCCCAAGACTAATGGTCTCACTGAAATGTGTGAATACATTAAATAGTGTTTTTCCTCTCTCAATGAGCCAAACAAAGCTATACTTCAAGGAGACTGCAAAACTGAGGCAGACAGAGAACACAGGACACAGAAGACACACAAAGAAGCAACTCATTGGAGCTGTTTTCCCTTTTTTCTCATACAGGATCAAGGCATGAAGAGTGGAGAGAGCTGACCTGCTTCTCTCTGTAGTCAATGGGTGGGTTCCTGTGATTTTGCCAGCTCAGTGGCTCTAAGACAAAAGTCGGAGGAAGTGAAGGAAGACTGTTTGGCAGCCCACAGTTATGTGGAAGTGGACACAGCAAAAAAAGAGCAAGGCAGGACTGCATGGAGACAAAGAAGAAATACCGAAACAGACTAAATTAGGGAAAGGGGAGCAAATAATAGCCACAAAAATAAGGAAGAAAAAAACCTGACTAGGAAAGAAGGAAAATAGTAATTGAAGCACAGTTGTGTTTATATTTTCAGTAATGTTCAGATGTAATGTGAGTCAAACAAAGACAGAAAAGTCTGACCATGGGTAAATATGGGCAAATTTAAAAACGAAATAAATAATTACAGTTCAAAACTAAGCACATAGAAAATGCAATAGCAGAATAATTACAATGCTTTTGGCTATTTTTTTCTGAGCAGAACTGCTGTTTTATTGTCAGTCAGGATAATTTCAAAAATGGAAGCTCTTTTCTCCACATCACAATAATTAGATGTATTTATTTCTTGAATGAGCAAAGACCTTGTGATTTGGAAAAAATAGCAAGGAAGTAAATGAGACTCATAAGGAGTGCTACCTAATGTGCTTCATTTGGCACATATTTTAAATTTGAAACTATCATGTTTACATTTTTAAAACTATCTTTATGCAAGGATCTCAATCCAGTTTGTAGTTCTGTCACAATTTAAAGAGAATTCAACGTGATTAGGACACAAAATATGTGATATAGGAAATGGTTTATCAAGTTGTTGACTTCCCTTGAAGACAACACAAAAGTAAGGCCACAGGTAAGTGAAAAGAGTGAGACTGAGCCCCTTTTTTTTTTTTATAGCATAAAACAAGAAACACAGAGTTCTGAGATGGCAGTCTAGCTTAACATGGGGTCTTATTCCTTGCTGGCTTTCTTGTAAGTGACAAGAACTTTTTGATGCAGTTATATCTTTAAGCTCAAAAGCATGGAAAGTAATTTTATTATTCTAGTGAACTTTAGTAATGCATCTTTTGGCTGAGGCAGTTCAGTACCAACTTATGAGCATATGTCTGGATCATGAATCTCTATCTCTCTCTGAAGATCTTGGTTTTGGTCCTTCTTACAGGTATTAAAAATTCAAAACCCCAGTTTAACTGCAAATAGCACCATATAGTGCTGTAAATAGTGCATAAACATACCTCATTTCATTGTTGCATTCCCAGTGCATCTGGTTATCTCACAAAGGCTGCTTGTAGTCAAACTGTGCAAGCCATTGCAAGTTAAAGGTGAAGTTTTGATCTGTGGGGAATGAATTTGGAAAGAGAAACTTGATTTCAAGCCAGCTGAAATGTTAAAATACTCTGAAATATTAGATCCATTGCCCCGATATGAATAATAATAAAAAATATAAAGAAATTTTTAAAACATTAATTTTTCAGGATGTCTGAAATCTCATATAAAATGTGTTAACTAAAACTAAATATTGTTTCAGTTAGAGTAAACTGAAAATTTAAGGTGAATTCTCTGGGTTTTTAGCTCTTCTTTGCTTATGTAAAATGGACAGCTATATGAAAGGCAAAAAGTATTGCCAATAAAAAGAAAATACCACAGTTGATACCTGAGACCTTTGCACTTGCAAGTTAATTAATAGCCAAACACAAAAAATAAAATTTAACAAATACGATTTTGCGTGGTAGTTTAAGAATATTTGAAGGTAAGTAGGATTGAATAATGCAGAGAATGCAAAAAAAAAGACACTTCATCCTTTGAAGAGAAATAAAATAAGATGATACAAAGAGGACTAAGATCAATATGGAATGATGAGAACCAAACCATGGTAATTCCTTACACTACAAATGAAACGTATTAGACAAATAAAATCTGCACTGATCAGTACACTGCCAGAACAACTGGTAAAGAAGTCACACTAAATAAAAAGAGGCTATGGTCAAAGACAGCTGAAAAGTCTTAAAAACAAACAAGCAAACAAAAACAAACAACAAAAAAAAAGGAAGACTATGATTCTTTTGGCAAATACAAGTCTCAGTGTTCTAGCCCAATTGAAAGTCAGTGATTGAGGTACCTATGATCAAACATTAAATTTTTCTATATTAATGTCATTAGCACCTCTACTGCTGGAGAAGAGAAGAGGAGAGGAGAGGAGAGGAGAGGAGAGGAGAGGAGAGGAGAGGAGAGGAGAGGAGAGGAGAGGAGAGGAGAGGAGAGGAGAGGAGAAGAGAAGAGAAGAGAAGAGAAGAGAAGAGAAGAGAAGAGAAGAGAAGAGAAGAGAAGAGAAGAGAAGAGAAGAGAAGAGAAGAGAAGAGAAGAGAAGAGAAGAGAAGAGAAGAGAAGAGAAGAAAAGAGATCCCTGGCTGTTTTTTGCATTTGCATTGGAAATAGCTATTTTATAGTAGCCCAGTAAATAGTCTCAGACAGGAACAACAATACAGACATAAAGTATCTTATGAGGTCATATAGATACATATCTATGTTACATACCAATCTATTTTTTAAATCCTGATAGTTGACTGATGGCTCTTAGTCCAGGATCTGTATCCTTTTCTCAATGGTTAGGCCCACTCCCATTTTAGGAGTTCTGTGAAGGCCAACAGTGAGACTCAGAGCTGTTGGAGCTACACCCATACTCCATTTGCTTCCACACATCCACCTTGCCTTGCTTCCACCTCCCCACCTATCTTTTCCCAGCAGCCACACAGATGAGAGAGGGAAAAGTCCCTTGACAGCTAGTTGTCCCTCTTGCACGTGCACAGGATTAGCTTCCCTGCCAATTTAGCTATTATCTGTCTAATCCTCCTTTTTGAATAATCTCCTTCATGCCATGTATCTAAGTCTTATCTGAGCCATCTAATCAGGCTAAAGGCATAACTAGTTCACTCAGAAGATCCAGTGGGAAGCTCTGCAACTGGAATGGATCTTGGTCTAAGGAACTGACTTCTCCTGGACTAGTGTGAGTGGAGCTAAGTGAATGAGATATTCCAGAATAAAAGCAGGTGTGAGGTTTGAACATAGTGTCAGAGCTTAGGAGGATGTGATTTGGCACCCAAAGATTAGGGAGAGATGTGTCAGGTAAACATAGAATAGGCAGGAATCATATCTATAGGGAGATGGAGGAGTGGAATGCCAGAAAATCAGGAGAAAAGTGAGAGGTGGGCATAACTATTAACATTCCCATTAACATTAAAATTATGGTATTAAGCCCACAATGAAATCAAAGACTACATGAAAAAAAAAATCCTCTTTTTACCTAATTTTCACGTCCTTTAGCTTTATAGTGTTAAATTATTAGAGTGCATTTGGTGCTGTAAGCAAGTGGTATTTATGAGTGATCACCTTCCCTGAGGTGCTGATGGGTGCTGCTCTTGGCATTTTTGATCCAAGCACATATGCCTAAATGTATGTTGAGGCCTTTCACTGGGCCTCTAAAGCAAACCTTAGGCTTTACTTCAGTTCAGGAGCTGGAAAAGTCCAATGAGCTGGCGAGACACCTATTTCAACACTCCTGCCTTCCCGTGAGAACTCAGCAGCACAGTAGTTTGCCCCCTCCCCTATCAAGATAGTAAATCAGTAAAATTTCCTCGTATCATGGGACATCTCTGGGACTACTTATGTTTCTAAGCACACAAGTTATTTCTGAGAACAGAGCACAGCCCTTTGCACTCCTTTGACCACATTCTGACAGCTAAGGTCCAGCAGTGTACATGAACAAGCTAGATTTTTGTTACATAAAATAAAGGCTGCCATACTTTTTATTGGACTAGGATATCAGATTCCTAAGAGAAGTTATAATAGAATCAAGTTACAATGTCAGTGTGATAAAAAGTATCACATCATTGCTCTGTCCTTTTTACTTTATTCATTCACAGATTGAAGTTTCCTGGATTTCTGTCAAAAGAATTACTCTTTTAAGAATAGAATAGACCAATGTCATCTTTATACAGTTTGGGAATTCATCTTGAGTAGCCCAGAGATTAACAATATCAGCGATAATTGAGTCAAAGGAGTCTATGGAATACACTAACAGCAAAATAGACCATGGAACAAAAGACAGGTAATTCAACAGTGCACGACTGCTGAATAATCATTTTAACCTTACCAAGGGTCAGGATGACAAATAAAATAAATAAAAAATGAATGAGTTTAAAGAAGGGATGAGGGAAAGAACAACAATGTACTCAGAGGGAAACAGGCAGTTTTGAAGAAAAATGTGTGCAGAACAGAAATTGTACAGCTGTTAACAGGAAGGAAAAATCAATTTTACACCACATAAAGGGATACATTTACATCATTATGATTATGTTGGGAAAGGATTAGAATTTCACTTTCCTCAAAGCATTCTTGCAATGTGTCATATGATTCTTCCTTATCTGATGATCATGATGATGCATAAAGAATAGCACCTCTCAAGCATCGCTTTATTCAGTAACAGATCACCTTGTGTCCCTGAGCTCCCTGACTGCCAGATCTCATGTCTTTGTTTTCCATAGGTAAATTTAATTAAACCAGCAGAAGTGGAGTTATAATGGTTCACAAGCTGTGGAAGTAACTAAAGGGGAAAAAAGGGTGGGGGAGGAGACTTGAAAATGTGCACATATTCAGGAGCTCAGTAGTATTAGATAGGCAGATTGATCCTAAATGTGGCATAAACAAGGGATACAGAAGAAAGCAAAACCAAGAAAGCTGAATTCAGATGTTAGTGACACAGGAAAACACAAGCCATCATTGTAGAGAACACAGGTGTTTCAGAAATGGGGTAATTATTTGCTCTTTCTTTAAATACATTTTTAAAATCTATCATTGTGATTTGAATACAAGTACAAAATGTGATTGCACATTCCTTCCTTCCTTCCTTCCTTCCTTCCTTCCTTCCTTCCTTCCTTCCTTCCTTCCTTCCTTCCTTCCTTCCTTCCTTCCTTCCTTCCTTCCTTCCTTCCTTCCTTCCTTCCTTCCTTCCTTCCTTCCTTCCTTCCTTCCTTCCTTCCTTCCTTCCTTCCTTCCTTCCTTCCTTCCTTCCTTCCTTCCTTCCTTCCTTCCTTCCTTCCTTCCTTCCTTCCTTCCTTCCTTCCTTCCTTCCTTCCTTCCTTCCTTCCTTCCTTCCTTCCTTCCTTCCTTCCTTCCTTCCTTCCTTCCTTCCTTCCTTCCTTCCTTCCTTCCTTCCTTCCTTCCTTCCTTCCTTCCTTCCTTCCTTCCTTCCTTCCTTCCTTCCTTCCTTCTCAGAAGAAAACACCTGTTCCAGTTCCTACATATAAACCACCAAATAACTCATGGAGGACTATATTAGGTGGTTATACCACTATGGGAGAAATACAAACTTCATATTCAGGCACAAGCCAGCAAGAGTTTGGTTTTACAACAGAGAATCAGCTACCAAGTACATGATCATTTTACTGGCTGTTCCCTACTTTTAGATGTACATGGAAATAAAAAAATGGAAACAAATCTACCCTTTTCAGCCAAAGGTAAGAATTTAAAAGAGTACAGTATCTGACATTTTAACAAATAAAACCAGCAATGTGCTGGGTATTTGTGATTTCTCTGAATGCTTTCAGTTACATTACAATTAGATATTGAGTAATACATCCTGTGAACAGAACAGTACAACATGCCAGTGTATAAAATAGCATGGACCAAAGCCAATTATAAGAATAATGATAGCAGAAGTCAAATACAAGCTGAGAAAAGCTTACTTCGAGTTAATGAACTGGCATATAGATGAGTTTAAAACAAAGCACAAAAAAATCTATATTGAAATCCCTGTCAGAGTTTCAGCTCTACCATAATGCTCTAATCATGGAAACTATAGTGCATCAACTTTAAGTCCTCGGGAGAACAGTCAAATCTCTGTCTTGCAGTGGAGAAACAGGTTTTTTTTAATTTTTCTGTTTTCCACTATCCTGTTAGGGTCTTGCTTTTACTGGGTCAATCAGCAATCAGGTATGGTATGGCTCAAGGATCCTAACCCACTGGGCAAGTTCTAACCGTTGTCAACCATGAATGGCCTATCAGCACAGCTTCTAAAGCTATGGCATGATTTCAGCAGCTGAAATCTGCTTTTGGCTGTCATTTAATTACCCAAAGTTTTCCTATGCTTCTGTGGCTCGACAACTGTCATAAGCTAATTCATCTGAAGCATTTGAGTGAAACTCACATTTTAACATTCTCCATAAAATCAATGCTAAGAAATCTCCATCAATATCTCAAGCCTCTGAGGACTTAATCCCAGCAGCAGTCAAGAGATCTGATTGGCAGTCACCTCGTCAGAAACTGTAGAAGAATGCTTAATGCTGTGGCAGGCAGAATCCCATTGTTATCACAAAACCAGGAGCTTGAAAAGCAGATGAGTCAGAGGTATTGGCATAAGAATCCTTTAATTCCATATTATTTTCATGTAGTGTTGCTAGGTTCTGGGTTTGGTTTTCATTTGAATAGTCATTATAATGACTTGAAGTAGATTTCAAGTCTTGCAGGAATTTTCTCTAAAATGAGCAACATTTTACAGGGTAGGATCCTCAGAAGGAACATGAAATGGAAATTGAGAAGAGTAATCTCACTAGACTACAAGCAGAGCCAAAGAAGATTTCTAGGCATTTTTGCAGTGTATTATTCTCTCATAAGAATATATAGTGGAGGTATGTTTTTTCAAGTACATGGTAGAATGTTTAGCCCGTTTAAAATGCAGCTAACTGATCTTCTTAGAGTAAATATTTAAATGTTTTAACAATGGAAATGAGAAATGCAGACCAAATGCTGAATCCATTGTAATTCCTAATTGAAATCTGTCAAATTTTATGCATTTCAAGTTTTAAATTTTTTTTTAAGTTACAGTTCTGAATCCAATACCCTGTGCTCAGGGTAGTGAATTGCTAAATTAAACTGTCTGTTGACTTTTTTTAGGAAAAAGTAGAAGATAAATTGATTTTCTTGGATGATGGTATTCTGTAAGAATGAACATCCCCAAAGAGATTTCAAATGGAGCCTGTTGTCTTACTAAGTTGCACACCATGCTACTTTTTTCCTTGATTAAAACCTTAGTAAGGAACTGCTCAAACCTTGGGAGTTGCTAGGCATAACTGAAGGCCAGCATGTGCCAAATATGCCACAGCACGGAGTCTTTAGTTGTCATCCAGCATACTGTGTGTAAGCAATTGGCAAGCCTCTCCTACCTCTACCTCCCAGGACTTTTGTTATTGAATTGCTACATAGAATTTCTTAGCCTAATTGAACTCATTACTTAAGGGACTACTCGGTCTACACAAGTATTCAGGAAATATTATTCCTGAATAACCATGAATAACATTCTTATACTGGAATGAGAGTGGGCTAGATAACATGCCTAGATAAAATAATGAACAAACAGGTGCTAAAAGATGTTCTGGCAGCTTCACTGAATCTGGAGAACCCCCTCAGAAAACCTACAAGGAGCAATTCACCTTTTGCACATAATAGCTGGTGCAAGAAGCCCAGCTTCCCAGAAGCATGAGATAGGACCTATGAAATCACATACCATGAGTCAAATCCCTCGTGGCAAGAGAGAAAGATGCTGAACAGAATGGTCTGATAGAGTCCATTCCAGTTACTTCAAAAGTACAGCTACAAAAAAGCAGGATAGAAAAGGACTCCACCTAAAAGCATGTTTTACTTCTCAGGAAAGAAATGTTTGTCCTCAAAGGCTTTAATTATCTCCTTGAGCTGACCAGGACCAGGGCAGGCAGCCAGGAATTGCCCTACCAGACTGCAGCATATTCACAGGAAGATTTGACACAGGCTGACAGGCACACTCCTGTTCAATATCCAGGAGGGATTTGGGGAGCAAGGGCCAATCTCAATATTCCATTTGGATGTAACTGTCCTCTTCCAAGAGAGTGAAAGAGTTTGAAATTATATGAATGCAGCTTCTAGTAGGACAAGTGGCCTCTAGAAAAGGAACAGGCCAGAGACATACTGAAGTACAGATATACTTTGATTATCCCATGCTTGTTCCAGTGTGTACTGTGATTTATACCACAAAAAGTGCACTGAAAAAATTATAGTTTAAGAAAAGAGACAAGTGTCTTGCTCTGCTGAAAAAGGGATGATACAGTCATTACAGCCTTTTGATTTTGCCCATAGCAGTGTAAATCAGGAGTGATTCTATAGAAATTAGAATATCTGTGCCCAGAAAAATGACGAGTCCTTTTACAGCTGCACTTATCAGGATGTGCTAAGGGTCATTTTCATTCCTCTTTTGGAGCCCTATGGTAAGCTTTAGAAGTAATAAAATATTCCATTTTTTTCTAAGGCTGTGGACTAGGGGTAAGCTGAAAATCTACTTGTGACATTTATACACACTAACATTGACTAAATGATACTTCTGGTTTCAGGAGCTCCCCAGCCTTAACAACTGAACTTGAAAAAGTGTTTTCTGAGTCTGACAAGAAGCTGAACTGAGGGACATGCTCCTTGGCTTCCCTCAGATGCTCTTGACGTCAGGTAAGTCAATCCTTGTAAAACAAAAAAGCTCATAATTGTTAATTGCAAAGAGGTATGGTTCTGTTTCCTTATGATGTATATTTAAAAAATATAGTATCTTAAATTCTTATGTTTCCTATTGTGTTTAATTCTGGTACTGTGCCTGTGTTTGTGCTTAACGCTACTATTGCTATGATCTCTATGTTAGCTGCTAATCATGCAACCAGTGCTCTCTTTTTCTTCAATTTAGCAGTAGAGATATACAGGTAAAGCTACTTATAAAGGTACTTGTGAAGAAAAGGCTACTTATTGTACTCATCTGAGCTTTATTTCCCTCTCAGCATTATATGTGAGTTGTTCCATTGAAATAATAGCAAAATTTGATTACAATTTGCTTGTGGCATAGAAAACATTAGCCACTAAGTGAATGATATAGGTTTTTGGGTAGAGTAATACATGGATATTGTTAAAAAGTATGGAAAATCAAGGTCAGTCTGAAAGAGTTTCCAGACACAGAGGAACTAAGAGTGGAACTAGTTTTATGTATAATAGGCCAAAGTGCTGAAGTTAATAAACTCAAGTGTTCAACATGTGGGTGTGCAGTAATCCCAATGGGACAAACATTTTAAAATTCCTCAAAGTTTCACAGTGCTGAATTTTGCTTCATTGTGCAGTATCTTCTACTCATAGTCCCAGTGAAAGCAATTAATTGGAATTAGGTGGAGATATGAGTAGAGACAATATGGCCTGGCCCCAAAATCAAAAAAGAAATTAGTCTCAACATAATGCAAGGACAGATGTGTGTACTGGGCAAATCTAACACTACCATAAAGAAAACATGTGAAGAACATGGCCATGTATAGAAAGACAATGAAACCAAAGAAATGAACATAGCAGCACTACTTTGCTGAAAAGAATCAGAAGACACGTTATCACAGAAGAAACACTATCAAACTGCTTCATGAAGACAGTAGGGCTTGGAGAAGAGGAAATATGTAGGCTGCAGAGACGACCAGACTCAATTAATGTACCTTCTCTGAGGGTGGAATTGCAGCTATTGTAATAAGTTACATGATAACCCATTGAAAAAATTCCATTTAATGACTAATACTGGTTGTCATGTGTCATTGCGTTACTTAGGGGAAATTGTGGAGAACGGGGCTACCGAGTGTAAGAGAGAGTACAGATTGTTGCCAAATATTGGAATAGATATCACATTCAATGACACAAAATACATAAAAAAACTGTTTAAAGATATAACTGAATTTTCTTTTAAGAAAATTTCAGAAGTGCACAGGGAAATGTATTCTGTTACCCATTAGATGCATTAGCTAGTGTATTAGTATAAAGTCCTTTGGTTTTAGTAAGCCTGTTTGGAATGGGATAGTGGCAGACTAAAACCTAGGTAAGGACTAAATTCTGACTGTGAATTTATCTAGAAAACTATGTTGGGAAGAGTCATTTAATAGAAAATGGGCAAAAAATGTTCTTCCTGCAAAACTCCTACCTGAAAATGGATATTCCCCTTTTTAAGGTATCTGTTCATAGTTGCTCTTACAACAATTGTTTAAAAAAGCAAAACCCAAATGAATCCTCCTACATCAAGCACATTACTAAGAGTATAAAGTGATAGAAACCTCCTGATCACCACATCCATTTATGTGCCCATTTTATTCACCACACACTACAGGTAATGATATACAACTTCCAGCAGAGGTGTTCACTTACTTACTCCACCAGCAGCCTGTCTTAAATATGATACTTAGTGTATCTATAGGTCCCATATGAAATGTGCATTGTAGCAGAACAAGTGCCAAGTGTTCAACAAAATTGGCTGAGCCACGGGTGCTAATCAGCACACAAGAAAGACAACAACCTACAGAGTGTTTGCTGGTGACCAGCATGTAATGGGGTGTTGGAGAGATGTCAGTAATAACCAGAAGGAAAAGAAAGAGACATTCTTTAGACTAGATTTACCTGCTGTTGCTCATACATTTACTCCATGATGTGCATGAGTGAAATCAGTGAGACTAACATCACTGATTACAATTCAATCAAAACTAAACCAAAAACTTTCCTTTCAATCAAACAAAAAACCAAGACTATCAATACAATTAATTGAGCCAATATATTTAGCACATGACCAAATGCTAAAGAAGCTGCTTAACACAGTATTGTAAATCACATACCTGTAAAAACATACTAACTATTGTTTGCCAGTCTGGGAAACAAATTACTTTCTGTTCAACATCCAAATGATAGCAAGCATTACCTTTGGAATTATTTATTCATTTTAATGAGTGAATGAATTTTATATACAGTGATCTTATTCTGATGTAGTAGTTTATTTCAACATAATCTAAGTAGACTTCTATGACTTACTGAAGGTTTTTTTAATACATTTGAGAGTTAGACACTTTCCTTACAAGCCTTCATAAATATGATAGCAACAATATGTTTTTTGTTGTCATGTTTTCCAGTTTTTATATCTTTACTGAGACCCGACACCATTTAACGATGTTTAAGTTGCACCTGAAATGGGCAATTCTTGAGCAAAATATGCCACACACAGTTTGAAATTAATCTAAGGAGCTAAAGAAATTTAAAACATACATGTTTATAGGTATATATATTATATATTGGTCTATAATAATATATACACACACATGTATTTTAATGTTTATCTTTAATAGGAAAAAGTACAGTAGAATTTCACTAATGGCAAGATTTGGTTGTAGAGTATCCATAGAAAATTGGTGCACTTTTTCTGAAAATCAATATAAGCTCGAAACAAAATGTGATACTAGATAATTCTTTGCCATAGCCTAAAACGGATAATCAATTTAAATACTTAAATAATTGAAATGAACCCTTTAGTAATCAAATAGGCATTTGATAATGAAATATCTCCATTGAAAAATGTAACTGAGTAAAATTTTGTATCAGTCTCAACTAGGTGAGTGTACATTTAGGATAAGGCCTCTCAGTCCTGACTGGAGCTCATAGGTACTACTGGAGTACAAATAATAAAGAATAGTACATGTACTGTAAAGTCTCTAAACTCAGGGATAATACCAAGCATTTTCCATCTTTGAAACACTATACAAACATAAGACTATTCCTCACAACACCCCTGTGAGGTAGGTACAAAAGTGTTACCCCATCTTACTGATGGGGCAACTCATCCCAATACTGCAAGGTGCTAGCTGATGCTGTAAGAGGATTCCCAGAAGCCTGAGTTCCTGATTCCCAGAGGCCTCAGAAGCATGTTGTTCTCAAGCAAAATATTAGTCTAATTAAGAATTTGCCCACATCCTTAAAAATGTCAGTGGTACAGCCCAAAGCTGTTGGCTTTCAAATTTGTCACTTAGTCAATTGATTGAGACATTCTCCCTTTGAAAAAATAAGGTACTATACATTGATCCTGTGACATGCACAAACATGTATTTTTCTTTTCATAAGTCTGCTGATACCTTTAATATCTGCAAGGGAAGGCATTTCCCTGTGAGTGCATACCTTGTGTAGCAGAGCTGTAGCAAGAGTCTCCCATTCTTTTACTTATATGCATAAAAATCACAGGTTATTTTACTCATTTATGTGAATACTCTAAATAGTCATATGATGGCATCCAATTATATATTAAGGGCCACAGCCATATATTTTTTATGTTTTTCTTTCAGGACCTCCTTTAAAACTGGTATAATCCTGTGGAATGTACTAAAATATATGTATTCTCTTTTCCCTCTTTTGAAAAATAAAGTCCAGAATGCTTTTGCTTAGGCGTTCTTTAAAATACTGTATAGCTAGCCATTGTTTGAAAATGCTTAAGGAAAAGCAAGACATCTGAACCTGGAAGCAGTCCCTTTTGCAACAGAATAAGCCTGGTGTATCTCCACTAAAGGCCATAGAACTTCAGTGGTGTAACAGCAGGCAGAGTGAAGTTAGGATCAGGACTTCTATCCTCCTGCCCATCTGTGGCTGCCCTCTACCAGCAGCACTAACAAGCTTCATGCCTTCATCTGAAGGAGAGAGTGTGAATGGCCTGTTTGTCAGCAAATCCTGTGAGCTATGCACATACCTGATCACATCACTGAAGACTTCATCACTCATTATGCTAGTGTTACACATAGACGTAAAAAACAGGCAGCTCTTTTGACCTCTGCAGAATTAGAGAAAAAGGAAAAAAATAAACCAGAGTATCTTCCAAATGGCAGAGTACATGCAGAGAAGTAAATTAAAGGCAACACAAGTACAGCACAATTGCAGCTTTAGGAAAACAAAGCTTTTGCCAAAAGAGACAGGGAAAAACAGGTAAAGGAACAGACAATATATTGAGGGCTAATATATACAAAACGAAAAAAAAAAAAGTGTAAAAATTAAGTTATTTCAATCATTTAATAAATGATCTCTTTCTAATAACTCATGGGAAAAATGGAAGTGAAAAGTTCAAAAGCCTTGCTGGAACACTCCTCTTAAAAAATCATAACAGGCAATTTTTCTGATCATATATTGAGTTCCTACGTGGCTATCTTTTTAAACATCTGTAATTCAACAGACTTTGACCATTTTAATCTGTGTAGCATATTTTTTTATTTAATGTCTTCATATGATAAAAAAAATAACCCATACATATTTAAAAATAGATACCATTCTGCTTTCATCCTTTTTTTAGGGGGAGTAGGAAGGGAAAGCAGCTAATTTTCCTCTTGTGTTTTGAACAGAACCATAGCTATCAGCTTTCCTTTGCTTTTCTTCTCTTTTGCATATCATGTTTTCTCTCAGCAAGACTCAGGGACGTGCATGGAGGATGAAAAGCACAAATCTATCATTGTTGTTGAGTCATCTGAGGAAACTCATACCTTCTTTGGGTTCGTCTTATAAAACACAGTATCTGCATAACAAGGCCACTGAAAAATGATTAATACAGATTTTTCTCTTTTATTTATCTTTTGTCTGTTTTAAATGCAGCAGGCATTCACTATCAGAATATAACAGCTTGGAGTTTACTCAAACATACAGCTTTTTTGCAGGAGATAAGTAACCACATGCCTAACCTTAAGAATGTAAATACTTTATTTAAATCAATGTGAAAAAATAATTTGGTTAAAGTTAGACATGCTTTGATATTGGAAAAGAAGACAAAACAAAACCATGGCTTTAAACATATAGATTATGTCATTTGGAATGAACGGATGCGAGTTGTCAATTTTTTTCCTTTTTGTATTTTAGAATTTGAATTGCTCCTGATAAATTTGTTCATGCAGTGTATTGTGAATATTAGGCAGATATTTCAACAACCTGAAAAGGAGGCATTTTATTAGATAGTACAGGATAAATGTTCAGAAAGCAGTCAATTTAAAACAGTAGTCATTCCGAAGTCTGTTTTCCCCGCTCCAAAATATTTTTCTGGTGTCTTTTTTTGTACTACTACCTTGGGATAAATTCTGTTAAAATTTATTTTCATTGGAAAAGAGATTTTAATAATTCTATCCCTTTGCACTGTTAATATAAATTAGAAAAACATTTGAATATACGGTGTCGAGCTTACTCTGATTTTCAGATGCAATGATTAGAAGTCTTTGACACCAATCTACCACAAGTGACCTTAGTCTCATATCTTGTTCTGTTATTAATCAAGGAATGCAATTCAGAAACAATATTACATCCTGCATTTTATTCAATTCCATATGACAAAAATAGTAACCTAGACTAAGACATCCATTTCAATCAGTAGGTGTGTCAAGCCAACAAGAATTTAATAATAAAAAATATCAGATCTAGGTAACAATTCCCAGCTGTTTCAGGGAGGTTCCTAGCCCTACATGGTATCACAGTATAAAAATAATGTCTCTCTTCACCATGCAGAGAGGAATGGCCTAACCCTGAATACAAGATGGGGTCAGTCTTACTGTACCATCATCAACCATCTTATTTACAACACTTTACATATTTTTTCTCTTTTTCCTTTTTCATTTTTTCATCTCTATTTTTCTTTCTTTCTTATTTTTTTTAAGTTATACACATCCTTTAGGGAATAGAGATAACACTACATGGTACCAAATACTAGCAAAAAAAAAAAAGTCACACCAAAAATTACACAGATAAATAAAAACATTCAATTGCTGAAATACAGCAACATTAAGCCACCTCAGTTTTCTTTTTCTTTAATGCTTGGAAACACCCCTAACCACCCACACACTGTGGCAAAAAATTATGCTATACTGTAGAGGTGTTACAGATATATGATTTTGCTCAGATAGAGATATATATTTATATCTATATATCTCTATCTCATCATTGTAGAAAATGGAGCTGTAGAGTTCATTGTTCATTCCCAATAGAAACAGCTAATAAGTCTTTGAACCTCTTCTCACTCCATTACATGATGGCAGAAATACTCCATCCTCTTACAGTAATGGTTTCTGTTTTATAAGAAAGATTGTCCTATTTTTCAGTCTCAGCTGTGAAGACCTCACTGTCTGATTCATTCTTCAGGGGCATAAAACTCCTTGCACTGTTACCCAGCTACCCATAATGTCCCTCAAGCAATTCTGCTGGACGGAAGTTCAGAGTGTCAACTCCACCATGCTTGTAATGCACAAAAATGAGGTAGTACACAAAACATTTACTGTTCAAGTTTTGATTAAGCCCCAGTCTCCTCAGCATTCCCCACTTAACTTATGAGTGGAACCATTCCCTTTGTTTACTCAGTATAATTCCAGCAATGCAATCAACGTAAAATTATATTTGATTAATCAGAGTACATTGTGCTTTGGAGCAATCTGAAAAGATAATCAGACAGTTGGAAATAAATATAGAGCATTTGTGTGTTACTACTGCTCACACTGCCCAAAAGTTCTTTTGTTCCCACTATTACTAGGCAGTCAGCATCTTTCTCATGGTTACACGTGAAAGAGACAGAACAGATTACAGGAAAATTAAACCTACGTAATGTTTTCCTTCCTCTATCCTAGACTTGTATTAATATCACACTCCTAAGATAAATGTATCAGAATTCTTTCAGGGGTGGTCACGCTTTTAAGTGGGCATCATAGAAAAGTTAAACTAATCATTTCTGTTTAAGAAACAGCAGTCCCCATATTTCCTAAGGATCTGACAGTTCTCTTCAAATTTCTGCTTAGTTGATAGAGATCTCTCATTGTCTGAGCTTAAAACAAAACAAGAAACTGCAACAGAGTCCTCCTCCTTATTCTTTAAGTCAAAGTACTATTTATAAAATAGTTGACATCTTTGTTCAGTTTCAAATTATAGACAAACCTCCCTAATACAAAATAATAAAAGTGCAATAGTATAAATTAAGAGTTTGCAACCACATTATACAAACATTACCTTTTTATTGTACAGCTTTGATAACACGGAGTATTTACTCACAACTGTTTATAATGTTGTGAATAATTTATGGTGCTAAGGTTTGTCTGTAACTTGTTTTCCAATCATTGAGCTAAAATCCACGCTACATTTTTTTTTCATTTAATAGAACAACTGTCCACATAGCAGCTACAAATATTTAAATAAAAAAAGGTTTGTTACTGACAGGTACTTGCACATGAAAAGCATGCTATCTTTCCCAATAAAACTTCACAATTTTGCCTGCATTGAAAGAAACCACTTATTCATAGTAAAACAAAACCTGCTTAAAAAAAAAAAAAAAAAGAAAAAAGGAAAAAAGAAAAAAGAAAAATCACATAGCCAGATGTATTTTGCAGTACAAAAGCTTCATTTAAGTTTGGGACTAGTATATTGTCTGTTACCCGCATAATCTTAACATTATAAATACTACAGACAAGGATACCTTAATAATACACAGCATTGGGGTACTAAATCACTTATTTAAGATTAAGATTCCTAAAAACATAGTCCATGTTGCTAACTAATTTGAACAAAACCAGCAAATAAGTGTGACAATGCTGTAATGAAGCCCCCCTTTCTCAGGTGATAGTAAGTTTTGTAAGAAGCAAAGTGAATGTAGACTCGCCTCTTTCTGTTTCTAATGAAGTTATCCCATGACTGGTTTGTTTGTTTGATTGTTTTCTGTTAAATTAAAAGGTTTCAAAGTTCTCAGTAACAGTCAAACTCACTGTTGAAAGAAGTACCATGCAGACCTTGCAAGATAACTTTTCAGCAGCCACAAAGTTATGTATTTCTGCTATGGGTAAAATTTTAAAGGGAACCTATGCATTTAGGTCAGGAAACTAATGCTTATCTTCAAAAGCTGTAAATGGAACAGGACAAGTGTTGTGTCGAGTAGAGGTCCAACAGTTATTCGGAATGAATGCTTTTAATTTATGCCAATCTCTTTATTATCCTCAATAAATCTGGTGAATGGACGACTGGCCCCCGTCTCAGAACTTGCTTTGTCCAGACTGACAATGGGAGGGCTGCTGCCCGTGCGAGCTTTGTCCATGCCACTGGTAAGGTTACTTAGAGGCGGGATGGCCCCTCCACCTAGACTTACTGGGAGCTGAGGAATGCCTCCATTCTGTATGACAGAAATCTCATTGTTCTTCATAGCAAGTCCATTAGTGATAGCTGCAGCATATTGGTTCCAAAAATTGGGGTCAACATTCATGGCCCGAGCTGCCAAATCTTTCTGGAACATCTCGGAGAACTTGAGAGCATCACCACCGAGCAAAGCCATGGGGTTTTCCACAGAGAGGCGTCGGCCACGGCGTGCAGGGGCGTTATTCCACATGTGAGTCCCCATGTGAACCTGCAGAGTAAACAGGCACAAGAAGCACCCCCAAGTTAGCACATTCTGGTGAGGTGTCCAGCCTGAGATGCTATTACTTAGAGTAGCACTTGCTTTTTTAAAATAATGCTTTTTAATTCGTATTGAAAAAAAAACAATTCCAGTAAGGACACAGTTCTAAGGTCCAGTCAGCCCACAAAAAGAAAACTCAGATCCATAGTAGTTTTTCAATGTGCATTTGATTCTTCTCAGTAAAAACAAACAGTGCTGCAAGACTAAAGGGTACATTCTCTCTTGGGTTAGACAATTTCACATGCAAGCTGGAAGACCTCACATACTGAAGATTACCAAGGGCATTACTCATACTTGGAGATGGGTGGTTTTTCGCTTTTCCTTTTTTCATCCTGACTGTTTTCATGTTTTATCTCATGTCAGAAGCACTGATTAATTTGATAAATTTAGTATTTTTAAAAAGGACATTTAAAATATCTTCCCCAGGCTGAGTCCTGATGGTTAACCAAATGGCAGGAATAGGAGTGATCAGTCCTGTAGTAATCTATTGTAAATCTGTGAGAAACAGCTTTCTACTATGCAATGGCTGCAAAGTGGAATAGAAAATAGAAACTGGGGAGGCACCCAAGGAGCTGAGCAAGCTCCGTGTTTCTGGTTTATAACAAGGTTATTTTGCATTGATGGTCCATACGAACCCTCAGAACATGTCCACCAGCAGACTGAGTGTGCCATGACATCTGTCCGAACTACAACATGCCTGCATGTACACCTGGAAACAGTTTTAAAGTTTGCATCATTGCACAGCCACTTTCCTGTCCTTATCTTCTACACAGTGGAAGCATAATGACCACCACCATACAACAAACATTTCCTTGAAGCTCCCTTCTCACCTGTCTTTGGGACAAACACTTAGCACTAAAACTTGCTGAATTCAAGAGCAGTGCTCTTTAACCCACCCTCCCCAAGCCTTTACAGTTTTATGTGGCCTCTTACCTTAAGATTCCCCTTTGTGGTAAAAGCTCTACCACAGATTGTGCAACCAAACGGTTTTTCACCGGTATGGGTGCGCTCATGTATCTGCAGTGCACTTGCTGAGGAGAAGGTCTTCCCGCATGACTGACAGTTGTGCTGCTTGGGAGTCCGGCGAGGGGGGGGTGCCAGCATAGGGGTGATCCCCGGACTCATCACTGTCTGTGGTGCAGCAGGAACCTGGATTCCAGCTGGATGCGAGGGAACCTCACCCAAAGAGATCGGCTTGCTGTGACCATTCACTTCCATTTTGATCATGGTAGGTGCTGTACTGGTGACCAGGCTAGGAGTACTTTGGCTGGGACCTAGAGTAAAGTTGGGTTCAAATAACTGAGAAGGCAGCTCTTTTAATTTGTGAGTCAGTAAGTGCTGTTTTAAATTACCCATAGTGGAACACCCACGACTGCAGACTGTACAAACAAATGGACGTTCTTTAGTATGGCTGCGGTAGTGAATTTCCAATGCACTCTTACAAGCAAAAGGCTTGCCACAGATATTACAAACAGTACTTTTAAACTTACCACGTTCTCTGTTCAGGAACAGCAGACTAAAAGGAGCCTCCTCTTTGATGACCGGTCTTCCTGGGTTGGTGGATGTCAGGTCTAATGCGCCTCCATTTTCAGTTGTGGGTGGTGGACTGTCTGGTTTTTCTGTCTTTAATTGTATTTCTTGTGGCTCTCCCTGGTTACTGAGACCAGGGGACTTTGATCTGAAACTTTCACTATTGCTATTCACAGGAGACAAAGCTTGCATGGAGGAAGAAGACTCTGACATTGCAGGGCTGCCTGCACTCTGGCTTTCAAGATCACCAACTGCTGATGAGGAGTCATTGCTCAAATGGTCACTTTCCCCTGATCCATTTTCTATGGATTTTAAACTGGTCAGCTGCTGACAGTTCATGACAGAATCAATCATTTTCATTTGATTCTCCAAAGCAGCAATACTGGAGATCACAGAAGGTGGTGAAGAAGGACACGACCCAGAGTAAGAGATAAGGGGTTTGGATGAATCACTTGCCGTGTCCTTTAGTTCTGGGTCTTCTTCCATAGAATTATCATCAATGTCATCATCGAAGCTGCTCAGTGTGTCAACATTCTTCTCATCATAGGAAAGCTCTGAGTCCATGGCATCCTGGAAGCCCTCTGGTAGTGGCGTGTTAGGAATTTGCCCGCCCATATGCATACGAATGTGCTGCTGAAGAACAACCGCGTTTGTAAATTTCTTCTGACAAATGGGACACGAGTGCTGTACTCTAAGTGGTGGCTTTGCTCGATGAACTCCAAAATGTGTTTTTAGATTGCCTTTTGTAGTAAAGGCACGTCCACAAATTTTGCATTTAAATGGTCTTTCTCCTGTATGTGTTCTGTAATGCATCTTGAGAGCACTCTGACAACTAAGCACACGGTGACAAATGACACATTGATTCGGATCTGTCATCTTTTTATCAATGTTCTCCACTAGCTGTTGAAGTTTTGAGGTTTCTGATGTTTGCATAGAGTCTAGCAGACCACCAAATGGAAACTTTGCCTTAAACTGGTCAGACACTGCTGGAAGCACAGGGTTTGGGAGGCTTGTTGCAGCACTGTTGTCTGCAACCACCGTAGGAATTGAAGATGTGGCAGCTGCAGAAACTTGCCCACCTGCAGAAAGGTCCCCGAGCCGTGTGCTCGTGGGAGGCAGAGTGATAGGTTCTGTCTTGGTCAGAGATGAGCCACTCTGAACAGGCTGTGGGGATTCAGCAGATGCCGGAACGCCCGACTCAGAAGTGTTGAGGCTCGGGGATAGGGAAGTGCATTCACTGGAGGCAGGAGAAGGCCTCTGGGGTGACCTGCTCATAGGAGTGATACTTGGAGAGTCTCCGTAACTGTTCACACCAGCTATAGTGGGGGGAAGCTGGAGCCCGATGGAAGTCGGGACAGTTGGTAAAACAGGTTTACTGTCTAACCACGTTGTAACCGGCTTTTCGGGGGGCAGTGACATCCCATATGGGATTCCAGAGCAGGTGGGCACGTTATCGAGGTATTCTGGAACAGGATAAGGGTTCATCTGAATATGAGGGTATTTCTCTTTATGCCTCTGAAAATGAACTTTCAGGTTGCCCTTTGTGGAAAAGCGGTTTCCACATATGTTACACTTAAAAGGTCTTTCGCCTGTATGCGAGCGGAGGTGAATCTGTAAAGCACTGTCACTTCCAAAGACCTTGGCACAAAATCGGCATTTATGTTTAAAAAAGGGATCCTCGGAACTTGATTTGGGTTCAAACACTGACACATTTGGTGGTTTTCCTTTGCGGTGCTTCATTAGGGCGGACAGAGGATCAAGCGCGTTAGCAGTTGCAGCGATGCTAACCAGCGGATTGGGGAAGATCACGCTATTTGATGAAGTCTGAGGTAGAAGTGGGTTTGGCAGGCTGGACACTGAGGTGAGGCTTCCATGTCCTATTGAAGGTGGAGTTGAAGCATTCTGGGGCTGTGAAGCACTGTTAGAAGCATTTGACACAGAAATGGGAGTTATGGACGTAATTACGTTTGAGGAGGAAGGTACACCTGATTCAGGCAGGGCAGAAGAGCCACTGCTTGATATATTGGGTGTACTTGTTCCAGATGTAGGTCTCGAGATATGCTGAGAGCTGTCGAAGGCAGTGGGCTGACCACTGGTGGCCTGTCCCACAATGGCAGAAGGAATGACTGCAGTGAGCTGGACAGCAGTACTGGTGGCAAACCCCTGCAGCTGGTTGGAGGCCTGCCCGGGACCACCCTGGGCGGCCATGATCTGGTTGAGGGATGGTCGCAGGGGTTGGCGGTTCATCATTGCCACCTGACTGCGGATCTGCTCGATCAGCTGGAGCTGGTGAATCTGCTGCTGCTGCAGGGCCATGAGCTGCTCCAGGATCATGGGGATGGCCACAGCTGTCACTCCACTGCTGATGCTCGTGGAAGCAGTGGCCCGTGTGCTCTGTGAGAACTGTGCGACTGCCACTTTCGTGCTCAGCAGAGTCTCTAGTGTGACGTTGGTGTTTGGCATGTTATAGCTTGTCATGGAAGATGGTTCAGGGATCTGAGGTAGAGGAGTAGCTGTGTTTGATGTGCCTTGATTCTGGAAACTTTTCTCGGCAGAAGTTTCTACCTCCATTGGCTCTTCTTCCTTTTCCGTGTTTTTTACCTCAGAGCTGTCATTGTTTTCTGCCTGGACGCCTTCTTCAGCAGCTTCACTCTCTGCCTGGTCACTGGGAGAGCTCGTGGGTGAGGGATCAGGGAATTCCTCAGCAGGGGGTGGAGCTGGTTCATCTTCATTGATAATCAGCACCAGGGGGTTTTTAGTGCAGCTCTTCTTGTGCTCCAGGAAGTCAGTCCACTTGAAGAATTCAGCACAACACTTCTCACAGACATTGGTTTCTTCGCTTCCGCTCCTGCTCTCATTCCCGCTATCACCGTCATCCACTCCTTCTCCCAGGACTGCTAGAAAATCAAAAGATTTTATCAGCCAATGACTTGTGAGACAAGTCTCCCTACATTTAAAAATTTTGCACATAAGTAAAATCAATATTTTTTATTTTGTACACATTGCCCCACTTCAACATTTCTTAGGTCCCAGTGTGTGTATTCTATGACTCTTTCTACCTAGCTAATAATTTTCTTAGCACAATCCATCAAATTATGAGGTGCTATCAATTGTGGATACTGCTTCTTAATGAAATTCCATAGAAGCCATTGATTTCCAATATTTTCATACAATTCACAGCACCTTGTCTGTTGGGTACAAAGCAAACTTTCGATGGACTCATTAGGATTCCCCTTTACCAACAAGCTTCCTCATTTCCAGCAAAACTAGAGATGCCTTTGCCAGTTCACTTAACATTGCTAAACTAATCTGTAACCTTTCAAACTCAAATCAGCACCTGACAGGACAAACTGGGCCTCTGTTACTCAAGTGTGGTCCTGGACTACCTAGATTTATTATCTTTATACAGTGTTGAGAAACCATGAATTTAATGTAATTCTGTATAACCTTTTAAATCAATAAGCATTTATTTAACTTAAGAATTTTCAATTAAATGAATTCAGTTATAAAAGTAACAAGGGTGTGTGAGCACTTTTAGCATTTTGACTCAGAACATAAACTAGCATTATGTCTTTTTGCACTTTGCTTGTAAATGCTGTTAAATGCTGCTGAAATGAGCTGTTCTGTGATACATAAACTGGAAACCCTATACCCTAACCATAAAATACTGTTAATACTTAATACTATTAATTGGTTCTGTCAGATGCAATATTCCTCTAGCAAAAATCACAATAAATTACATGTTATTGCCATTAGCCAATAGAGTTCATTTTAGGCAAAGAAGAGAAACTAGATATTATATATTTAAAGTTCATTTGGATTGAAATGTTTAACATGAGAACGTCAATGTTGTAGTCAGGCACACTTTTTGTACCTATTTTCATCTCTCTTCATAGAAAGACTCAACAAATTATATGCTTGTGCCATAGTGGAAAACCCACTAATTGGTTACACATGTTTAATTACTGTTGTAGGCAGCTACTTCCTCTGACTCGCATTACCCTCTTGTGCCGAATAACAAGCACATTAAATGAACAGAATTCCAGAATTCTAATTCACACCTGATCAAATATAGCTGCACAGGAAGGAGAAATCAACATACAATAACATTTTTGGTGGGTTTTTCTTTTTTTGGTTTGGTTTTTTTTTTTTCTTTTTTTTTTTTTTTATGTCATGTAGGGGAGAAGGAATGTAGGCAATTACTTGGGTTCCATTTGCTGCTCTGGACATAACTGCTTTTTGTCAGCCCACAGATTGAGTGACAACAGCAAATCAGTTTGGCAGAAGAGAATGACAGCTGTAAATCAGTTTTTGTTATGTGCATTTGAGTATGTGAGAAAAGTGGCTTTGAGTCTTCTTGCCATATCAATAATTTAGTGTTTTGCTACTGAAAGAGAACATACTAGAATGTCTATTAGTTTATTTTCTTTTATACTCAGAAAGAATGCTCAGCCAAAACCCTGTGCTAAGATTTCAATTAAACCCTGTGCTAAGGTTTCAATATTCTATTTCTCTATGAGAGATGTGGTCACATAATTGAAACAAAAAACAAAAAGAATGTTTTCTGCAATCGTGGGATCCCAAGTTGCACTCTTATTTATCTGGATATTTCAACCAATTTTTATACAATTAGCACCATAACCCAACATCAGGAAAAAGATTGTGCAAGTAAAGAATAAAAGAGCCGACAATTAACAAGTTATTCTACTAAATTCGGCCGTGGTATTAGAATGCTGGTAGTCTAAGCATCCTGCCAGAGCAAGGAATGTAGTATGTATCTGTAATGAGGTTGAGCATGGCTAGAAGCAAAGACATAGCTGATTTGTCTTGAAGATAGGCAGAGTAAGCAAATAAAGTGTCCAATACTGTTTCTACTAAAATGAATGGCAACACTTCCATTGACTTTAGTAGATGCAGGATTGGGCTAACACCCTCCATACCCCATGTTTAGTATGAACAAAACTTGAGGCATGCTTCTGGTATGAACATACCCGGAACTGTTAGAGAACACCTAAAAAAAAATTGCCAAGAAATTGAGAACTTATCATTTCAACAGAAACACTTACAAAAAAAAAAAAAAAGGTAGCTGTGGAAAATAAAAGTGCAATGTTGAGATGTTCCGGTTGCTTTTAAAAAAGAGGTTTTTACAGAACATTAACTATAAAATTGCTTTTGACAAAATTGTCTATCAGATCTTTCAGTCTTTGCTCAGCTAAAACTCCCTACAGATTTCAGCAGGGAATTTTGTCTGATAAAGGTGATAAATTTGTGCCCTAAATACTGTTTCCTAGCCTTTGAGACCCTCTCAAACGTATTATTTTCCTGTACCTTCCAAAACTGTACCTTTCAAAAAATTTAAAGATGACACTATATCCACTACATACTCATACATTCATGTATTCAGTGATATATGCCACTAAGTAACAGACATCCATTCTCTATTAAGAAATGATATTGCTGATATTAAGAAATTATTTTGCTGAATGCAAAATTTTCTAATTTCAAAATTCTACTGCATTTACTAGTTAAAATAAACACTTCTTTAAATACTACTGTTTTTCCCCCTTCTTTTTTTATTTTTCCTTTTGGAAGGGGGCAATAAAAAGCAATTCAAAACAGTCAAGAATTATTTAAGACTTCTGCATGAAGTGCTGAACCTGGTACACTGTTTGGGTTAAGATAGATAATATATAGCTGTTGATAGACAATACTAGACTAATCCTAACGGTAAATGCTTCTGTAAAAACCATCACTTTGCGTTACAAAAATATCACAGAAGATAACATGATTCACCACAGAAAAAGAGCATACTGGCAGCAGGTATCCTAAAGCATATTCTGAAAATCCCAAAGCCTCCCAAAGTGAATTAAGTGAAAAAGCAGGCTTCCAAACCACATTTTCGGTGTGCGCTCTGGCTCTCGCAATGTGAAAGTATGCAGAGTACAGACCAGCAAAGCATCCAACATCCAATGCCCTTGCCTCTCTCCAGAGTCTTTCTGAACTAAGACAACTCAAACAAATCCTTATTTACATTACAGATTTGCATTTTAAAAGTCGGGAAGACAGATTCTTTGGTCCTTGCTCAGAATCTATAGAGTGTCTTGGTTACTAGCACCAACCATGCACACAGAGATGTCATTTCTCCAAAGGCTTTCACCAGGAACATTTTCCAGTGCTTATTTCTAAACATTGGCAGGCCAGGTAACAGTTTTGTGTTGTTGTTATGATTATGATTATGATTATTATTCCAACTACTACTTCCAATATTGCTACTAAGTGATTGCAAAGGAGGATTGATCTTTAAAGAAGTTGCTAACTGTAGCTCCCCTTCCAGCTTTTATCTATATATCGGTATTCTTTTGTTTAAGGAGAGCTTTCTCTAAACAAATCTCACACAAAAGCTTTCAGTAATTAGTGATGGATTCAGGCAATATAGCCATTCAAATATGGCTGTCCTCTGATCTAGAATGAGCTGATCAAACACCAGAAAGCTAATTATTTCAAACACTGTATAGTAACAACTAAGCCCAAATCTGAATATCTACAACCAAAAGAGGAATTATTTTATGCATTGGAAGACAGTCTCAGGATCTCCATGTATCAAAGTTAGTACGTATAACACATAAGCTTTCCAAAGCAATCTCACTGCCAGGACGTATTGATGTGGACCTGTGCAGCATTTCATAATAAAAAGCAGGCTAGTATACTTGTTCTCAAACTCAAAGAAACAGCAGTTTGCATTTGAAATATAATTTGTGAAAAAGTACATGAGGAATGCAGCAGTATAGTTATTTCTTGGAAATTCTGTGCTCAGCTCTGCTCTCAATGAAATAAATGGTTAGTTTTGTGCTGTCTCAGGGGGACCAGGCTCCTGCCTGCACTAAGTGGGGACCTACAGCTCTATTTTGTATTTCTCCTTCCCTCAACTCCCATACCTTAAAAATATTGAGAATACTTTTCCAATGACCGATCGAAGTTCATTCACCTCATCATCCATCTGCCTTGAAATAATTATGGACTCCTTTAGAAAAATATTTCAAATAATGCCAAAGAGCTGCTAGGAGTTTTCTTCCTTCCAGTTCATCCTCAAACTAGACATACTACAAATCTCATCACAGTGTTTTCTATATAGGATAAATTATTCTGGCTTTTTAAAAAAAGTCAAAGAAATCTCTCTCATAACTTCACTTCCTTGGACAGGCAGGCAAGCAGGTGACACAAACAGCATGAAATTAAATGCTGCTTTGCCACGGGTGATGGTACCTTGCTGCACAGCATGCTGAGGCTACTAAGATGCTTCACAGAACGACAGCCTGTGGTCTCAATCCAGCAAGTCCTACTCAAAGGAGTAGCCCTTACTCACATCTGAAACAGTGCTGAATTTAATAGGATTGAAAGAGTACAAGCTAGCCATGCAAACAAACACTTCCAAGGGTAAAACAAGAAAGACTAAAAATAACAGCTGATAAGTATTTTGCAATATATACCTGTATTGGACAAAAGGACATTGCCTCCATATTTCACAAATGCAATTTCTAACACCCATTTCAGTAGTACTTACTGATATGAAAGCACTAAGGCACTGTATCTGTTGTTGCTTTTGAAGTGTAAGTCCTCACTGAATTCAACAGGGAGTAAAGCTTAAAAGCATTCTACATGAAAGGTTGTTTTTGATTCTTTGTTAAAACTCATTCACTTTATGAATGACAGAAATCTATACAAAATTTAATCACTAATTCAAAATATTAAAAATGTTAAATGCTAAAATATTAATATACAATTTAATTTTGGTTTTTTAATCACTGGATATGTCTATTGCAGGAAAACATACAATTTTTCCACATTTATTTATGCTTTATACTTGTTTTCATTTCCCCATGTGTTACAAAGTGATTGAATTTGTTAGGTAGTGAAGAACTTAATCTCTTTTCTTTAAATTTTCCTGAAGAGGAACAATAATTTCTGTTATTACAGTGAAGATGTCATACAGTAAAGATTTTCAAGGACTTTGGTGGAATTAAACGAGCACTTGCTTAATCTTACAGACATGGGTTGAATTTTGCAGTTCTTAGTTACACAAAAGGTGTTGAATGGGAGTTTTGTCAAGTAGTCAGGATCTCAGACACTAATAACCTCACAGTTATTTTCTTTTTCTCATTAGTAGTCTAACAGCTACCAGACTAATCTGAAGCTGCTATGGGATGCAAGATGAATTACAGCACATCAAGCCCTGTGAAAACAGGTGAAAAATCTCAGGCAGCATCTCTCAGATGGTACCCGAGGCAAGCTCCCTGAGCACAGTGGCTCCAGCAGAACTAGCACTTTGTACCACCAAGGTCTGGCCCTAAAATTAGCCCACAGAAATTCAAACAAAGGCATTTTGAGAAAGGCACTTTGGGGTGGTGATACCTGAAGCCATTCAGGTGCTCTGGTGACTCAGTGAGGGGGGTACAAGGGGTTGATGCCAGGAGGCTTTGCTCTGTGTCCCTAACTATGTGTACCCGCCAAATAATTTTCGGGCAGCAGCAAGGAAGATGGTGTTGGCCTGCTTCATAAGTACCCAAGGAGAAGGGAGATGGCTCAAAGGATGCCGTGGGTCCTTTAGTCACCTTTGGGAAATGTGCAGAGTTGAAAAAAAAAATAGTTACTTCTGATTACACACACAGAGGATTTGTAAACCTGGCTTTAGTAGTTCTGAATTTTTATTGCCGGCATAGATCTTTCTCCTCTGTATGACAGAAGAGCTTCTTACATGGTGTGAAGGGAAAATATAATGAATGGGTGCTTCAAAAATGTTGCTATCTACTTTTGTGAAACAGACTGAAACTAAGCATCACATGCTAGTCAGGTTAAGTCTTAAAATGTATGCTGCTTGCTAAATACCCCCTTACTTAGGGCTAACTGCTTCCAGTCTGGAAAAAGCCCCAAGCAAATACTGTGCTTAATTTTTGCTCCAGAATCTTTTTGTTTTGTCCCATCTTAAATCAGTTCTAGTTCCACACAAGTAAATTAACTGAACAGAGCCTTTTCAGTTATATTAAATAAGGACTGTAACAATAAAATTATCTCTGATAATTCAGTATTTTGTTTTTCTGTTACTCTGTGTCATGGAATCCTCATATTATGTGTGATTTACTTGGGTAAAATCAAGTAAGAGGATCAACATTTCCTTAGGCTTGTACATATTTTGAATTGCCGATACCTTCCTGAAGCATTCAAACAAAACAGCCTTATAAAGGAATACAACAAATGTGAGAGTAAAATATTTTCTGAAGCTTCTTTTTAGACTATACACAATAATACAAATGAAAGCATGAAAGAGTGTTGTATGAATTGTTATTTTTTCTACATTCAGAGCTCTAAAATGGTGAGTTAATTAATATTTTGTAAATGTAATTTCTTTCAGGAAGATAAAAAGATACACTGAGAAGCAGTGTCGAAACTGTGAAGAAGTTTCAGAAAAAAATGCATATGTTAGCATCAGCTGAAGCTAAAATGTCTGCTAACTATAAAGACAGAGGTATAAAATGCTCTCATATGCAAATCCATTAATCATTTCAAAGTGCAACTCATAATGTTTTGTATATTAAAACAAACATTATTATAAACAAAACTCTGAGCCTAGTGCACAGATGCAGGACAATTATTTACTATTCCTATCATCAGAATACTTTTTTTCCCCCAAATACAGATTAAATAAAGTAACAACATATACTAAAAAAACCCCATAAATTTGTTTTAAAATTATAATAATTTGGAAACAGTAGCCTTATAGCAACATAGTGATCCTGGAGAAGAGCAGTACTACTTTTTCCTTAGCTCTATCATCTCTTACAATTGACAGAGTTGTTAAAGAAAGTTTTCTTAAATTGTTAGAACACGTTTATTTTCTTGCAAATTCATTTTTTTTAACTCTTTATGATAGCTTTGAATCCCATAAAGAAAGATGAATTATCACATACTGAGCCCAAGCTGTGAAACAGGAGGAGACAAATAGAGACCCCTACTGTGTTTAACAATGTAGAAGAAATTTCAGACTCGCAAGAAAAATTTTCTGTCCTTTTTCTCAGCCCACAAAAGCTGTCAGTATAGATTTGAACAGTGGAGGGCACTCTTGTTATGCAAAACCCGGTGCTGACCTGGCACTCTCGGTTTGATCTATTCAGTAGCCTGAATCTCAGAATTTGTTGAGTAACAGCCACCTGTAGCACAGGCACTAACTGTACTCTGGTTAAAACATTTGCAGTTTATAATCTGTGCAGCGAAGCACTTTACTATATCAAACACCGGCGCCTTTCTCTGTGGACGCAGATGTGGAACAGATGCAAGCTTCATAAATTGTTTGCAATATCTGTGCAAGATATCATATTAAATAAGACTTGTGCTATGTTTTTCAAAGTCATGTAAACAGCTACTCGGTTGGCTGTTATGGCACAGGTACAATAATTTCAGGTTGGCCAGAATTTGTGTACAAATAACGTGGGTGTCTGTAGGAAATATTTGGAATGCATTGAGTTTTATTGGTAATCCTAAAAATAAATAAATAAATAAATAAATAAGTAAAATAAAATCGAAGTAAGAGGGAGATTCTGCATCTGATTCATAGAGATTCTGCATCACTTTCCTTGGAAAGTGCATAATTAGCTACATCTTAAACTGCACAACTCTTAACACCCTGCATGAATTAATGCATCAATGAATCAATCACTTTTTGCATAAGCACAGAAAGGAGGACAAATTTGGTTTTGGAGACTTGCAAGACAAGGAGCCGATGTGAGGACAAAATCCTGCATCTCCAAATTATTTCAAAACTGAACTTACGAGTTCTGGGCTCCTTTGAGCAAAATTACTCACAACCAGGAGCAACTTGAAAGAGCAAACCTGTCACAGTTCAATGCCAGTTGTGCAGCTCAGTCATTTTGGTCTTTTACCATTCCATACACTGCAGTATTGCCCAGGATAGCAAAGCCATAACGATCTAGACAAATCCTTTAGCTTTCATCATTTCCAGCTTCGGGGACATTAGTGCATCAACAAATTCATAAATGAAAGCTATCGAATGGCACCAGGAGAAGGGGTCTCCTGAAACACTGAATAATTACTCGGTTTTGATTTTCTGGAATGGCAGCACCTGCAGGGTTAATTAAGCAGCTCAAGATGCTGGGCTTCACAAAAGAAAACCTTTTTCCTACTTTAAGGACTGTAAACACTTGTGCTGGACTAGATGGGCATTTGATAAACTGTACAGCATATAGCAAACTCCGAGGGATCTCTAGTTAACACTCAAATTCAGTGTTAACACTTAACAGAACAGTGGTAAGCCGTGCTGCCAAGGTCAACTGCACAGATGTACTAATTGTATTATGAGCTTGACATCTAGTGGCCACCCCTGGCAGGGCAAAGCAGGCAAAGGTTAAATCAGCAAGCCTTGTCAAAGCACTTCTAGCTCCCCACCCTCCGGGAGAGGAAACCTGGGGAAGCTTTCTGGCACTCTGCGATCCCACCTTCTGGCCGGCATTCCCCGGCGGAGCTCCTGCTGCCACCGCGTTGGGACCCAGCCGCGCAGCGCCCAGCTGCGCCCAGCCCGGCCCGCGCCCGGCCCGGCGGCTGCTGCAGGGGCTCAGCAGCCTGCCCGAACCGAGGGTGTGCCTCCCTCCCTGGCTCTGAAGTTTGGGAATATCTTCGGTGATTTTTTTGCAAAAAGTGATAGCTTTCAGGTTTCTGGGAGGGGTGAGTGGTGAAGCTGGGGGTGCGGGGAGAGGAACACACCGCACGCTCCAGTATTAGAAAGTGGCAATAAGGATTTCAGAAGGGCTTTTTGTAAAGATTTAGCTTACACTATGATAATAAATATTGTTCAAGTATGCTCACTTTTTCCACCCTAAATATAGGAAGGAAATAATAAAGCCCCCTCTCTTTAATCTTCTGTCTTTTCACTTTTTCTCAAAATAAACAGATTTTTCAAATGTGTTGCATTATGGTTTTCTATCACCATTACAAACATCTATCTTTCTGGCTTTCACGGTTTTGAAGGGTATTTCCTTGATAAGAAAAAACGTTCTCTAGGTCCAACAGCACTAGAACTGAACCAGCTCCTAAAAGTATATTTTGGCCAAAATTCTCTTTTTTGAATTAATGGAGAACCTTCCCTACATTTAGTGAGAAATTTTAAGAGCGCAAAGGAAACAGGATTGACATTGATATATAAAATTCAATATGAATGTACTGCTAGAAATAGATTTATTAGTGCTTCCTCTGGGAAAAAATATAGACAATTACTCTCATTTTACAAATACAATATAATAAAATAAATTATTTTATATGCTTTATTGCAGAAACTATGTCAGTACTATTTTAATGTCATGCCTGACCTGGTTTATTATCAGCAAAAGTGATTGACTCATACCCTTGCTGCTGGACAGTCAACAGCTATGCTTGTCTGTGTTGGGCAGACAACAAATCAAATGAAGGAGAGCTATCAGGAAAATCTTCCCAGGACTCATACGATTTTTCAGATGACACTAATACTCTTTATTAATTAGTTTATTTTTACACTTTTTCTAATGCCACATGTTTTTTGAATTGTAGCTTTTCCTCTATTTTAGGCAAGGAAAAGTAATTTTCAACAGATAAATGTATGCATATTAACAGCTTAATTACACAGAATTTAAACAAACACCTTTCAAAATTTCCTCTCTCTCACTCTGAAAAAGGTGCCTTAATGTCTGCCCCAGGAGATGGTAAGACTTCAAGACCAGCATCATCAGATAAAATCTGACTCAGTTTTGTCTACTTCCATTGTTATACATACATCAGCAAATTGGCCGATTGCTGCTGTTTTCGTATTATTCCAAATATTTTTCTATGGTCAACACAATTCAGTGCAGAGTGTTTTTAAAATTACACAAACACAGATGTTACATAGTTTGAACGTGAGGTCTCTTCTGTAATGGCAAAAGTATTTATATAAAGTTTCAATTACCATTTCTAATCAAAGGGACAATTCATAGCCCTACTAATTTGGCCTTTATTTTTCAAAACAAAAAGCCTTCTCTTACACTTGCCTCAGAACAAACATTTGCAAAAATCACATAAAATTTATGCTTGCTGACGGCTGCTTGTGACTTCTCAAGTTTGAAATGCAACAGTGTCTAAGCAATAGAGAATAACCTCAATTTCATACGAAGGAACGTTCCCTCAAAATTTGTTTTAACCCTCCCTATATGCAGATGGAGTGACCACACTTGCATGAGGCTGGCTGCTACATACAGAACTGTGTCTTTGCTGTAGCTGAGCCTGTGTGTCTGTGTACATACTCCAGAAGAATACTAAGTGCTGTCACAAAACTGCCTAAACTGCACAGCCCATTCTCAATTTACCAAGATGAAACAGATCAATTAGTTTAGACTATATTGTATGTATTGAAGAGTGGGGGAAAAAAGAGGTCTAATATTTTGAAAAAAATGACTGAAAAAGGCACATTAGAAAACTCTTTTTACACAGTTCACTACAAGGTATCCCTTCCACCTCAGGCTAAACAATAATACATCTTTGCCAGAAACTTCACATGAAGAAGTCCAAAGCACCATTTGTCAACGCTCTTACCAGAAACTCACTTGCACACTCTAAGAACCACTTTTCAGCACAAAGAAAACCACAAAAAAAACCCCAACAAAAATTAAAAAAAAAAACAAAACCCCCACAAACAAACAAAATTCTTTCTATTATCCCTACATTAAAAATACAAAGTCTATGTCTATGGTTTAATTTTAAAATTAAATGGAGTTGAAGGATGTTTATTGTATCTACAATTCTGATTAATTTGTAATCTGTTGAATTAGGCAAGTGTATTAGAAATGTAATTCCAGCTATTACAATGCATTACATTTACTGAGAAACTGAGATTATTGTATTTACAGGCAGTCATCTGAGTCCTGCTGCTGCTGTTTTTAAATGATTTCCAGCAGATCTTCTCATTTAGCAACCTCAAATTGTGCGGTTTTAAAACATATTTTTGTTCACTTTTCTACACTGAAATTATTCAAGAAATATATCGTCATCAGCTACTTGCTAACATTTTTTTTCAAAATTATTTAAAAATATATTTTTAACATTTCACTTTTGATTAACAATTTCAAACGATTTCAAGTGTATATCTGTAGCTGATGGCATACTAATTATCTTCAGATTTCCAACAGTTTCTCCTCACCATGATAATGTCCTGTTTGAATGCAGTTTGAATGCTGTAGCTCAAGCTGGCTATAAAATTACTTGTTTAGATTGTAAAACTTTTGTGATAACATTAGCATGAAAGTTCTACTATGACCAGTCAGCCTAAAACCCGGTCTAATGTTTTTCTTCCATCCTGCACCCCAAACTTCCATGTTTCACTCTGTTGCTATGAATGTCCCTTCACTGTGAGGATTACATTTATGGGACATTAATTTTTAAATGCTTTGTTTTATAAAATCTATTTTGAGGTGATATCAAACATAATTTCATTAAATTAATACTAAACTTCATTTGCCTAGTCTTGCATTAACTCCTTTGGAGACAAGAAGCAAAATGAGCCAAAAGGCTACACATATTAAATAATACTGCTTAAACAGTTTACTTTCTTAAAATGACAAATATTCTTGCGCTGTGTCAACTGTTTTTGGCCTGTTGCAAAATATACTCAGGAACTGTAGCGATATCTTGATCACAGCTGTGAACAGAAACTAAGAACACTGACTTTACAAGAAGTGTTTTAATTCACGAGATTTGGAATTCTCATTATATCTGGCCCATAAAATTGCTTTCAATTATGGCAAACGCTAGGCTTCCTAATATAATCTGTAAATTATTTACATTACTCGAATGTGCACTAGATAGCCCTCTGCTCCTGTAGCTTGTCTCCACCTTGTTCACATTTCTCAAATGAAAGTGCAAACTCATATTTAACTTGTTAATTCTTAGTCATCAAGGGTTTCACTCTATTAATTAAAATATGTTTTAATAGAAGGAAACATAGTACATTTTGATAACAGCCTTCTAAGGCTGAAAAGTATTTTTACATTGTTGCATTTTAGGGCTGCTGTGAAAGCCGATTTTGTGCTATTCAGGGACCACAATAATAACGCTTTAAAATTCCTCACTGGGATGCAATGTAGTCCTTTTGATGGAAAGACTGTCTTTCTCATTCGGCAGAAATAAATCCATTCATTTGATCATGTAGTCATTGAGGGCAATACAAAACAAACCAAGTGTGAGAAATTCTATGTGATGAAGTAAACAAAACAAAACCCCCCCAAAAAGGGGAAAAAAAAAATTTCCATGACAAAAAGATTCTTTGTCCTTAATCTACCCACCATATGCAAGCGTTTCTTTTTAGCATATCTCTTGTTCTAATCTCGGGTGACATGGCTACATAGATAAGATTCATAAAACAAAACAAAAACCTAGTTTAACAATTTTTTTCAATTTATTAACTTACCAGGAGTGTCATAATGAAGTAGTGGGGTTTTATTTTCCGGTATTGAAATGGATTCAGAGCATGTAAAAGTTTATAATGCTAATGATAAATTCTTAGAACTAGAGCCCAACCCAAAAGAGATGGGCTCAATAAATCTTGCTTTCATAATAAAATACTAATTCTTATCTACTTGTCTCTATTAATTTATTTTACATGACCACAGTTTCCAAAGGAAATAAAAATTGAAAATGCACTGCTTTGCTCCTCCACTGTGACAGAAGGAAGGATTTCTCTGTGTGCCTGTTATTGTCAACACCGAAGTGGATTTTCCTGAAGCAGTGGCAGGAACCCCCATCGCAGCTTTGGACAGTGTGGGACTTGCTCCCTGCCTCCCCAAACACCCTGGGAAGGAGTGGGAAGCTTAACAATTTGCCAGTCTGACAGATGCTTTAACCTTATGAAGTGGATTCACACTGTCTTAAGCTTCAGGGCTGTAAAGTTCAGATACAATAGTCAAAATCCTCCTCAAGCTTCAACTTTGCTGCTTTTCTCTCCTCACAGATGCAACTTAAGAGTAATTATAGTTTTAAAGCAGGAGAAGGACTTTTTTGTTTTCCTTTTCGAAAGGGGAGAGAGAGAGAGAAGATAATATAGTGGAGCAAGAGGCCTACACAGAAAGCAGAAAACATTTGGGATCCCACTAGGTTATATAAGAAACTAAGAAATCAGCGGGCTCTATGCAAAGAGGAAAAGAAAAAACTTTCAAGTGGAAGCTCTCATCTTAGTCCAGGAGAAGAGAGCATGGGCTGTGGTGTGCCTTTGCATGCTGCAGTGCCAGGGACTACTAAGGAAATTAAAAGTAATTTAAAAAAAAAAAAAAAGGAAAAAGGAAGAAGAAAACTGTGCAGCCCTATTCCCGAAAAGAAAATTACAGCAAAATGGAAATAAATCAGGATTATAGTCCAAATCTCTCCAGCTTTGGACACTTGTTCACTAGCAGCCTGGCATCCCAGATGAATAAAAGCAAGTGTGCGTGTGCCTGCGTGTGGGGAGGAAGCGAGGAATGGCGGATGGGCGAGAAAATAACCCTTTCCCACTGCTTACAGCTGGCGCGACAGGGGCTGGTGGCGATGGTGGCACTCCGTGTCACCTACCACTGATAATAATTACAGTCGCAGCAGAGCCAGGAGGCGAAGGGGGGAAGGCAGCGCAGGGGGAAGGCTAAAAGCTGCTGTTGAATCCTCTCGAAAATAATGAAACCAACTCCCCTGGCCCCGCGCATCCTAGCGGCCCTGCCCGCTCCTACCATGCCCCCCCCGGCCCCCCAGGGCGAGCGGGGGGAGCTGCCGGGGCAGCCCTCGCAGCCTGGGCGGGCGACCCGGGGCCACGGGGGCATCCCCAGGCAGCGGCCGCCGTGGGGCTGCCCCGGGGCCCGGCAGTCCACGGCCCGCGGGACCTCCCTCGGCCCCGTGCAGGGCACCCCGGCCCCGGCCGCCTCAACTTTCCTGCCGCCAGTGGGGCGAGCGGAACATGGCTTCTGTCCGCTCCGAGCCTCCGCCAGGAGGGAGCAGGAGGGGGAGAAAAGGGAATGCCCAATAACACAGAGAGAAGGAGCGCAGCGGAGAGGAGGAGGAGGAGGAGTAGGCAGGCGCTGCTCCGGGGCGCCCGTTCCTGCAGCTGCTCCAGCCCGGGTGAGTGGGGAGGGAGGGCCGAGCTCCGCCGCCGAGCCCAGCAGCGATCAAAGCGCTGGGAAGGCCGGGAGGTTGCTGCTGGGAGGGCTGGTTAGGCAGGGGGTAGGCTGCAGAAACTTGGCTAAACTGTGAACTTCTCTGTTCCGCTGCCTCTTCCCCCGGCTGCTCTAATTCCCATTCTCCCGCTGCAGAGTAATTGCACTCCCATGTTCACCATCACCATAAATTCACCTATCTCCATCCGAAACACATTCACAAAGAGAGAGAGAGAGAAGGAGAAAGAGGCGACGGGAGCCCTTACCGTGCTCAGAAACTACCTCTGCTTGCAGCTCTTCGTCCGATTTGAGATGCTGGGGTTTCGCTTGCTTTCGACGAGACATGCTGCTAACTGAGCCGTCTTAACTCTGATTTTTGCAGAGGCATCAGCGACGTGGAGGTGGCAAGGAGGGGGGAAGGAATTGGGAACGAAGGGAGGGGGCTTGGGGACTGCAAATAACTGTTCACAAATAAAAGTCGAGTTGCAAAACAAACCAAACAAACAACAGAAAAGGCAACAAACACCCCGGGAAAAAAAAAAAAAAAAAAAAAAAAAAAAAAAAAAGGCAAGGCTAACCAGCCAGCCAAACTGGGAGTGAGTGAGTGAGTGCGTGGGTGAGCGGGTGAGCGAGCGGGGGATGAGCCGGGCGGGGTGTGCGCGGAGCGGCGGGGTGTGCGCGGGGCGGCGGGCTGGGACGGCTGCGCGCAGCGCGCATGGGGCTCAGTAATTATGATTGTGAATAATGCATGGCGATTAATGGTGCTGGGGGCGAGCGCGGATTGGCGCAGCTCCAGCGGACTCAGGCTGCATATGTAAATGAAGGACGGGGCTCCGCAATTAGCCTCTTCGCTCCGCCAAATGATGCGTCTCCCCGGCACCGGCAGCGCCGCCTGCGAGAGGCACCGACCGCGTCGGTGGCGACGGCAGCGGCAGCAGCGGCGGCAGCAGCGAAGCACACACGCACCACGCAGGAGGGAATCTGTTTTGCACACACTTTACACAACATATGTGCAAGGTTCACTTGTTGGGAAAGGTCACGATCTTCGCTTTTCTGTCTGTCGTGCTTTCTTCCCCCTGTCTCTCAGTTTCTTTTGCTCTGCTTTCTGCTCTCTGCTTTTTTTCTTTTTCTTTTTCTTTTTTTTTTTTTTTTTTTTTTTCCTTTTCTTTCTTCACATCACTCTGCGTCCTCTGCTCTCTCGGTCACGCTTTCCCCCGAAGTTGAGCTGCAAAGCAACTGATTTCTGTGTGTGAGTAATTTCTTCCCAGGAGGAAAAGAAACTTTTGTGCATGCCTTTTCCTTTTCTTTTCGGTGTTCTTTCTTTTTCGGCGTTGTACTGCTCTTTCGCCTTGATCTTCACATGTTTCTCTTTAGCTCTTCCTCCATCCTGTCTCCTTTCCCGTTGCTTTTTCTGTCTCCCCTTCCCGGCTGACTTTTGTTCTCTCCGCTCTCGAAAGCGCACGCACGCACACGCAGAAGACCTTGGGCAGTTTTGTCTTTCACCTCTCCTTCCTTCTTTGTCTTGCAGCTTCTTTCTCCAAGCAGAGACTCCCCGTTGGTGGTGGTGGTCACTTCCTGTTGTCCATTGGTAGGAAGTTTTTTTCTTTCTCCCTCTCTCTCTCAGGTTGTAATGACTTTTTGTGACACTCCTCACCCTTCCGCCCACCCACCCCACCGGCTCAGCCGTGTGTCCCGTTAGCTAATGACAGCGCGCTCGAGTGTGCGCGGATGAGCAAGTCCTTGGTCTCCAGCAAATAGTATGGATCGTCTCCCGGTTTTGGGGGGTGGGGGTGGCTGTTGTTGTTGTCGCCGGGTGATCCCCCCTCCCCTGCCTTGCCTCGTTCTCAGCGGCGCCGCCAGCTGCTCCCTGCGCGGCGGCTCCACCGGTCGCTTGCCTCCGCTCCGAGCCAAGGAGCGCTGCGCGCACCGCGGCCGCTCTTGATTTCGGGCAGATAAACTTTCAAGTTTGGGAGCTGAGAGGGTCACACAGCAGCTCCTCCTACTCTCCTCCTCCTCCTCCGCCTCCCGTGCCTCGCTGCTGGGGCTGCCGCCGGGGCTGCCCCCAGCCCCGCCGCACGATCCGCTCCTCGCCGCTGCCGAGCCTCCCTCTCCGCACGCACTTTCCCAACAGCGGCTTTTCTCCCAGGCCCCCCCTTTTTTTGTAAAAGTGGGGGGGGGGTGGGGGGGTGGGGAGAGACTTCCCTCCCTCCCATCCCCCGCTTTCCACTCTTATCGCATTTCAAGTTGCCGGAGAGCCGGGCTGAGCCTCCTCCGCCCCGTCCCGCCGACTCGCGTCCCTCCCGCCCCGTCCGTTCCCCGGGGAGGCGGGCGGCCCCTCCACCGCGCAGCAGCTCCGTCTCCCCGGCCGCCGCCACAAGTTGCCGCTTCCCGTGGCCGTCCCTGCCCGCCTTCTCTTCGGCCGGGGCGGGCGCGGAGTGCAGCTAGCCCGCTCCCATGGCAGCCAGCCGCCGCTAGGATGTACCCCACCGTCGCCGATTGCTGCGGTGCTGCACCGCGCAGGGGTCCGCAGAGTGCGCACTGTCCTGTCGCGCGGCTCTGCGCCGCGCTGTGCATGTGCACTTTCGGGGCGGAGTGGAGTCCTTCAGCGGCTCCTGCGGTCCCCTCCACCGTTTTGTTTTGTTTTCCTTTTTTTCTTTCTTCTTTCTTTTTTTTTTTTCCTTTTATTCTAATAGTCGCAGTCCGGCCCCGCCGACCCCCGCCCCGTGCCGCGCTCGGCGGAGTGGCCCCGGCGGCCGGCCCTCACAGGGGCGCGGAGGTGCAGCCCACCTTGCCGCCCGCGGGAGAGAGGCGGTCAGCTCCACGCATGGGGCCGGGAATCAGTGAAAGGGATTTCCTCCTAATACCCCCACCCCAGCCCGTGTAATCCAGCCCTAGTCCTTAAAACACACTAACCCCGGCTTCTTTGGGAGCCTTCTCTATGTAAACTTTCCCTGCTGATAGCTCCCTTTATCTCGTGAGCTCTGATACCCAGTCTCTGGGTTTTCGGTTTATTCCTCGCTTTTATGTTGGTAGGCAAACCAAATAAAGTTAGAAGCGACAGTTTAGGCCACTCCGGATAGTTTGCTGACATGCACAACATCCGCGACTTCTGTGGGGCAGGTATTCGTTAGAAACGGGCACAACCTCTAAGGGAAAGAACACTGAAACGCCAAATCAATGCTTTTTGGTATTAGACGATTGTACTTTTCTGTCTATCGTTTGGCGAGCTGTGTACGTGACACTCCTTGCAATGATTGCCCGCTTCACAATTAAAAAAACTTGTTTACTGATTATAAATTCTAGTGCATCTTCTTCCCGTGCATCCTTCTTCGCTGAAAGTTTTGTTGCACTGAGAGTGTTTCGCTTAAAATACCTGGAGACAATGGTGATGGTTGAAATATGATGCAATTTTCTTATATGAAGTGGGAGGGGACGAGTCCATTAATTGAGCATGTTTTTTTTTCCGACAGAAGTAGGGATTTATTGCACCCGACTCACACGAATAACACATTGTGCGTGTGTGTGTATGTGTTGCATTATAGGCAGAGGGCAGGTGAAAGCGAGCATCTGCGGGCGTTCAAGTAACCCGCAGCACCGCAGCCGTGAGTAGGGAGCTGGAGTTGGGGCTTCCTCTTCAAAAACAGAGAGGGACATTTTTTTCCGACTTTTATAACTGAGGAGGTTTAGCTAGTGCTCTCTTTGGCTGAGATACTTGCCCGGAATGAGTGAGGACGCACTTTCCCCTCGTCCGGGCATTTTCCCCTGCAATTGCTGTAGTACCTGAAATGTGTCGGTTTTCATCCAGTCATCTATTGAAAAGATTTGTTGCTGTTGGTGAGGTAAAATTCCCACACCCCCTCACCACCCATCCCCCAAAACTTTGGCGTTTTCTATTGCTCGGTGCCTGGTAGTTCCCTCAGCAGCAGACGATTTCTTAGAACGTTTAAAATTGCGATATGAGGGGAGAAAAAAAAAAAAAAAAAAAGGCATCTCATTGGCAGCGTTATAAACCCAAAACTTTGTCCTTTGTATAATTAAAATGACTGAAAATTAATATGATTTTGCGGAACGTGAGAGAATCTTTAAGTGGAAAATTAAATAATCCCGTCTTTAATATTTAATGAACAATGGAGAACACAACAGGCAAGAAATGCATAATTACCAGATTTGTATCTCTTGACATTAACATATTCTAGGGTTACAAGTGATACATTTTATGGTTTTCTTTTCCCTTATGCCGCTCGCCTTCCTACTTTTTCTCTGGGAGAGAGAGCCGGCCGCGCTGCGCGGGGGTTGCGGAGCCGAGTGCCGGGCGGCGCGGAGCGGGGCGGCCGCTGCCCCCGGCCGGAGAAGAGCTGCGGAGCCCCGGCTCCGTCAGGCACCGCCGGGACGCACCGCCAGCGACGGCGCACATCGCCGGGGGAATCTTACTACACTACCTGAGTGGAAAACCCTGTCAGTGTAGCGGGCTCGGGAGGCGAGTGGAAAGTGACGAAGTGATACGCGTCTCCTCCGGTCCCTTCCTGCTCCTTCGTTCCCCATTACCCAGCAAAGTTTTCCACGGACTTTTAAATTAATCTTCTGGAGTCGAGAGCGAAAAAAAAAGTAATGATGCGTTCGCTGAAGTTGGGCTGCGAAAAAATACGGCCACTGCAGTTGGGGGGGCGGAGGGAGGGGATGGGATCTCTTAGCCGCGTAAATCTGTGCGCACCCACACAGGTAGGGGCGCGCAGGCGAGCAGGGAGCGCAGTTGCGGGGCCGGCAGTCACGCTTTTTCCGGCTCAAACAGCGTCCCCTCCCTTCCCCCTCGCCGTGACTGGTGGGTCCACCGAAATACTTTACTAGTGATGGGAAACAAAAGTGTTTTTTCCCTCCGTAATTAAATCTAATTTGTTAATCGTCTTCTTCTTTTGCCATGTTGCTTTCATTGCCAGAAGCGATACGTTATTATTCTGCCTGCTTAATAATGTCATTTACCAACCAGTACATTATTTTTTACATTCATGTGACACCTAGTTATATATAATTTTTATCCTTATTCAAAGTTCATAAAAACCATCAGAAAGCTTATCTACAAGATTGACTCTACAAAGAGCATATAAGTAGTTCTGTCTACACTTATGCTTCATACAAGGTTGTTCTTAAACCCGTCAAAGTTACCAACGTGCGGATAAGATGGATCTGACGTTTTATGCAATCCATCTACCGTCTTTTAAAGTCATTATTTTGCTCAGCAACTTTAATCGAAGGGGCATGTAATTATTTGGGCTTTATTTTCTGTCATCTCCTACTCCTCCTGGCAGGCTGAAGTATCGTCTTCCCACATTCTTTCCGCACCACAACTTATGTTTGAGGACCCTGGGGTTAAATCCAACAAGATTTTCTTCTGTTTAAAGCTGCAACAACTGACCAGTAATCCGTTCTCACGTGAGCAAAGATATTACCATACTAATATTATTATTGGTAAGAAGATGTAATTGATACCACCACCTGCCACTCTGCAGCAATCATGATGATAAATGTTTCCATCAGAGGGAAATCTGTGCTTGGTCTACCACAGCCTAACCAAACAGCATGTCAAATGTCAATTATAAAGATGTTTCTTTTCTATTACATTTTTTTTGTGGAAAGCAACTAGCCCCACCACGAGATTCATAGAACCAGTCTACAGCACATCTATGCCTAAATGTTTCGCCTTAAATGTTTAAGTTACTTTTCCTTTTATTTAATACTTGGGTCTTTAATACACCCTTGGGTCTAAATAAACATTGATTCATATACACAAAAGCTTATGTTCGCACGTAGCGAACTCTAATTGCCATCTACTTCTGTTCCTTAACCTAACAGCTGATAATTTAACCAAGAATTTGAAATACTTTGTGAAACATTTGTAATACACATCGTTGTGCGGGCATTATAAAGACTACACACATTAAAGCTCATACATATATGTAATTCACACTTATAGATGCATAGGTGCTATATATGTTAAGCTCCTGTATTTGTACTGCAACACGTCTGTCAGTACATACTCCAGGAGGTGCACGTAGGAATGCAGCATGCATGTAAAATTAGTGGGCTTAGCCCATGTTCAAAAATCTGCATGCTTCTGAAAAATACAAGTGAATATATATATATATATATATATATATATATACACACACATATATACACTGCAGGCACACACACAAATAAACGATGTTACATTGTCTACTAATTCTAGCTATATAAATAGTGTCGGCAGGTATAAAAACTTTCATTGCCTTGGTTACAGATATGCTCAGAAGATTATTATTAGTTTGTATTAATAGATTCAGGCCTCAAAAGACGAAATCAGCTATTGATAATTGCAAGAAGTATACAGCAGCTATTGTATCGATCGGCTTGTCCCTTATTCCCCTGGTATAGGAGAGATAAGAAGACACACTCTTTAGTGCAATATAATTTCTTTTGACCTATCTGCTTGCTACAGACTTATGATGAATAGCCAGAGTGGTTAAAGTCTTTTATCACGAAAGTTACCCCTTGATATAATATTGATTCTTTATAACTAGCTCCAAACACAAAAATCAAACTGTCCATTTGACCATCATCATCATCAATATTATCACAAAGGCTCTGGAATAAAGATCAGCACAGGACTGAAAACGCTTTCTATAATCTGCCCACCTAATCTTTATTTGCTGATGATGAAAAGAAAAGGGGAATGAGTGTGTGTGTGTGTGTGTGTGTGCACACGCCGCGGGGGCGGGGGCGAGCGGAACAGGGAATGTCATCTGAACAAACAATAATAAAAAAACCCTCTCATATCTTAAGAAAAAGACCGTTCAGCCGCCTTGAAAAAAATCAAGTGATGATCACAGAGGTTAATGATCACGCTTCGAAGCCCCGCTCTGCTGAAGCGAGGGTGTTCAAGTGCGGAGAAGGCCCGGCGTGGTATTATACTGGGGCGGCCCCCCTCCGCCCCAGAGGGAAGCGGTCTGCGGTGAATTCAGAGAGTTATGTAAGAAGCAATCACTGCAGAAGTGGGATCAGGCAGCATTCTCCTTGTCTCGAGTCAGGACTAACAAGTCGTCTTCTCACTTTCTCTCCTTTTGCTGGTCCACGAAGCGATCCATCATTTCTTTTCAAATTACCTTGTGATCCGGTAAAGGGGAAAAAAAGAAAAAAGTCCCACGGGAGAAAAAAAAAAAAAAAAAAAAAGGGGGCCTAGCAAACGAGCAGCTGATATTTGGTTTGATGCTTAACAAACATCTATAGGATGGTGCAGACAAGGAAAAAAAAAAAAAAAAAGCCCCAAAAAAACCCCAAACCATAATCCACATGTACTTTGCCCTAAATTAATGGTACTTTCTTCGCCTTCTCTCTCCATAGTACCAGCAAGCTTTTGCTCAGGGTTGCATTAGCACAATCACCAGTAATTACAAACGTGTGTACACTGGGAGAGTGAAGACTGGGAAGGTGGGAGGTAGTACGTGATTCCCCTTTGGAGCAATCAGGACTGGGAAAGGTTTCAGTCAATACAAAGGGTACGTTGATCATATTTAATGGGCTGGTTACGCTGGCGCACGAGCAGGGGTGTCATTTCAGCGCAAGTTTGTTCTTTTCAGGGGAGAAGGGGAGGCGGGGGAAGGGAAGGAAGGACAGCGATGGAAGCGGCCACGGCCGCTGAAGTTGCATGCACTCCGTCCGGCGCCCCAAGGGAGCATAGGTCGCGAAGAAGGCGCTTTCCTTACGACCAACACCCTTTGCGGGGAACGGGACGGGGGGGCAGCGCCGGGCACATCCCAGCAAGAGGAAGCCGTACTGAGGGACGAGCGGGGCCGGACCTGCCGTGCCGGGGGTAACCAGGCCGAGCCCGAGAAGCTGCGCTGGGCAGGGCCCGGGGGGCCGAAGCGGGCCGGGCTGGGCCGTGCCCGACCCGCCGCCGCTGAGGTGCGGGCGCTACCGAAGCGCGGCTGCGGCTCGCCCGGCGCAGACACGGTGCGGCGGAGCGGCCTCAGCCCGACCACAGGCTCCGCCGGGGATGCCGGCTCGGTGACAGCCCGGCCGCCCCGGTGACACCTCTGCCGCCCCGCTGCGCTGCCGCCAACTTCTCCAGAGCGAGCAGATTGCTCCCTGTCTTCCCGCGCCTCTCCAGCAGCCGCGGTGCCGCCGCTCCCCCCTCACGGGGCTTTCCCCGGGGGAACGTTCCCACCGGGAGTTCCCACCCACGACTGTGGCCCGGGGAGTGTCGCGGAGGTAGCAGCCGTGACAGCCGGCGGTTTCAACACTGGGAGTCGCGGCCAGGCTCCTGCCGCTCCCGACTCTCTCCTGCCCGCGGATGGGAGACAGAGCCCCCCACCCATGGGAGCGACAGCGGCAACAATTACAGCCATCGGTCTCCGTAACACTCCACAGAGGAGGATCCGTTTGCCCCACGGGCAATACTTTCCTCCTTTCCACTAAGTCCTAAGCATCCACTTTCTCTGCTCCTCCACTGAAAAAAATCTGCGGGGTCGTTGAAAAAACCCCAACCAACAACGCAAGACAGGGAGAGATGGGAGAAATACCAAGATCTGCTGTGGCCTCAGTTGCCGCTCCTCATTAGGGCATGCAGGCACAGAGCCCTCCTGATGAGTTCCCGAGACCGAGTTGGTATATCAGAATTGTTCACTGACCCTTGCAGTAGATATTGTCGGAGAATAAAATCAGTCAATCAAAATTTTAAAAAAGACAGTCTTTTGTCCAGGTTATGACATCTGGCCTGAGATTAATTATAAAATGGGCGCCACAAGTACACACAGGTGGATGGAGGATTTTCTTAAGATTTCAGCGCTTTTTGGGATAGCAAGAGGCAAGGTTTCTCAGAAGATGCAATCTAATCCAAAGTGATCTCTTCCTAAAACAGATGATGACAGAAGGACAAAAATGAAGAAGTGGAAATGGGCAAATTGCATCGTGGCAGTGACTGGTGGGAGAGGGGCAGAAGGATGCTTTCAGCCCTACACAACTACACAACTGATACATAGAAACAGTTGATCAAATGGTGATGGACACTGGTTTTTTTTGTTTTTTTTTTTTTTTTTTTGTTTTTTTTTTTTTTTTTTTTTTTTAATTTTTTTTTGTTCAACAATGCATATCTTTGCTACGACCTAATGATATGTGTGCAATTGAACTTCACAAAATGCATTCATGCTTCCCTTGGCAGGTCTAGGTGTAAGAGTTGATGACTAACAAAAGTAATATAGATTAGAATCAATTCCCCTTATCTGGTGACAAAAAATAACATCGTGTCAGCACTGTGTACATCCTAGCATCAAATGACACAATATAATTTGATTAGTTGAATAAATAATCAACTATATAGGTCACCTACTTGCAAATTAGATTACCCTGCTTGGGTAGAGGCAGCACCTGATTAGGAAACAGCTTCTCTCTGTGTCACTCTAGCTTCCCTTTAGAAAAAAATACCTGATATTTTCAAATGCATGGGCTTTTGAAAATGCTTCTATAATTTGCAAAATGCTATATGTGTTTTCATGTTTTAATGTAACATTTATTCAGTTTGTGCTAGTGATACCACCTTTACTACCAAAGCTAGCTGAGTTGTGCCTGTTTGTCTGAGTATTTGCAAGTTTTAAATGATAGCCCATGTGCTGAGATCTGAAATAAGGATAGCTGAAATACAATCTTTTTGAAAACTAGGCAGCATACATTTCCATAAATGATTTTGGCTAGCCCACTCAGACTGCACACCCATATGAATAACAGGAATGTGAGAAAGAATAAAGTGTTAGATAAGGGAGCACGGAAACATTTAAATTCTGAAGTCCACTCTGAGGAAGATCATCAAATCTCAAGATAAGTATGTTGGCTTAATGTAAACCATTATGTCACGCTGCAGAAACAGGAGAAAACTCTAAGTATGTGTAAAGACTCTAAAGGGTTGGCATTTCTGCTGGGTTTGAATCTTTTCGTGATACTCTACTGGCCAGAGAGACCTCTGAAAAACTTTCTGGTGTTTTAGTTTTTCCACAACTCCTGAATTTTCACAAATTAAATAAGCAACACACTGGAATATGGTTTCTTTTCAGACCATATGTGTTAGTTCATGTAGTGCAGCCTGGGTTAGAATCATTCAGAGATGTGCAGAAATCAGGAAGGGGAAAAAAGTGCAGCCTGTAATGAATACTTTGTAAAGAAGCACTATTAAGGAGGAAAGGAAGAAAAAGGGGAGTTTGATAAAACAGGAGACTGAGCCACTTGTGTAGTAAGAGAATGGTAGTAAGGGCAAAAAGGTGAAATAGAGATGATGGGAAGTGAGATTACATGGACAGAAAGAAGAGGCCAGTGTTTGTCTGTGGATAAAATAAGTGTTTTGGAAATGAGTTCACAGAAATTAGCAAATGAAAAATTACAACCTTTATTTTACATGAAGGGTTATGCAAGGTGGGATTCATAAAAAAAGCTTGAGACTCCGAGTAAGAGGACAAGATTCTGAGGATTTTGATATATCAGACCTGTGGATCTTATTTAAAACTGGTCTTCTTTGAAAGTAGAATGAAACAAAAGTTTGTTTGAGATGTTTCTAGGCATAAAGAAGGCACAGAGGCTAATTTCTGATATGACAGTGTTGCTCTCTTTGGATGTACCATTAATAAAATGAAAGAAAAATATATAATTCTTCCTTGCTTTGCTTTCTAAGAACTCCAGCAGCCAATAGTGTCACATTATTGTATATCTGTTGCATATGGATTTTATCTATAAAAGGCACAGCTTTTAGTTTAAAGTGCTTATAATGTGATCATAAAACAGTATACATTTTTAAGTATGCACATTTGACTCCTTTGCTCATGTCAGCTGACAGCCCTTTAATTTAAAGTAAAACAAAATGGCAGTGGTATTAACTTCCTGGTTTTGTTGTTTTGGTTTATGGTTTTTTTCACCACTGAAATGTTTAAAACAGTGGGACGGTGATAGGGGGAGTGACTCAGATAAAATTTATAAATCATCACCTTTGGGTTGAAAAGATTTAGTTAAGGAGTACAATAATGCTCCCAACCTGTGATTTTATACTATTATAACAAAATCTCTATCATTGCTGGGATCAAAATCAATTGATCAGTCAATCACCCTGCCTGCATCTGCCTGCTACCAGGAATGATACCGCAGAATCTCTCCTTACCCCTCTTTGTGAGAATAAAATGAGGGTTTTGCTTCCCTGTTTGGAATCTGTTTCCTAAATGAATGCACCAGCTTTTGTGTGTGTGCATGTGCACTTATTTGTGTGTATAGAAACATAGAATCATTTAGTTTTGAAAAAACCTTTAAGGTCATCGAGCCAGGTGTGTACATTTCATAGTCAAATACAGAACTGTACAAACATACCCATGTAGATCTGAAAACTGTGTTTGCACACCTCAGTTTTCTTTCTGAACACAGACCTTGATTTTAAAGTAGTATCCAACCATGCATTCCTCTTTTCAAAATGATTATCTTAAAAATCTGTGCCTCTGATTGCAGTATCTATCCATGACAGTAGTTGGGCTGTGCTTTCCTTGTCAAGTGCAGAGAAATATTTCTGGTTGAAAGATCCACCTTTCCTCATAGTGGGAGATTTCTTATATATATTTATTTTTTTGTGTGCTTTCAAAGCCAAAAAATGCATCTATATCAAGTGTTACAAGCACATTTTCCAAATGTAGAATCTGACTCGGAGACAAATGAATGAACAATGAATTCAATCCATTAGGTAAGTTTCTCTTAATTTTACAAATACTTCATATATTAGGTTTACATTTAAACTAGAGAGGAACAGAGACATACACAAAATATGAACAGGTGAACCAGAAGGTTGAGACTCATATCTTAGGGTTAGAAAAATTTTCCATGATGGGCAGGCAATTTTAGAGTCAACATCAGTATGGTTTCTGACATTCATCTAAAGCACCTGGTACAGATCAATGCCACAGACTGATAATAAGTAAGCCAAACAACTGTCCTGTGCCAGCACAACAATTTGTATGTCTTTCTGTTCTCTGGCAAGGATGCATTACATCTGTACATTTCTAGTGCTTCCTCTTATCTGCTCCCCTGTCTCTGCTTCCATGAAAGAGCAATATCAGCTCTGTGTAACCCAGAGCGAGTTGCTGTCTTTGAAATAACCCTCATTGTATTTAGCTGTGGAGGAGACTCCAAAACGGAGAGGGAAGGTGCACATGGATAGGAGGAGGAGGGATTGTTGTGATGACATTGCTGTCCTGCAGGTCCATCTTTCTGTGTGTCAAATCCTGCCTGCAACACAAGGATTATCACTCAAATGCAAAGTGGTTGCTGAGCTTCACCATGTCCCCGACTGTGGAATGGGGCTAATACTCTCTTATGTCACAAGTGCTGGACATTAATTCATGCTCCAAAAGTGGACATTGCATTGTATGGACAGTGCCATACTGTGAAGCCAGGTACTGCTGTCAGGAAAGGAAGAGCTTATCATCTTAATTTGTCACCAAAGAGCTGATTTATGCCAAGGGTTTGCTTTTGAGGACAAAAACCCCACTTTTAAGCCTTGCTGCAAGACATTGACATGCAGGCAAGTCAGGTAGTCTTGTGTTATTTTCATGTACTTGAAATCTATATAATTTATTTTAGTGGTCAAAAATAGGATAGGCGAGGTGGTGCCACATACATGTTCTTTATTGCCTGTTTCATTAGCTGAGTTGTTTGGATCCTGCTGTTTTCAGGGCAAGATTTTTGTATTTGACACATGATGCTAATATCAGTCATTAGGTGCAACTGCCTGTAATTGGTGCTCTATAAATACCTATGCACAAGTGGTTTGTGATTGTTGCTGTGTGAATACCTACCAGAGATAGCCCTGCACTGGCCAGGAAATGAATTGGATTTTCCTACAAGAAACACATAGAAGTGTTAGTACGTAGTGAGAGAAAATTGTTCTAAGCTCCTTTGTAGAGGTAATGAAGATGGTTTCAGGGACAGGTGGCCTCACTGAGGGACCTGCAGGTGCTGCTCCTAGTGTCAAAGACTCCTGCAGCTTTTTATGGCTTCCAGGTAGTGTGACATCAGTGGCCATGCACACTGTGTCTCCTCTACTGGCTTTTCCTACCTGAAGGGACCAGACCAGGTGTGCTGGAAAGCTTGGTGTCATGTCACGTGGCTGAAGTAAATACTCAAAGGGACTTCTGCCATGGCAGATCACTGAAGTGTGGAGTTCACTCATCCTGAGCCTCATCGCTCATTCTGCTGTCACTGTTTGACAGTTTGTGCCATACCCCCTAGTGTCTCAAAAATATCTTCAAATCTATGTGCAAAGCCTTTACACATAGACTGAGTAGTCTGCGTTTGGACGTGATTACAGTCCAGGTTCACATTGTCTTTGTGGTAGGATTTTCCCTTTCTGCATCAAGAATACAAGGTAAAACCACTCACATTGTTGTTTCTTTCTGTAATTTTAGAGAGAGATGCATTCTTCACCTTACTCAAGAACCATGGATCATACCTCCAGGTGAACGGAGGTAACAAAAAAAATGGTGAGAAAAATGTTTTCACTTTGTTGATACAACTTTACTGAGTGAAATTTAAGCCCAGGCCATGTGAAGACAGGAGCTCAACTTCAGGCTTGTTGGATAAAGACAACCTCTGAGGGGCTCCTACATAAACAAACAGGACCTTCAATGCTGATGTGTGTTAGTCCAGCTGGGAAGCTGTTCTTGGGTTGGCTACTGAGGCTATTGGGAAAGCTGTCTTGAATTCAGTTGCCAAAAGCAAAAAAAGGAAAAGCATACCAATGCCCTTGTAATCTGTACTTGCATGGGGCCAAATATATTCCTGCTTACAGAAGTTGGTAGTCTGATAGCCCAGATTATGTGGACCTGCTGATTTTAATGGGAACTGCATCTTGATATAATATAGAATCAAATTTGCCTGTTACGTCAGATTGGTGTAAATTACAGTAATTTTGAACATCTGTTGAATCACAATTAAGTATGATTATGTACTTCACCCCCTATAGTCATTTCCCTACCTAATTACATCCAACCACTTTGAATGTCACTACTGAATTTACCCAGGTATACTTCTGAGTGAGTACTCCTGTAGCTCTGCAAATGCGATGATGTTGAGACAAGAAAGTACTTTTTAAAATTAAGAGCAATTTACAATATGTTACACTTTCAACATTCAATTAAATAATAAAGATATGAGAATAAAATCCTTTTGCAACTCCAGGGAGCCACTGATGGAATAATCTGCAAATAAGATTAAAAGATTTCAGTACAACTAAGATTGCCTTTCATGACCTTAAATGTCATCCACATCAGATTTAATTCCAAATACCGAATTTTTCATTTTCATTAGTCAGTCCAGGAGAGAGATGATAATGCTTTATCATGATGTACAAGATGGGTATTAGTATGTGAATATTATTTTCTATTTATTTTCTAGAAATATTTATTTTCTAGAAATACATACTACTAGGGTTATATTTCCATTTCAACAGTAAAACCTTTGCTGTATGATGCATGTAGTGCTCCCACCTGCAAACATGATTATTCTGCCCTGTTGACATCACATTATTATGCAATCAATACTTTGGCATGACTTGCATATTTTTTAGTTCCCCTGGAATTTTGTTACTTTATAATTCTGCTTGAATAAAGAAATCTTTCCTACTTTCTTGCTATCCAAGTGCATTTTTGATTAGTAATTACACATTTCCATATGAACAGCAAATTGAATGGAAGAACTGTCCCTCTCACCCCCATATATCAGCAGGGTGATTTGGCCTAAGGGAAATTTGAATAGAGTATGAGAGATTCTGAGTGGGGAAGGAAGAGGAAGAATTATTTTTTCATTTGGCATTCAAACAACAGTTTAATATGAATTAGTTTCACAGACAACCTAATCTTTGGCTGTGTACTGTTGAGTATATTATCTGATAAAGTCTAGCAAAGTTTCCTAGAGTATTATCTGAGTTCAGGCTGAAGGGCTGGTACCAGAGTTTCCAGGTGGACCACTTGACGAAATTGTATTAGACGTGAACCATAAGAAGGTTTAATCAGATTCTTTTAAAGAAAAGGTTCAGAAATCCATTAGACTCACTAGCAAAACTGATTGTCTTGAGTGGGTTGTGGATTTGTATCCTTTCATATTCTAAACAAACAGCCAAGCTTAGTCCAAAATTATATCTTTCCTGCTTGTTTAGGGAAGCTGGCAGCTAGTTTCAGAATTCCCCTGCAAAATACCAGTTACAGAGACCTCAATTTCTATTAGGAGGCTAGTAAGGCAAGGATATGAAAGGGTGTCAGAAATCCCATTCTTGCCCTTGGGAGCCTAGGTCACTTGTATTTCTGATGGGATCTTTACTCACAGGCAACTCCCCATCAGAGTCACAGCTGTGATTTAATTAGGATGTATCAAACCAGAAGAATTTTCACAAAAGTTATTTTGCTTTAATAAATAGGTGTTTTCTGATAAGGCTTGGTCAGAGCATTCCTTACCAATGTTGGTGACCTTATACCCCTGTTACAAAGAGCTGTAATAAGTTGTATTCAGATACTACAGCTTTCATCATCTCCAAGCATCTAGAAAGGTGTTTGCCTATGTTGGATAACAAATATAGACATATCATTTCTATTTCATAAAGTTTGTGCATCAGCCAGATGCATAAGAGCTCCAAAATGCAGTAACTGACATGAAATTATACAGATAAGGCAATAATGAGGTCTGAGTTAGGACTTGGGTTTTTTATCTGTCACCTGCAAATAGTCTGTAATGCTTGCACCTATGTCTATGTACTACAGCTTAGGGGTACTTTCTTTGATGGATCATAACACTCTTAGTAACACTGTGATGCTCCTAAATCTCACAAACTAATATTCAAGCAAGAGCCAATTAGAGGTAGACTGACCTAATTTGTTTAAAATCAGGATATGCAATTCTGAAGCAGCATTCAAGTATTGCTCCTTGGCTGGTGACAATCTATGAAATATAATGTGATTGCAAACATTACTTACTGAACTGAACTTCATGACAACTTTATGAAATACTTCAGCATTGTTCTTCCCATGGCATTTTAGATGAGACTGAGGCCAGATGTTAAGATTGCTCTTTTCCAGTGACAATTAGTGAGTAAAATTCATGGGGTAAGTTTTCAGAGGTACCAAGGACACAGACATGTTCCTTATACTGTAAGGCAGACAACATTAGGAGTTTTGTCACCTGAAGTTCAGCCTGAATTGCCACCAAAAAAACACTCTATTGACACTAACCTGTTCCATTTGTCTCTACCCAAAAGGACTATTCAGAATCAAAAACCAAAAAAGGATGTTTAGCACCATCTACTAATGACATTGTTAAAATAGCAGATTAAGCAACTTTGTGCCTCCTGTTATTTTCACGTGCAGTTCCAGAAGTTCTCAGTAACTTGTCAATCCTTGTGTTTTGGAGCCTTCCTTTGTCTTGCTCTCTTTGGTATGTGGTACTCACTCCAGCAGCTGAAGTTATACTTGAAGTGCTATCTGAATGGAGAAATAAGAAATTTTCTGCAGAGGACACCCAGTAGTGAACATTTCAGAAGTTTTTTTTTTTCATCAGAATGTGTTGATTTCTTTTTCTTTTTCTTCAGTATATGTAAAGCAGAAATATGCGACTGGTTTTCAGTTACACACTGCTCAGGCTGTGATATATGAAGTTTCAAAAAAGGTATCAGCAATTCACTTGTAAGAGCAAGAAATCACAGCTCTTACACATGTCACCAGAAGGTCACCATAAGACTTCATGGCAATGGGAAAAAGAAAAAATTTAGTTCTTTATGAGACCCAGCTACAGTCACCATGAGTGAAACACAAATCCCATGTGGAGGATATGCATCAATTTCCTCATTGAAGATAGTAGCAGTGCACCACAGCATGGAACCAAAAGCAAATGAGTAAAGTAGCAAAGGATACAAAATTTCCCTTTCACAGGAAATTTCAGGATTTCAGGATTTATTTTGCTTCTGAAGCAGAATAAAATCAAATCACTTTAAGTGACATTTTCAAAACAATTTCATTTTAGACCTCAGTCTTTAATCTCAATTGAAAATATAACACAATCTGAAGGAGTAATTTCAAAATGAGAAATGGAGTCACTGTTCTGAAAAGGTTAATGCGGGGTATTTTAACCTTACCAAAGGAATTGTAATTGTTTTCCAGATTTTGTTAAAGTTGACACTTAGAGGAGCTTTGTTTTCAATCAAACAGCAGTTTTCCACTGAAAAAAACATTCATTTGGAAAAGTTCCACTCAAGCTAGATGAAGCATGGGAGGTTTGTAGATAAGGAGTATATAATTAGCTACGATAGAAATTTTGTCAGAAGACTGAGGCTGAGAGCTCTCATGCACTGGATAAATACCACTGCACTCCCGAAAAGAGGACAAGCAACCAGGGCTGTTATTTTACTTCCCTTCCAAAAGGTTGCTGCTGCTGTACTACATCAGTGTCCTCCCTGCCTAATAATACCAGTTCTACACGGACACAGTGGGGATGAGAAAAGACAACTAATTGCTGAGGACCTGTTTTTGGGAGAAAATTTGAGCATACGCTCTGCTTTTGAAAAGTGTTAGCAGTTACACTGACGTCTCTGGGATGTCTCTTGCAGCAGGAGCTGTGCGACAGCGGCAGCAGCACTGCTGAACTGCCCATGGTCTGCTCTCTCAGACATCTCCTTCTCAAGATGTGATCTCATAAGATACCATTGAGGCTGCTGGGATGACAAAGCATGGATTTATGCAGTAACAGGCTTCCTTTTTCTGCTGACAAACAAAAGCCAAAATGGAAAACATATCTTCTGGAAATACTGCACAAATATAAATGAAAAAAAAAAAAATCCTTCAGGTTGTTACTCAGAATTTTCATTCACTTTTTAATAGGTGAAAGGAAGCATTGATACGCAGGTCTGCATCATATTTTGCTAAGGTGGGAGTCACTGCCTTAAGGCAAATTTCTTAATCTTGTTGATTTTACAAGGGCACATACTTATTCCTGGAATGTAAGAAGGATCTTCCTTCACAATAAAGAAACAAAATGCCAAGAAGCATCAGAAAGAATCTGGGGTAGAAGGCAAATAATTTCCTTTACTATGAGAAGCAGCATGGTGGAGACTAATTGTCCAAAAATGTTATTGCTCAATTTCTCACTCAAACTCATTTAGCTAATGAGGGTAAAATCTCATTTTCGTATTGAAAGGGTAGGATGACTTTTTATTAAGAAGTATGAATCTACTTGTTTTATCATTATTTCTACCAAAACAAAATCTGTAGGCTGAAGATTACTGTATTCAAATTAGTATCGCACTTTGCAAGGAAAGCATCTAATCATTGTGAGAAAATTGTATTTCTCTATTAAACTAGCTGTCTGTGGAGGCTTGGTGTTCATTTTGATTTACCACTGGCATAAAATAGGTGCCAAAAATTTATGTAGGTTCAAAACTCAGGCACAGTTAGTACAGAAAAAAATATTGACAAAGGGCTATTAAACATGAAACTGTGGCCCAGGATGCTTTGAACCACAGTCTGTTGAAAGATGCATTTTATGTCAAGAAATCATAACCAAATGTTTACCTATCTTTCTTCCCTAAGGATCCTTTCTTTCTGGTGAAGACTGAATGACAAAGTTAAAGCTGCATCTTAATAGGCAAAATATGTCTTTGTGTGGCTGAAATCTGAATATTCCCACCTTAGGCAGCCACTGACCTGTTGCTATATCTTCATAAAGTGTTTTTATGCTGGTGAGGTGGTCATGAATGTAACAACAGGTTGTTGTCCTGCTCCTTGCCTGCAGAACAGCAGTTGATTGAATACTTGTTGCAAGTATGTAGAAGTGCAAAAAACAAAACAAAACAAAACAAAACAAAAACAAAAAACCAAAACAATGAGACCAAATCCAAAACAAACAAACCAATACTCAAGTTCTTGAAAATGGATTTTCATAAAAAATTAAATTCCTCACAAATCAAACCTGCATAGGGCAGGGGAGCAGACTATCTGATCTGAGGCAGCAGTGAATTATTAAGACATGCTAACAGCACTGAAACAACTTATCACTTTCCTCAACTATAACATGGGAAAAGTGTCATAGTGAAGTTGAATTAATCAGAGCTGATTTCTGACAACCTGTCTCTGAGTAGAGGACTCTGCATTTCATTCAATCAACTAAAACTAATGTACACAAAGTGATGCTTCTCTGTGGCCTTGGTTTCCTTGGCTTCCTAGGATTAAAAATGACCCTAAATTACACTCTCAATTAAATATGCCCTTAAATATTTGCACTCTGTAAGGAGTGTTTATTGGTTTTCTAGACTGGCCTCACAGTCTCTCAGAACAAATTGTGCTGATCTATTTTCATTTGGCATGGATGAATGCACACAAGTGACACTTGTGGTCTGATCCCACATTCTCTTTGCTGCTCCTGTTCACCTGACACAGCTTCTCTTACCCCACTGGTGCATTAAGTACATCACAAGGTGTCGGTGAGTCCCAATGCAAAAGAAATCAAATTAAATAGTCTTTCCTCCTTCCCTATGGAGACTGATGACTGGAACCAATGGAAAATTAACTGCAGGTGGCTCAAAATCACTGATGCTTTATTGCCTGCTGATTTCTGATTGGAGAACCTCAGTCTCCTTTCATTTGCACACATTTCCTCCTTTCCAGTGGAAGGGGCACTTAGAAGCAAGTAACTTTTCTGTAAATTGGGCCATATGTCTAGTCCTCAAGGGGCCCACATTTTCAGCCCTCATCTAGAAATTTCAGAATAAATCAGAATAGGACAGATCCTACACTAGGAGTACTTTACTCTTTATGTGAGAGCTTTGTCCTACAAATGGACTGACTACTTGAATTTAAAATCCTTTGTTCATCTGGAAAGTCTCTGATCTAGTGTCTGACAGGAGAAATGTCTCTCCTATCCCAGTCTCAAAAGACTTTCTTACTAGATCATTTCCTGGAAAGCATGTCCAGTAGAGTGTCACAAGAAATCATTTTTCTGTCTAGCCAACAGTCGCCTTTTTAACTTGGCTTTCTATAGATATTACATGAATATGAAGTTCTCCTGTGACAGCAAAAAGTGCAGATGTCATAATATATAGAGCAATATATTCTCAAACCACTAGAGCCATTTCCTCCTCTTTTGTTCAGTTTTATGACCCTGATGTCATTTGGAATAAACTGTAATTGGGTCATTTTGTCATCTGCTGAGCAGCCTCCATTAACAAACCTTTACAGCAGTAAGTGCTGGTAGCAGGATCTCTGTCACAGGCAGTTGCCACTTAGTGAAGTTTCACAAACATATCTTCATTATTTATGCATGCTGTGCTTTATTACCGACGCCAGGTGTGAGCCAGGAGCACTTCAGTACACGCAGGCAGCTAAAGAGGTCAGATGTCAGCGCTGAAGTAATAACAATAAAAATCTGAACAAGAGAGGTGTGTTCTCACGTCACTGTCAGCGGCCCTGTGCCTCGCCAGGCGCTGCAGCCATGCCTCTGCTTTATAGCGGTGTTTTAAGCCATCATGTCATTACTGGGAGATCACAAACATCCCTATGTTTGTCCCCAGACACCTATGCATTTGCTCACAATAAAGAAAATTCTGACAAAAATTATGCTTCTAAGCTGTAGGAAATACTACACATGGAATAATTTTATCTGTCTGGATTTATTCCACTGAAACCAAAGAAATTATGACAGATTAAGGTCAATTACATAAATGAATCATGACAATGAGTTTTACAGGTTTCATTCTAGTTTTTTTAAAGTTGATGGCAAAACTATAAATATATTCCCACAGACTTTCACAGGGCAAAACCCAGCCTCATGTTTTAAAACAGCCAACCTATTGTTTTATAACAGCACATGGGAGCTTTGAATTAGCTGTTAGGTTTCTTCTACGTTATCATATTATACTTGTGATATATGAAAGAGTTACAAAATTTAATTAGGGAATGGTTCTTAGGTCATAGCAAAATTGGCACACTAAACACACAATAAATGTCTATTTTACTTTTAATTAAACATCTTCCTCTTAAAGGTTTTTAATCACTGGTTTAGATAAGTGGAATTTGTAATGATTGTTAAGGAACTGTGAAGAGTGGCTGAAAACATGCACCTGCATGCAGTTAGAAGGGGGTATTATGGAAAATGTTATTGAGACTGTAGGAAAGATTTTCTTTATGTTTACTATATTGTTAGAATGATGAATACTGTCATAACTCTCACTAAAACTGGAAAATCCTTTTACAGTAGCTTGTTAAAAGCCATCTTGATGTTCAGCTTTAAAAGTGCCCTCCATCATTAGTGCAGTCCTTATTTGTGCTTACCAAATAGGAGTGCATTGTAAAATATTCCAGCTCCACCAACTGACATGAAGGTAACATTAATGAAATATAAATTGAAAGAAAACATTTCATTGAAAATTATATATTAAACTTTAAAACTTTGGACTTTTCTATGGGACTTTCCCCCCTGCCCCTTTTCTTTAAAAGCACTGCTTATACACATAATCATATCTCTTCATATTTATTCTATGGTTTATTGCTGGAGTAGGTTAATTGCAACTCTCAAATCGCACATTTATCTGGTAGTTTTAAATGTTTTTTCCACACACTTTATTTAGAGTGGTGTGATTTAAAAATCTTATTCGGTATCAATTTCAATTTCAGCAAGAAAACTTCAAGCACTCATGCTTTTCTCTCTGGCAGCAGACCTTTTTTCATCTAGGCAGTATTTTGTATAGTGTTTTTTCCATGGATGTATATCCTGTCATTTAAAGCAATATGAAATAATGTGTAAAGACCCTCTGACAGGAAATTAGGAATGACATGTTTGAGATAAAAGGGTGCAGCCACTGAAATGGTGTCTGATGAAGATTTAGAGCGATGACTGAAGCATGTGAATTGTTTATCCATTCTGCCACACTATTGCTGCAAGCCAAGAGAGGTGTAATAATTTATTTGGAAAACCACAGTTTAGTACAGTGAGAAAAAGTAATCTACCATGGCTCTGACAGGCCAGGCAGATAGATATGAAAAAGAGAAACAGATCTATTTCTCGAGATGTAGGCAACAATTATGAATGAATAGACAGCTACCTTAATATATGAGTTGCCATCTCTCAGCTGCTTCAGCAGATGGCTTATTGTGTGAACTCTGCTCCAAGTTACCCATTCAAAGGTGGCTTATTGTGTGAACTCTGCTCCAAGTTACCCATTCAAAGGTTTGATGTTTCTGAACATAGTGCATCAGGAAACCTTTTACAGATCAGTATATATATATATATATAATCATATATATATATAAACAGATATAAACAATCTTCTTGTTTGAGGCAAGCCATTCTTCCAAAGATGACAGCTGCTTTTGCTGTAAATTATATTAAGAGGTCTAAGATATTTAGCCACCACAATAACATGACATTGCTTTGATTGCTAAAATCTACCCCTGAATTTTTCATTCCTCTGCTGTCTCGTTTCTTCTCCTCAGTTCCTGTATTTTCCATCAAGTGGTCCAGCAGCTTTCGAGTAGCTGCCTCCACACCCCGGGTACTGGTGCCATCCTGCAGCTGCCCAAGGGAGGCTGCAGCCACTGCAGCCTGAGTGCGCTGCTGCTGCTTCAGCACTCTGCTAGCTGGGTTTTCCCCATGTCCATTAAAAACGAGAAGTGGGCTGAAATGCCAACGAGATAATGTCGACATTTGGCAAACAGAGTTGTCTACCAGTTTGCAGGCAGTCTGGGCAGTGTCACAACGAATCTGTCAAGAGGCATAGAGTCTCCCAATGGGATTCAAAATCCAGCTGTCACTCAAAGCTACTGTATCTGGGATTTGGGTGTCAGGGTAGCTGGGGGAGGGGGTTGATTTTCCCATGGAAAGTGGATGAAATGCTTTTCCTATATTTCTGTGATATCCATTTTATATGCACCCATCTGAGTCCATAAGTTGTTACGTAAAGGAGAAGGTGTAATGCACCTATATGAGCAACTTCCTAGAAGTTTCCTTAGCATCCTACAAGATGCTAACACAAGCATTTGTGAAAAAATAATGAGCTTGGGTTTTCTAACTACTCCAAAGTTTCAAATATGGTGACATATCCCAAATGATAAGGCCCTGTAATTTGCTCATGTGAAGTGTAAAACCTGTTCCACCAAAATAGAAGGGAATAGAGTGAAGGGTCCTCCTGGAAAGGAGCATCAATTCTCTTCTCTTAATCTCTGAAAAACTAAATACTGAGGTATCAAAGCACATGCTTACAAATATGTAACTTCATAAAAAATGCAAATTAATATGATGACAAATTAGTTTGGCTGGTTAAAGCATGGTGCTAGTAATGTCAGGGTTGTGGGTTTGTTCCCCATATGGGCCATTTACTTAAAAGTTGGACTGGATGACCCCCATGGGTCCCTTCCAACTCAGAATGTTCTGCGATTCTGTGAAAAGATATTTTCAAACAAAACAGCGAATGCTTTTTGCTATTTTTACTTTCTCTTTTCATTAAGGCATTATACAAATTAGCAATCTGTATATAAATCTACAATTAGTAGATTCCTTAGAGAAGAGGGGGGAAGGTATATTTAGCAAATGCTTGAAGTTGTTGCTGCAAGCCTTGAGTAATTTTGTTTCTCTGCCTTAGAAAAGGAAAGGACTAAAACCATACTGATGAACTTTAATCTTATTAGAGATCCATGCCTCAGCTGATCTTGTAACACTACAGACTGACTGCCATGAGTAACACTATCTTGGGGATTAGGGTGTCAGAGGACTCAAGTGAGAAGCAGCATCCAGAATATCAAAAAGTTGAAAGAAGATTGTGCTAGCAGAGTCCTGAGCTATTAAGGGTTCTGCATACAAAGCTACAGAGTCAGAAGCAGAGCTCTGGCTAATACTCAAGATAAGACAGAGTGGTCCCTGGGCCTGTGTTGGGAAAGTGCTCTTTTGACACTTAGGTCTGATGAGCTCCATGAATTAGTGAAAAATGGAGTTTTGAAAATTCAGACTTAGAAAAATAAACAAACCACTTTGCCTTCCCCAAAGTCTACTGCTCTGCAATCTGAAAGTCTTTACATCTTAATCTTGCAGTGGCCAAGGAAAGCATTTTATTTGGATGAAGAAAAGCAGAAATCTATTCCTTGTATGATGCTAGAGAACAGTATTTGAAAGAAGGAAGAGTTGGAAGAGAAGAAGCTTCAACAATATTTGGGGCGGCAATCTTCCTAGAGGGAGATGGGAGAGGTAGAGTAAGTTTGAGCCTGTAATAGAATCAGAGAATATTTTGAGTTGGAAGGAACCTACAATGATCATCAAATACAGCTTCTCCCCCTGCACAGGACCATCTACAAGTGTCACACCATGTGCCTGAGACCATTGTCCATATGCTCCTTCAACTCTCAGGTTTAGTGCTGTGACCACTTCCCTGGGAAGTTGTTCCAGTGCCCAAACACTCTCTGGGTGAGGAACCTTTTTCTAATATCCAACCTAAACCTCCCCTGACACAGCTTCATGCCATTGCCTTGGGTCCTATCACTGGTCACCACAGAGAAGAGATCAGTGCCTGCCCCTCCTCTTCCCCTAACAAGGAAGTTGTAACTGCAATAAGCACTCCCCTCAGTCTCCTCCAGGCTGAACAGACCAAGTGCCCTCAGCTGCTCCTCACATGCCTTCCCCTCAAGGGCCTTCATCACCCTCATGGACCTCCTTTAGACACTCTCTAACAGTTTAGTGTCTTTCTTATATTGACAGCAGACTCACTGGCACTGTGTGGGAAGGGGGCAAGGTCAGTGTGGAGAGCTAGTGGTGATAACTGGGGTATTTCACCAAGAGGCACAGGTTAGACAGGTTTTGTTGGCCTGAAACCCCTTGCTCTGGAGCACAGTTGCTTCTCAGAAGACTTGTAGTCACCTAATTGACACAGGCTCTACTTTCCACAGCTTCTTACTGGAAATGAGTAGAATAATGCATTATCCTGAAAATGTATGAGCCTTAGCAAGCTGTAAAAGACACACTTATCCTTGTCATGCTGATTCCTAACCCCAGATGCTTTCCTCTCTACATCTGTAAATGTTGTGGGATCCTTCAGTGTCTGACTCTCTCCCAGACATACTGCAGAGAGTACTCAGAATAAAGGAAATATCACAAAGAATTCCTTCCCTATTTTTTTTTTTTTTCACTAAAGTTACTGCATTTTTTCTCCTACACAGGACTGGCTATGTCTTAATGTTTCCGCATGATGTTGTAAAGAAAAGAACCACTTATATACTACTTATATGATACAAAATCTAATTCAAATGCAAGCTCTCCTAACCTAATCCTACATGCAGGATTTTGCCCCCTGCCACCTTCCACACGACATTTGTGTGCCACATAAGGGAACATTTTTGGATGATAAGTGGAGCTATCTCAGAAGCCTGTTAGAAACCATGGAAATCCCTAGGACTGTGTAAATGTAAACAATAACTGCAAACTCCTGCCTGGAGGATTTTTACCCAGCTAGTCATCTCCATATTTTAGCACTACTATCACAGACTTGGGATGTGTAGCACTGCCATACTCTTTGCACTTGAGTTAGTCAAAACTGACATAACCTTAAAAGGAGGGTTTTTTTACTTCTAATAATTGTATGCTCACATGATAACTTTTTCACACTTATGTATAAAATTTGGAGTAACTGCCCCAGTGGATAGTTACTCCCACGTCAAACTGCTTGTTTGACCAGATCCCCAAATCACTCTTTGAACTTAGGGTGAAAAGCTGTAGTCTTTTTTAGTGCAGCAATGCATGTCTTCCCTTCAGAAGCTATTTAGCCAGCAATCAGTCTGTCGTGCACTAGTGCACAGCCCACATGCAATATGGACTGACTGGTCACTGTTATTATTTGGGGAGATGGATGGGAATAAATGTAAACAACAGCAAACTTTTTTGGTGCCACTATTTTTATCACGTATTTGCTGGTTTACCTTATGCCCAAGTAGATGAAAACAGACAAACAAAGCAACACAACCATTCCCCACCAAATTCACTGGACTTCAATTTCACATATGCAGTCTAGACTGTATGCTTGAAAACTTGGCTAGTGCAAGAAGAGATGTCACCTCTTGCTCTGAGCTTGGAAATTCCCAGGCAAGAGCAAGTCCAATTTAGAAAAGCACTTTGTTAATAGATAGTCTTACAGGAGGTAATTTTTCAAAAGATAATATTCTAAAAATCATCTTCATGTCTACATACCTACCACAGTTAAATGCAACACCTGACACTGAAGTAATGAAAATAAATCTGAATGCATGGGAATAGAGGATAATCTATGATTTTTATATTTAATTTGCACATCTGATGGCACTTTCTGCATAATTAGTAGCACTATATCCTCCAGCTATTGTGGTAAACAGTTTCCCTTCTTGAGTGCTCAGGATAAAACACTAAACAACACTGGGGAGAGGAAAATTAATTCCTTAGAAATGGAGAAAAGGTGGTTGTAAAAATTTTGTCAGGACATTCTTGTTGAGACATAAAAGCTTAACTTTTAACTGTTTAACAGTATTTTGAAATTCATCACATGGAAGTTTTAAGCCCTCTACTTTGCACTACTTGCACAACATTCTAGTGGCTGACCACATGGTTCTTTATACTTCCTGGCTCTTACTGAACATTTATTACCAACTTCCAGAATTAGTTTTTCTTTTAACGTTCATAATCACAATTGACAGGAAACAAAGTGTATATAAAACTGAACACCATAGTTAAGTATTTTCATGTAATACTTTAGATCTTGTGTTTAGATGTTTTAATGTTAATTGGTAAGCACATTTAAAAATTATTACACTAGTGAACAGCACCAGCAATTTTTACATTCTATCAGTCACTCAAATGGAGGGATTAATCTATGTTTGGAAAAGATCAATTTCTTATATCCCAGAAATAAAATTTTTGTTTTGGCTAATTATCAGTAGTATCAGATGGGTCTTTTCCTTTATATTTTAAGGAGAAATCTTTTGTTAGCAGAGAATTGTGATTGTAAAAGACAGACATGATTATGTCACTTATTACTGAATGAATAGATGTCCATCTCTAAGCAACCACCCTGTACTTGGATATATCTGTATTTATGG